>NC_060121.1:51386151-51689181 GCF_021461395.2 Schistocerca americana | reverse complement strand
GCAGCAGCACCAACGCATGATGGGAGTGGCGACAGTTTTCGGGTGAGGAGGAGGAGGAGGAGGAGGGATAGACTGAGGGGAGTGAGGGACAGTAAAGTGCTGCAGGTTAGATTGTGGGCAGGGGAGATGTAAGGAAGGGGGGGGGGGGATTAGTGAAAAAAGAGAGAAATAAAAAGATTGTGTGTGGTGGTGGAATGGGGGCTGTGTAGTGCTGAAATGGGAACAGGAAAGGGGCTGGATGGGTGAGGACAGTGACTAATGAAGGTTGAGGACAGGAGGGTTACGGGAATGTTGAATGTATTGCAGGGAAGGTTCCCACCTCTGCAGTTTAGGAAAGCTGGTGTTGGCTGGAGGATCCATAGGGCATTGACTGTGAAACATGACATCCTTCAATTTCAATGACTGTCTGGCTAAAAGCTATTATATGAGAGTCTTTTTGTTGTGCATATCTGCGACTGAGCATCTCCGCTATATGGTGAGTAGCAACATTCATTCGTATAATACTGCTTAAAATATGTGACTGATACACATTATCCATTAGTCCAGATATTGCTGATATTAAGTTATGTATTTTCATATTGGTAATTTTTTTCATAACTTCCTATTGAATCTGACTTCAAATTTATAGTGAAGTGTGATTTCATAAAGGCCTATTAAGTTTCTAATCTTCAGTTTTTTTATCTGGCCAAAGAATGAAAAAATTAAAAAACCCATTGCTTTTGTAAAAAATAGGCAATTTTTTTTTTTTTTCATATAAGTTTCTAACCATTGATACTGTATAAAATGTCGCACACTGTGTAGGGTAATTTCACAAAAAATATTAAGGCAGAGAAATTACTATTGCTTTAGTAAAATACCGTTAAAAAAATAGCGTTTTCTTTAATTTGTGACAATTAAATTTTAGCTATTAAAAATATATTAAGGAATACATTCAGTGAAGTAATCATAGTTTCCATTTCTAGTCTACTGTGTGCTGAACCTGATGCTTCTTATTTGAAAGGTCTGAGGCAACCCATTACCAAATAATTTAAAAAAACTGCAGATGCTTGTAAAGGCAAAAGAATGCTTGCAGCTTGAAACAGAAATGGACACTAAATGATAACCAGTAAAATTTTTTTAAAAATCCTTTTGAGTCCATCAACTATGAGTGAATTCACCCAGTGAATATTAATTTTTTCCTGAGATGGTCAAGCAGACACTGCTGGTCCACTTTTCATTTAAATCACTTGATGTGAGGGAATTAAATTCCTGTAGGGTCAATCAATGCAATGTAACTAAGCATCAAAGGTCAGTCAAACATGGCGATTGGTTGCACAGATCACTTGCCTCTGGAGCTGTAGTAGCAGAGCGCTTCAAAGAGAAATTGCAGAATTTTGTGAAAAAGTTTCCTGATCACCCTGTTGTAATGGGGGAGACTTCAACTTGCTAGCAATAGAATGGGAGAGTAATGCAACAAAAACTGGTGGCAGAATTGTGAAACATCATTCTGAATGTGTATGAATCCACGGTTTTGTGGTGATCTGTAGTAGTAAAATTCTCTCAGGCTTCAAGCTGCATAAAGTGATTTTGAAATCTGCAAGCTTTTGGCAGAGCAATCTGTGACCATTGTCAGGTAGGGACTGTCTTTTAGTTGCTGCTACTGTGATGTCACTGGTGCTCACTCCAGTCCTATAAAAGTCAATGGTTTTGTTACGCGTCTGCTTCAACCTTCTGATGGCCGGCTCCCGAGCCATGCTTAGCTGCAGGCCACCATCTTTATTAAAAGTGTTGTAACAAATTGCATCTGTTATGAACCTGTCTCAGAAACTATTAGTCTGTGTAATAACTGATATGTCTCTGAATGGAACAGTGTCTGTTTTCTAGAGCATGCTCTGCTGCTGCTAATTTTTCAGGGTACCAAAGGCAAAAATATCTCTTGTGTTCTACACAGCACTGTTTAATAGTATGCACACTCTGTCCAACACAAAACTGTCCACAATCACATGGTATTTACTTTGCATTCATCTTTCACAGGCCTCATGAACTGATAAATTTTAGCTGGCATCCTGAAGACTGAATCGTTTTTATGCCTGTTTAGCAGCTGACTAATCTTTCCTGTTACTGAGCCACAGAACAACAAGAATGTAAGCTTCTTTGTGTCCTCCTCAGGGTCCAACTGCTTACATGTATTCAGTAAGATGGCTTGCAAAAGGTGGTGGTTGTTGCATCTGTTTTCCCTGAGTATTTTCTGTAAGTGGCTAATTTCTTTTGGGTGATTTTCAGCATGAGAGACAGCTTTTGCTCAATACATTGAGGGTCTCAGAACGGCAGGTTTCTGTGGTGGATTGTGATAACTATTAGCATGCAGATGTTGGCCTGTTTGGATGGATTTCTGGTAAAAATTGTGGCTGAGAGACCTATTTGCTGTACAGTGGACAAGGATGTCAAGGAACACCAAGGCACCATTTGTCTACCTCCATGGTGAACTCAATGTTGTCAGGGATATTGCTGATGTGGTCCAAGAATTCTCCCAGCTTTTCACTTCCATGAGATCAGACAGTGAACATGTCTACTTTCTTGCGATAGTTTACATCTGTCTTCAAGAATCTTCCAATTCAGTCCCTTCAATATTTCTGCAACACTCTCTTATAGATTAAACAAACCTGTGAAAGTTTGTGCTGCCCTTCTCTTATCAATATCCTGTTAGTCCTATTTGGTACGGGTCCCATGCACTTTAGAAATATTCTAGGATGTGTCACACTAGTGGTTTGTAAGCAATCTTCTTTGTAGACTGATTGCAGTTCCCCGGTATTCTACCAATAAACTCGTGTCTACCATCTGCTTTACTCGTGAGCGTATGTGATTATTCCATTTCGTGTCCCTACAGAGTGTTACACCCAGGTATTTGTATGAGTTCGCTGATTCCAACAGTGACCCATTGATTTTATAGTCTTAGGATACCATGGATTTTACATTTTGTGAAGTGCACAACTTTGACAACTTGTTTTACATGTTCAGAAATGTAATCTTTGTACGACATTAAAATCTTATCGAGACTTGACTGAATATTTATGCACCTTCTTTCAGATAGTACTTCATAACAGATACCTACATCATCTGCAAAAAGCCTGATTTTACATAAAGATTGTCTGCAAGGTCATTGATACACAACATGAATGGCAACACACTTCCCTAGGGTATACCAAAAATTACTTCTACATCTAATGATGACTTTCCATCCAAGATAACATGCTGTGTCCTCCCTAGCTAAAAGTTCTCAATCCAGTCACAAATTTCACTCTATACCCCTTACTATCGAACTTTTGACAATAAGTATCGATATGGTACTGAGTTGAATGCTTTTCAGAAACTGAAAAATACTGTATCTAGCTGATCACCTCGATCCAAAGCTTTCAGTAGGTCATGTCAGCAAAGTGCAACTCGGGTTTCACACGATCGATGTTTTCGGAATTCATGGTGGTTGGCATTGAGGTGGTCACTCTGTTAAAGATACATCATTACATTTGAGCTCAGAATATATTCTATGATTCTATAACAAATTGATGTTGAAAATATTGGTTGGTAGTTTTGTGGATTGCTTCTATTGCCCTTCTTGTAGTAGATGGGTGTGACCTATGCATTTTACCAAGAACTGGGCATGAGATTTTCTTCAAGGAATCTATGATAGGTTATAGTTAGAAGAGGTGCTAACTCAGCCAAAAACTCAGTATAGAATCAAATAGGGATTCCATCAGCTCTTGGAGCATTGTGAAATTGTAATTATTTCAGCTGTTTCTCAATGCCACTGGTGCTAATACTTCTTTTATTAATCTTTTCAGTGGTATGGGGATTAAATTGGAGGCAATTCTCCTAGGTTGTTTTTTTTTTTTTTTTTTTTTTTTGTAAAGGAGCATTTGAAAATGGGGTTAAGCATTCAGCTTTTGCTTTGTTATCCTCAATTTCAGTTCCCACATCATTTGCTACGGACATCCACACTACCTTTGGTGCCACTAACAGCCTTTACATACGAACAGGATTTCTTCACATTCTGTGAAAGATCATTTGACAATATTCTGCTTCAGTAGTCATTGGAGGCATTATGCATTGCTCTCTTGACAGCCAAATGTATTTCATTCAGCATCTATCTACAGCCCTGTGCTAGGTTTTACACCTTTTATGCAGTAATCTATTTCATTAGACATTTCTTTACAGTGACTGTGTACGATGGAGGTTCCCTCCCATTATGGACCCTTCTACTGGGAACATATCTATCCAGTATGTGGTCAACTATCATTTTAAACTTGAGCTAGAATTCCTCCACATGAAACTTTCAATATAGGGCAGTAGCAAGTTCCTCATTGATGTGACACTACTGATATTTATCTGGTTTACTGAACATGTTTATCTTTCTGTTTGTTTTAGTTGTGCTTTTCACTTGGACAGTCATTGTTGCCACAACCACATCATTGTCACTGATAACAGCTATGTTGTGAACATCCTCAAAGAGGCCAGATCTATTTGTTGCTGTTAGATCCAACTTGTTTCCATTATGAGTGGTGTTCCTAACTATCTGTTCTAGGTAGTTTTCAGGAAAGGCATCTAGTACTGTTTCACAGGATGTCTTATCATGCCCACCACTAACAAAACTGCAGTTTTTCGTATGGACTGTTGGGTGATTAAAGTCTTCGCTGATGATTACAGTAAGTTTGAGGAACTTACAAGGTGTACAACTTTACTGCTGCCGTTTGCCGATATGTGGCGACAGTGGTAAGAAGGGGTCAAAAGAAACGGATCGCAGACCTCAGGCAGGTAGCTTCGACCTCGGTCAACATAACCTCATTCAAACATTAGTCAATTTGTGTCTACATCAGAAAGTTGTTCTCAATTGAAAATGTCAGGTTACGAGCATAATTCTCGTAATTCGCAGGAGGTGTTACGGTTTTGATTCAATATGAATGCTCTCGGAGTACATATGGTAAAGATGCTATTAGTGAAAGAACATGTCAAGAGTGGTTTTGACACTTCAAGAATAGTGATTTTTAATATTGTAGACCAGCATAGCGGTGGAAGAGAGAGTGTTTTCGAAGGTGCGGAATTGGAGATGTTACTGAGTGAAGACTCACGTCAAACTAAAGAAGAATTGTCATGATTAGTGGGAGTGACACAGCAGGCCATTTCAAAATGTCTCAAGGTTATGGGCATGATTCAGAAAGAAGGAACTTGGGTCCTGTGTGAGCTGAAACTGAGATGCATCGAAGGGATTTCTGCATCAGATTGTGACCGGGGACAAGAAATGGGTTCATTACGATAGCCCTAAATGCAAAAAATTATGGGGATATCCAAGCCGAGCATTTGGTGGGACCATCTTGGCATTGTGTACCTTTAGGTGTTAAAACTGAGTGAAACAATCACAGGTGCTCATTATCAAATGCAATTAATGTGTCTCAGCAGAGCATTAGAAGACAAATGGCCGCAATACAGTGAGAACAACAATAAAGTGATTTTGCAGCACGACAACACTCGACCCCACGTAGCAAAAGAGGTCAAAACATACTTGGAAACGTTAAAGTGGGAAGTCTTACCCCACCCGCCGTATTATTGAGACATTGGTCCCTCTGAATATCACCTGTTTAGGTCAATGGCACATGGCCTGGCTGACCGACACTTCCAATCTCGTGAAGAAGTCACAAATTGGATCGATTTGCAGATCGCTTCAAAAGATAAACCATGTTTTTGACGCAGGATTTGTGCACTGCCCGAAAGATGGGAGAAAGTAGTTGCCAGCGATGGAAAATACTTTGGATGATACATATGTATCCAATTTGCTTCTGCTGTTTTTTCCTGACATCTGAGGCTTTAATGAAACAAAGTTATACACCTTGTGAATACAAGCAAACTGTGGTTTTCTCTTATGTTTTGAGTTACATCAGGAGATGAGACTGGAGGTCAATAGAAGGACCCAGTTTCCATTATATGCACAACCCTGTTAAGTAATCTTACCCAAACAATCTCACATGCAGCTTCAATTTCTATCTCAGTGGATATGAGTTTCTTGTTTATTGCAACAAATGCACAACCGCCATTTCCCAGTTGCCTGTCCTTTCAATAAACACTTAAATTTTCCCCAAGAAATCTCACTATTACCAATTTCAGGTTTCGACCAGTTTTCTGTACCTAGAATTATGCGAGCATCACTGCTTTTTATGACTGCTTCAAACTCTGGCACACTGTTACGAACACTTCATCAGTTTATAATTAGGATTTTAATACTCTTGGCTGTGGGAGGCATTTCTTTCAATCTTACACTGATACTTCCGGGTTTCCTGCTGCTACTTTTATCTCTATTGGATGGAGACTCATGTAATCTAAAAAAGCTTTTTGTGCACCCCCACATGCAGGTACCTGAGTAGCAGCCTCTGATGTGTAGTGCACAACTGACTCACTTAGGGGGACCCTACAGTTCTAAAACCTATGGCACAAGTCCAGAAAGTCACAGCCTAGCTTGTCACAGAGCTTCGAAAGTCTCTGGTTCAGTCCTTCCACTCTACTCAGAACCAAAGGGTCACAACCTATTCTGGGGGGCAATGCTGCAAGTTTTGAGCCTCATTGAAACTCCATGCACAAGGCTGGTCTTCTCAGCCTTATTTGCCAGGCACGGGAATGACCCAAGTATGAACTCTGAGCCCAGACAACGCGTGTTATTTGTTCCAAAGTGTGCCACGATCTGCAGTCGATTGCGCCCTGCTCCCTCAGTGGCTGCTAGAATAGCCTCTTCAACATACTGAATGAGGCCTCAGGCACACCCACTGAGTGCATGTGGTACCTTTACCTGTCCCTCGCTGCCATTTCTCTGGGAAAATACACAAAATGAGATTGCTATTAAAGCAACACAAAAACCTGTGGCAAAAATTACTAGTTTCCTAAAACATTTTGAGGTTATTTGGGAACTCAAATAGTGTTACTTACTACTGATAGATGCAGATAATATATAGGGCTACTCCTCTTGAAGGGAAAACTATATGTAACACAATATGTTAGTTAAAAATACCTGCTACAGTAACTAAATCACAAATGCTAATTTACTACATATTGCTCATGGATTATGCAAAGGACAATGATAGCTTCTGAAAATTCTCAAAAGTGCACATTTATTTGTGTCGATAAGCAACAAAATTAAGGGGTGATGTATTTTTGGCTGAACTGTGAACTGGAAACACTGATCCTCTACGAAATAAATATCACATCCAAAACACTCGTAAGGGTAACTTACGAAAAAAAGTTTTCAAGAATCCAAAAATTCTCAGAAACTGTTTCTCATGTAATTGTACAATAAAATTGGAGAACAGTTGTTTCCAATGATGATAGACTGACTGGCTTCTCAAAAACTTTAAAAGACCACAATTAAGTTGAACTCTATAACTGACAATAACAGTACTGGTGTATTGTGGCATTTGCGAATGTTCAAAATTTCGCAATATATCACAGATGTAATGACAAAAACAACTAGACTTTGAGGACATTGCCTTGAACCCAGATCCTGCAAAGTACTCCATAGCTGCAATGATAGAAATGGCTCTGAGCACTATGGGTCTTAACATCTATTGTCATCAGTCCCCTAGAACTTAGAACTACTTACACCTAACTAACCTAAGGACATCACACACATCCATGCCCGAGGCAGGATTCGAACCTGCGACCGTAGCAATCGCGCGGCTCCGGACTGAGTGCCTAGAACCGCTAGACCACCGCGGCTGGCTGCAATGATAGCCAATCTGTTTATGGAACTTGCTGACAAACAAAAGCTGAATGGAGTGAAAATGAGCATAAGCAGTGCAATGAGAGAATTGTTCAGTTACTTTAAAGTAAAATTTTGCCAACAGATCTGGCTAAGAAACCTAAAAAGTTTTGGTCTTGTGTAAAAGTATTAATCGGATCAAAATCTTCTGTTGTCACCAAATGACCATACTGGCACTGAAATGGAGGGTGATACAGAGCATGCTGAAATACTGAATTCAGCCTTCCACAACTGTTCCACACAGAAAGTTGCAATATGGTGTCTACCTCATAAGCATACATGTGATGATTGAAAGGAGACATTGAGATAAGTAATCCCAGAATAGAAAAGCAGTTACTATCACTTAGAGGAAAGGCATTTGGGTCAGATGAGATACCTGCAAGATCATACAAAGAACTTTCTTTTCTTCTGGCAGCAATTTATTCATAGGTTGGGTTGCAGTAGCAACAAAGTGTATCCAGTGACTGGTACAAAGCCCATGTCAGTCGTGTCTTCAAGAAGAGTTGTAGGACAGATGCATATAACTGTAAGCTTATATTGCTGACTTCAATCTGTTGTGGAATTATGGAACATGTTTTATGCTCATGTATTACAATGGTTTTGGAGAACTAAAATGTCTCCTTTAAATATCAGCATGGGTACCGCAGACAATGATATTGCAAACATAGCATATTCTGTCCCTCCTTGAGGTCCACAGAGATGTATACATTCATGTTCTGGTTGATGGTGTTTCACCATATGTAATGTGTGTATCCCTTGCAATGGTGAAGTGTTTCAGAATGTGTCGTCTGCACTGATTTCTTAGCTCCATCCGTCCTTCATAATTTTAGATGTCTTCAATGCTCATTACCATTTGTGAGGTGAAACCGAGACCACTGCTCACAGCAAAGTTGTTAAAAACTTCTTCACAGAGATTGATTCTTATCTCTTAAATACTGGTGCCCCGACACCTTCAGTGCGGAATATTGCTCCTATTTGGCTGTTGATATTTCCATTTGCTGCCCTGGTTCCCTCTCCTCCATCCATTGGATATTCTACTCCACGGCTATCCTTTCTCTCCCTCAGCCTCATTCACACGGGCATCCACCGAGATACGCTCTCAGCTGTTCTGACTGGGGAACCTTCACTTCTTCCATCACCCTTAGCACACCTCGCCATATGGAGGTTTTTTTGTTTGGTTTTTAGGGCGCAAAACTTCTATGGTCATTAGCGCCCAGTCCGTGACTTAGGAAACAGTAAAAAGCCGAAATTGAAAACCAGCAGCAATGGGAATGAAAGTCATAAAATTGGAGAAACTAAAAGCAGAAGGATGGCTTAAAAATCCACTACAGAAAGGGGTTGGTTGTCCCCAAAAAAGGCTTCAAATGACTGACGTCATTTCACTGGCACTAATAAACTTGAGAACGCGGTCGGCTGAGCGCGTGTCATCTGCTAAAATCAACGATATATCAGGCGATAGCTGTAGACGGGAGCGTAACGGATTAAAATAGGGGCACTCAATTAAAAGGTGTCTTACCATCCACAGCTGAGAGCAGTGGGGACAGAGTGGGGGAGGATCGCCGCTTAAAAGATGTCGATGGCTAAAAAGACAGTGCCCTATCCAGACTAGTTAAAATTACCTCCTCCTGACGACGCGTTCGGGAGGAAGAGGTCCAAGCACAGCGAAGAGCTTTCATGTCCCGCAATTTATTATGGGGAAGTGTCGACCAATGCGCGTGCCATAAACAAACACCACGTCGACATAGAACGCTCCGTAGATCGGCGAAGGGAATCGATTGAATAGCTGGCCGAAGAAGAGAGACTGCAGCCTTGGCTGCAATATCGGCCGCCTCATATCCACAGATACCAACGTGTCCCGGGAGCCAGAGAAACGCCACCGAGACGCCCCCCAGGTGGAGCAAGTGCAGACAGTCCTGAATCCGGTGGACCAGAGGGTGCACAGGATAAAGTGCTTGGAGACTGAAGAGAGAGCTGAGAGAATCTGAGCAGATAAAGTACTGTATCCGCTGGTGGCGGCGGATGTAGTGGACAGCCTGGAGAACAGCGTAAAGCTCCGCAGTATAAACTGAACACTAGTCGGGAAGCCGAAAGTGATTTGGGGTGTCGCCAACAATATAGGCACTCCCTACACCTAACGATGTTTTCGAGCCATCGGTGTAATTAAATGTGGCGTCCGTCATTTGTGCACATAGAGCAGCAAATGCCCGACGATAAACAAGTGAAGGTGTACCATCCTTTGGAAATCGACAAAGGTCACGGAGCAGGCAGATCCGGGGACGGAGCCAAGGAGGTGCTGTACCCCAAGTTGTCAAGAAGGTTTTAGGAAAGCGGAAGGAAAGAGAATGGAGCAGTTGACGGAAGCAGACTCCCGGTGGTAGTAGGGAGAAGGGGCGGCCTGCATACCCGACATCAAAGGAGGCGTCGAAAAAAATGTCATGGGCTGGATTAGCAGGCATGGAAGACAGATGGCTAGCATAACGACTCAGAAGGACTGCTCGCCGATTGGACAGCGGAGGCTCAGCAGTCTCAGCATAAAGGCTTTCCACAGGGCTGGTGTAAAAAGCACCAGACACTAAACGTAATCCACGGTGGTGGATAGAGTCGAGACGCCGAAGAATAGACAGCCGAGCAGAGGAGTAGACTATGCTTCCATAGTCCAATTTCGAGCGCACTAAGGCGCGATAGAGGTGGAGAAGGACCACTCGGTCCGCTCCCCAGGAGGTACCATTCAGGACACGGAGGGTGTTGAGGGATCGCAGACAGTGAGCCGAAAAATAGAAAACTGTGCTGGTCCTCCCACGTTTCCTGTCAAACATAAGACCCAAGAATTTAGCGACGTCTGAAAACGGAAGGTTGACAGGACCTAGATGTAAGGAGGGCGGAAGAAACTCCTTACGTCGCCAAAAATTAACACAAACGGTCTTACTGGGAGAAAAACGGAAGCCAGTTTCGATGCGCCAAGAGTGGAGGCGATCGAGACATCCTTGAAGACGTCGTTCAAGAAGGCTCGTCCGTTGAGAGCTGTAGTAAATTGCAAAATCGTCCACAAAGAGGGAGCCCGAGACATCAGGAAGGAGACAATCCATAATTGGATTTATGGCAATGGCAAAAAGTACAACACTCAGCACTGAGCCCTGGGGTACCCCGTTTTCTTGGGAGAAAGTACGGGAGAGAGTAGTGTTCACCCGCACCCTAAATGTGCGTTCTGCCATAAATTCGCGAAGAAAAAGGGGCAGCCGGCCTCGAAAGCCCCAAGAGAACCGTGTGCGGAGGATGCCTGTCCTCCAACAGGTATCGTATGCTCTCCCCAGATCAAAAAATATTGCTACCGTTTGGCGTTTCCGGAGAAAATTGTTCATGATATAAGTGGAGAGAGCAACAAGATGGTCAACTGCAGAACGATGCTTTCGGAATCCGCATTGGGCAGGTGTTAAAAGACTGCGGGATTCCAGCCACCAAGCTAAATGGTAATTCACCATATGCTCCAAAACCTTACAGACACTACTCGTGAGAGAAATGGGGCGATAGCTACAGGGGAGATGTTTGTCCTTTCCACGTTTCGGAACAGGAACGACGATAGCTTCCCGCCATCGTCTGGGAAAAGTACTGTCGGTCCAAATTCGATTATAAAGGCGAAGGAAGTAATGCAGACTATGGGTTGATAAATGCAGCAACATTTGGACGTGGATACCATCCGGTCCTGGGGTGGAGGAGCGAGAAGAAGAAAGTGCATGTTGGAGTTCCCGCAAGGAGAAAACAGTATTGTAGCTTTCGCAATTTTGAGAGGAGGAAGCAAGAGGTCGCACTTCCGCTGCACGTTTCTTCAGGAGAAACGCTGGCGGGTAATTTGAAGAGCTCGAAATCTCAGCAAAGTGCTGACCCAACGAGTTAGAAATTGCGACGGGGTCCACTAATGTGTCATGCGCGACAGTGAGCCCAGAGACCGGGGAGAAACTAGGCGCGCCTGAGAACCGTCGAAGCCGACTTCCAACTTCCGAGGAGGGAGTGAAGGTGTTAAATGAGCTAATAAAGAATTTCCAGCTTGCCTTCTTGCTATCGCGGATGACGCGACGGCATCGCGCATGGAGCTGCTTATAGCGGATACAGTTGGCCAAAGTAGGATGGTGACGGAAAACGCGGAGAGCACGTCGCCGCTCACGTATTGCATCACGGCATGCCTCGTTCCACCAAGGAACTGGGGGGCGCCGGGGCAATTCGGAGGTGCGTGGAATTGAATGTTCCGCAGCTGTAAGAATAACGTCGGTAATATGTGTGACCTCATCGTCGACGCTGGGAAAGTGACGGTCATCGAAAGTCGCTAGAGACGAAAAAAGATTCCAATCGGCTTGGGCAAACTTCCAGCGTCGCGGGCGCATGTAGGGCAGTTGAGACTGCAGTCTAAAGACACATGGAAAGTGGTCACTCGAGTGTGTATCATCAAGGGCGAACCATTCGAAGCGCCGAGCTATCGGAACAGTACCGACGGCAAGGTCCAAATGAGATAAATTTGTCGTGGAGGCAGACAAAAATGTAGGGACCCCAGTGTTGAGGCAAACTAGATCTGTTTGGTGGAAGACGTCTAGCAATAGTGAGCCACGTGGACAAGGATGTGGAGATCCCCAAAGCGGGTGGTGAGCATTAAAGTCCCCAACCAGCAAATGGGGGGGTGGAAGCTGACAAAGAAGATAAACAAGATCAGCTCGTGCCATTGGTGTGGACGATGGAATGTATACAGTACATAGAGCGAATGTGTATCCGGAAAGGGAAAGATGGACGGCGACAGCTTTGAAGGAAGTGTTTAAATGGATTGGGTGATAATGTAGAGTTTCATGGAGAAGAATCATGAGTCCTCCATGTGCTGGAGTGCCTTCAACAAAGGGGAGATCATATCAGATGGACTGAAAATGAGGAAGAACAAAGCGGTCATGGGGACGCAGCTTTGTTTCCTGAAGACAGAAGATGACCGGCGAGTAGGATCGTATGAGGACCGAAAATTCATCCCGATTGGCTCGAATGCCACGGATATTCCAGTGGATAATGGACATAGGGTGAACAGAAAATGGAGGAACGTGACCAAGGGTTGTGTCAACTCAACGACTGCTCAGAGCTTGCGACCGACAGCATGGAATGGCATTCAGCCGAAGGCAGAAGATCCTGATCCATAGGTTGGTCAGGAGCAGCTCCTGCCATCAGCGTTCGGCTGGTTGATCGGCCGCCAGCAGTGCGCCTCGGCGACACAGAGGACAGCCGAGTGAGATTCCCACCAGGTGGTGCTGTAGATCGAATACGCATTGCCGGAGAAGGAGGAACTGGGTTTCTTTGTACCCTTCTTGGAAGTATGATGTTTAGATGAAGGAGGAACCGATGGTGGTGAAGTTGCGGTATGGAAAAACTCTTCACGAGTATGCTCTTTTTTTCGAAGTCTTGGTGTCTGACTTTTGGGCTCGAGATTTAGCAGAACCCGACGAAGGGTGAGCCAGAGAGTGGGCAGGCGAAAGTGGTGAGGTTGAACGGGCGATCTTTGCGCTGGCCGATCTGACGACTGTGGTACTAAAGGTGATGTCGCAAGTCTGCGTGGCCGCCTCCTTTGTTGGCCGAGGAGAAGCAAGGACAGTGCTTTATTTTCCCGTCTGAGGCACGGTGGGCTGTCGACTGGCGAATAATTTTCGAGCAGCAAAGGTCGACACCTTTTCCTTCACTCTTATTTCCTGGATAAGTTTTTCGTCCTTAAAAACGGGGCAATCTCGAGAGGAAGCAGCGTGGTCACCCATACAATTGATGCAGCGAGGGGATGGAGGTGGACAAGCACCCTCATGGGCATCCTTGCCACATGTAACACATTTGGCCGGATTGGAACAGGACTGGCTGGTGTGATTGAACCACTGACACCGATAGCAACGCGTAGGGTTTGGGAGGTAAGGGCGAACGGAAATTATCTCATAGCCTGCTTTGATTTTTGATGGGAGTTGAACTTTGTCAAATGTAAAGAAGACAGTGCGGGTTGGAATGATGTTCGTGTCAACCCTTTTCATAACCCTATGAACAGCCGTTACGCCCTGGTCAGACAGGTAGTGCTGAATTTCTTCGTCAGACAATCCATCGAGGGAGCGTGTATAAACAACTCCACGCGAGGCATTTAAAGTGCGGTGCGCTTCAACCCGGACAGGGAAGGTGTGGAGCAGTGAAGTACACAGCAATTTTTGTGCCTGGAGGGCACTGACTGTTTCTAACAACAAGGTGTCATTCCGTAATCTGGAACAAGACTTTACATGACCTGCAATTGCGTCGACATCTTTCTGAATAATGAAAGGGTTGACCGTGGAGAAGTCGTGACCTTCGTCAGACCGAGAAACAACAAGGAACTGTGGCAACAATGGAAGAACTGACTGTGACTGCTCACAAACGTAAGTTCACTGAGTCTCAGACATAGTGGAAGGTGAGGAAACCATTGCGGAAGAATCCCCCACGATTACCGGCGTCTCCGATGGCGAGCTCCTCCCTTGTGGGGGCCCTCTCTGAGGGCACTCCTGCCTTAAGTGATTGTTCACACCTCAGGGCACACCTCCCGACAAACGGATGGAGGGACCAATCGGCACTTTCGGAATGTATCAGCTCGGGTAATCACCCCTCCCTGGGCCTGGCCGTTACCAGGGGGTACGTACATGTCCTACCTGTATACCCGGGGTGGGGAATTACGCGTTACCCCGTCACCGGCTACGCATGGAAGTGCGTGGGTCGGCCTTCAGACACGCACAGGGAGGAGGAAAGAGAAAGGGAAAGGAAAGAAGAGAGGTCTCAAACGCCGCAGCGGAGAAAAGGGTAAAGAGAAGAGGTAAGGAAAAGAGAAGGACAAAGGAAGGATGAAGACATACAAGCAAGGAAGGCGAAGAATGCGGTACATTTACAAGCGTCCGTCTCCGGACGTAGGCACAAACCATACTCCCAGAGGGGGAGAAAGGGAAGGAAAGAGCCAGTGGTGAGGGGGGGGGGGGGGGGGCGAAGATGGGGGATGGGGAAGGATGCGGAAAGGGAAGGTATGCAGCCCGGAAAGGAAGGAAGGCCACATTAGCTCGGGGTCCCGTGCTCGCTACGCACGTATCCACAAAAGAGTTGTGGATCCCCTGGGGGGGGGGGGGGCATATGGAGGTGTTGAAGCAGATGTACAGAGCATGACTACAGCTGTTATATCAGCAGCCAACTTACCAATCCTCTATTCCTCTGGATGCCCCTCCTCCCAAACTGGAAGGCAGTACTTTTGTGGACCACCAAAATGGACACAGCCATTAAAGACAACAGATGGACTCTTCAGTGTGGTAAGTGACATCCACCAATGAAGCACCTCATCACTTTTAAATTGCTCTATGTCCAGATCAGCCACCTAATAAAATGACAGAATCAAGAATTCCAGGAATGGTATGTTATTACCATTTGAATGCATACCCCTTGCTCTCAAGTTTGGGCAAAGATTCAGAGCCTCTATGGATGCCTATCTCCCTGAATCCTGGAGACACTAAAAGGTCTCAGATAGATTATATAATGGTAAGACAGAGATTTAGGAACCAGATTTTAAATTGTAAGACATTGCCGGGGGCAGATGTGGATTCTGACCACAATCTATTGGTTATGAACTGCAGATTGAAACTGAAGAAACTGCAAAAAGGTGGGAATTTAAGGAGATGGGACCTGGATAAACTGAAAGAACCAGAGGTTGTAGAGAGTTTCAGGGAGAGCATAAGGGAACAATTGACAGGAATGGGGGAAAGAAATACAGTAGAAGGAGAATGGGTAGCTCTGAGGGATGAAGTAGTGAAGGCAGCAGAGGATCAAGTAGGTAAAAAGACGAGGGCTAGTAGAAATCCTTGGGTAACAGAAGAAATATGGAATTTGACTGATGAAAGGAGAAAATATAAAAATGCAGTAAATGAAGCAGGCAAAAAGGAATACAAACGTCTCAAAAATGAGATCGACAGGAAGTTCAAAATGGCTAAGCAGGGATGGCTAGAGGACAAATGTAAGGATGTAGAGGCTTGTCTCACTAGTGGTAAGATAGATACTGCCTACAGGAAAATTAAAGAGACCTTTGGAGATAAGAGAACCACTTGTACGAACATCAAGAGCTCAGATGGCAACCCAGTTCAAAGCAAAGAAGGGAAGGCGGAAAGGTGGAAGGAGTATATAGAGGATTTATACAAGGGCGATGTACTTGAGGACAATATTATGGAAATGGAAGAGGATATAGATGAAGACGAAATGGGAGATAAGGTACTGCGTGAAGAGTTTGACAGAGCACTGAAAGACCTGAGTCGAAACAAGGCCCCGGGAGTAGACAACATTCCATTAGAACTACTGACAGCCTTGGGAGAGCCAGTCATGACAAAACTCTACCATCTGGTGAGCAAGATGTATGAGATAGGCGAAATACCCTCAGACTTCAAGAAGAATATAATAATTCCAATCCCAAAGAAAGAAGGTGTTGACAGACGTGAAAATTACCGAACTATCAGTTTAATAAGTCACAGCTGCAAGATATTAATGTGAAATCTTTACAGATAAATGGAAAAACTGGTAGAAGCAGATCAGTTTGGATTCCGTAGAAATGTTGGAACACATGAGGCAATACTAACCTTCCAACTTATCTTAGAAGAAAGATTAACGAAAGGCAAACCTACATTTATAGCATTTGTAGACAGGGCTAAAATACAGGGAACGAAAGACTATTTACAATTTGTACAGAAACCAGATGGCAGTTAGAAGAGTCAAGGGGCATGAAAGGGAAGCAGTGGTTGGGGAGGGAGTGAGACAGGGTTGTAGCCTCTCCCTGGTGTTATACAATCTGTATATTGAGCAAGCAGTAAAGTAAGCGAAAGAAAAATTCAGACTAGGTATTAAAATCCATGGAGAAGAAATAAAAACTTTGAGGTTCGGCGATGACATTGCAGTCTCAGACAGAATTGCAAAGGACTTGGAAGAGCAGTTGAACGGAATGGACAGTGTCTTGAAAGGAGGACATAATATGAACATCAACAAAAGCAAAATGAGGATAATGGAATGTAGTCAAATTAAGTCGGGTGATGCTGAGGGAATTAGATTACGAAATGAGACACTTAAAGTAGTAAAGGAGTTTTGTTATTTGGGGAGCAAAATAACTGATGATGGTCGAAGTAGAGAAGATATGAAATGTAGACTGGCAATGGCAAGGAAAGCGTTTCTGAAGAATTTGTTAACATCGAGTATAGATTTAAGTGTCAGGAAGTCGTTTCTAAAAGTATTTGTATGGAGTGTAGCCATGTATGGAAGTGAAACATGGACGATAACCAGTTTGGACAAGAAGAGAATAGAAGCTTTCGAAATGTGGTGCTACAGAAGAATGCTGAAGATAAGGTGGGTAGATCACGTAACTAATGAGGAGGTATTGAATAGGATTGGGGAGAAGAGAAGTTTGTGGCACAACTTGACTAGAAGAAGGGATCGGTTGGTAGGACATGTTTTGAGGCATCAAGGAATCACAAATTTAGCATTGGAGGGCAGCATGGAGAGTAAAAATCGTAGAGGGAGACCAAGAGATGAATACAATAAGCAGATTCAGAAGGATGTAGGTTGCAGTAAGTACTGGGAGATGAAGAAGCTTGCACAGGATAGAGTAGCATGGAGAGCTGCATCAAACCAGTCTCAGGACTGACCACCACCACAACAGCAATAACTTGTCAGCTAAGTCCCTAAGGGGCCCCGTAACACGCCTAATCTTTGATCTCCCACTACCAATAATCCCACCGTCTGTGAATGCGTGGATCTTGAAGGCTGAGTGGTGTCCTCTGAAACAGGATACGCGACAGCACCTGGCTCATTGACATTGTCAGCCACAGACAGCACCTGGAACCTGTTTGTCAGACAAACTGGGGACGCCTTATGCTTTGGCCGCCTGGGAAGTCTTTCGCCACCTTCTTCGCCCCACGGCGACATCCCACTCAACCATCAAACACAAAACACCCAGACACAGCTGGAGAATTTGCCTGCCACATGCCGCTTGCTATTGGCTGCAGGCAACAGAGGCACTGGGTCAAGAACGAGGAAAGTTCCCTCCTCGCTGCCCGCCCGCCCGCCCGCCCTCTCCGGTTGCCGACTCGCTGCCCGCCCGCCCGCCCTCTCCGGTTGCCGACTCGCTGCCCGCCCGCCCGCCCGCCCGCCCGCCCTCTCCGGTTGCCGACTCGCTGCCCGCCCGCCCGCCCGCCCTCTCCGGTTGCCGACTCGCTGCCCGCCCGCCCGCCCGCCCGCCCGCCCGCCCGCCCGCCCGCCCTCTCCGGTTGCCGACTCGCTGCCCGCCCGCCCGCCCGCCCGCCCGCCCGCCCGCCCGCCCTCTCCGGTTGCCGACTCGCTGCCCGCCCGCCCGCCCGCCCGGCCGCCCGCCCGCCCGCCCGCCCTCTCCGGTTGCCCGCCCGCCCGCCCTCTCCGGTTGCCGACTCGCTGCCCGCCCGCCCGCCCGCCCGCCCGCCCTCTCCGGTTGCCGACTCGCTGCCCGCCCGCCCGCCCTCTCCGGTTGCCGACTCGCTGCCCGCCCGCC
This sequence comes from Schistocerca americana, assembly GCF_021461395.2. Taxonomy (NCBI): domain Eukaryota; kingdom Metazoa; phylum Arthropoda; class Insecta; order Orthoptera; family Acrididae; genus Schistocerca; species Schistocerca americana. The sequence continues at coordinate 51,670,849 of NC_060121.1, read as the reverse complement.
CTCTCCGGTTGCCGACTCGCTGCCCGCCCGCCCGCCCTCTCCGGTTGCCGACTCGCTGCCCGCCCGCCCTCTCCGGTTGCCGACTCGCTGCCCGCCCGCCCGCCCGCCCGCCCGCCCGCCCGCCCGCCCGCCCGCCCTCTCCGGTTGCCGACTCGCTGCCCGCCCGCCCGCCCGCCCGCCCGCCCTCTCCGGTTGCCGACTCGCTGCCCGCCCGCCCGCCCGCCCGCCCGCCCGCCCGCCCGCCCGCCCTCTCCGGTTGCCGACTCGCTGCCCGCCCGCCCGCCCGCCCGCCCGCCCGCCCGCCCGCCCGCCCTCTCCGGTTGCCGACTCGCTGCCCGCCCGCCCGCCCTCTGCGGTTCCCGACTCGCTGCCCGCCCGCCCGCCCTCTGCGGTTCCCGACTCGCTGCCCGCCCGCCCGCCCTCTCCGGTTCCCGACTCGCTGCCCGCCCGCCCTCTCCGGTTGCCGACTCGCTGCCCGCCCGCCCTCTCCGGTTGCCGACTCGCTGCCCGCCCGCCCTCTCCGGTTGCCGACTCGCTGCCCGCCCGCCCTCTCCGGTTGCCGACTCGCTGCCCGCCCGCCCTCTCCGGTTGCCGACTCGCTGCCCGCCCGCCCTCTCCGGTTGCCGACTCGCTGCCCGCCCGCCCTCTCCGGTTGCCGACTCGCTGCCCGCCCGCCCTCTCCGGTTGCCGACTCGCTGCCCGCCCGCCCTCTCCGGTTGCCGACTCGCTGCCCGCCCGCCCTCTCCGGTTGCCGACTCGCTGCCCGCCCGCCCTCTCCGGTTGCCGACTCGCTGCCCGCCCGCCCTCTCCGGTTGCCGACTCGCTGCCCGCCCGCCCTCTCCGGTTGCCGACTCGCTGCCCGCCCGCCCTCTCCGGTTGCCGACTCGCTGCCCGCCCGCCCTCTCCGGTTGCCGACTCGCTGCCCGCCCGCCCTCTCCGGTTGCCGACTCGCTGCCCGCCCGCCCTCTCCGGTTGCCGACTCGCTGCCCGCCCGCCCTCTCCGGTTGCCGACTCGCTGCCCGCCCGCCCTCTCCGGTTGCCGACTCGCTGCCCGCCCGCCCTCTCCGGTTGCCGACTCGCTGCCCGCCCGCCCTCTCCGGTTGCCGACTCGCTGCCCGCCCGCCCTCTCCGGTTGCCGACTCGCTGCCCGCCCGCCCTCTCCGGTTGCCGACTCGCTGCCCGCCCGCCCTCTCCGGTTGCCGACTAGCTGCCCGCCCGCCCTCTCCGGTTGCCGACTCGCTGCCCGCCCGCCCTCTCCGGTTGCCGACTCGCTGCCCGCCCGCCCTCTCCGGTTGCCGACTCGCTGCCCGCCCGCCCTCTCCGGTCCCCGCCATGCTGAAAACAACCATATTGTTGAGTAATGAATGTCACTTTTTCTTCTGCTATTGTAATAATGTACATTATTAATCCTTTTGAACTTCTGTGGACTATGTACAACAAACTTCATGAGAGAGTAAATATGCTGTGAAGCAGCAAGGGAGTAAATATAATGTGAAGCAATAGTCAAAATGCTAAACTCTCCAAATTCATGCCTATAAGATGATTGGTTGTGAGCACTGCTTATTAGTCTTTCAGCACATTTTTGGGCAATGAACACTTTCTTTCTTAAAGTTGAATTAACCCACAACATTATTATGTAAGGCGTCATTGATTGAAAAATATGCAAAATATTTCAGATTACAGATCTGTTTCACCCCAAAGATTCTAATGATTCAAAGTGCAAGTGTGGCTGAACTATGTTGTATAAGGGATTCAAAAATGTATTTTTTCCAGTTTAAATTCTCGTCAACACTGACATCTAAAAATAATGATCCTTTCCACCCTAATTGTTCTCTCTCACCTAGTATTATACTTACCATTGCTATAGTACCTCTGAGTGTATTGAACCGAGTATGTAGTGTCTCTTTGAAATAGTGAGACCATTTCCAGAAAGCCAAAATATTGCTTATCATATCTTGTGTTCCTGTGTATATGCTCAGAATGATGACAAAACTAATGTTGTCAACAAAAAGAAGTAATTCTGCTTGTTGTAGATTAGATAGAAAATTGTTTACCTGTATGATGAACAAAAGCAGAGCTAATACTGAGCCTTGGGAACACCATTCACGATTTCTCACCGGATTTCTGATTTGGGAGTGTACACTGCATGAAATTTTTTTCTGCAGAGGGTCAGCCACAAGTATTTAATTTTTATAATTTAGCTGGAACACTATAATCTTTCGAGCAGAAACTATAGTCATTAAAATGAATAAATTTCAGCAGAAGACTAAATCTACTTTCTTGCATTACTTTCCAGAAAAGTAGTGTTTCAAGAGTTTCTTTGCTTAAATAATAAATTTCAAATAAGAGTTTCTGAACTTTGACTTCGAACAAGGAATACAATTTTTCTCTTTTTGTTGGTACAGATTGATGCACACTCAATCGTTTCAGTCTGTACTTGTGGGAACTTACAAATTGTTCAGCATACTTGTTCATCTGAGAACTTATCATTGTTAACAACCTATCATTAAAGTGAAAGTATCACGTGGATTCAGAAAACAAGCAAAACAACTTTTCTATACATTGTCCCTGTAAATACAAATTTAGTCCTGCCTGCACTATAGTTAACGGACCATGTTCTCATGGAACCACAGTCAGCAGCCAGCACTTCAGGGTCACCTTACCCACGTGATGTCTCTGTATCACCTTCATTAAGATCCTCATCTCCACTGTTTTGTCCACCACTAGACCAATTATAAGCATTTTCATTTAATATTCTCCCAATGCCTTAACCATACAGAGACATGTGTGATGTATGACATACATTCTCCTGACTCTCACCAATGTGTATACTACCTGATGCAATAATTGTTTCATAGAACAGAAAAGCCATCCACAAATGTCGGATAGTGCTTACACTAGGTAATGTGACACTTGTGGCTAATATAAAACTCCAAATACATGTTGTAGAGCCATCTGAATGTTGCCACCTGTGCAGTGTATCCTGAGCCCAGCTGGTAGAGCACAGTTGAGGGTTTAAATGTGTTATGGCTTCTGGTGTGTGCCATCTTTACGTTTTTCATTTTGAGAAACAAATGGAAAATTGGAGCCAGTTTCCATGTTCATTCTCTCTTCCTTGTCTCTTACGTATCTTTTATCAAATATAAATTATTTTTTGTTTTGTCTTTTACTTCTTCAAGTAGAATAATTGGGTTACCATTATTTGTGTGTCTGAAAGTTACGAAAATAAAAACTTTTTTCTCCCAGATGGTAGAGTTTTATCAGGACTGGCTTTCCCAAGGCTGTCAGTAGTTCTAATGGAATGTTGTCTACTCCCGAGGCCTTGTTTCATCTCAGGTCGTTCAGTGCTCTGTCAAACTCTTCACGCAGTATCATATCTCCCATTTCATCTTCATCTATATCCTCTTCCATTTCCATAATATTGTCCTCAAGAACATTGCCCCTGTATAGACCCTCTATATACTACTTCCACCTTTCTGCTTTCCCTTCTTTGCTTAGAACTGGGTTTCCATCTGAGCTCTTGATATTCATGCAAGTGGTTCTCTTTTCTCCAAAGGTCTCTTCAATTTTCCTGTAGGCAGTACCTATCTTCCCCCTAGCAAGATAAGCCTCTACATCCTTACATTTGTCCTCTAGCCATCCCTGCTTACCCATTTTGCACTTCCTGTCGATCTCATTTTTGAGACGTTTGTATTCCTTTTTGCCTGCTTCACTGGGGAAAAAACTGGGAACATTTTGGAATTCTAGAAATTTTTCATTGTTTCAGTTTTGAGTTAAATTTTTGCAATTTTGATGAGTACTGATACTCTAACAAAGAGTTTCACTGTTGCCTACTGCTGCAGAATAATACTGCAGCAATAAAACATAAACAAGAGAAAAACACCAGTATAAAAGTTACAAAGAAAATGCTCCATTTGTAACAACAAAACGCAATGTACACACAAGCGTTTGCTGAAAGCAAAATGTGTCAAAGGCTTTAGGACAGAGATTGTGCAATGCTTCATAACAAAAACTATTTTGACGAATGTGGCGTCACAACTGTTTAAGTTAGGTACATTTGAGCAGATGCCAGTGGGTTCATGTACATGCACAGAGCTACCCAGAAAAAATTTTCTGGCACACCAAAGGTGCGCAGAGCAATCTTTTTTGTAGGGAGTAGTAGTGTCCACATAACCAGCATTTATGTTAAGTGATTTTGCTGTTCTGTCTTTGTTTACAGCTCTCACGTCAGATGAAAACAAATAACTGCAGCTATCAAGTGAATTAAAATACATTCCCATAATTATGAAGGACTGAAATATGTTATTAATTTGTTTTCTGATTTTATTTTATTTCCACATTAATTGCAGTTAAGCGTAATCACTTTGCAGAACAACGAATTAATTTTTGTCGGTTTACTAAGGAAACATCGCTTCTGTTAGTCTTTTTTGCACAGGCATTCTGTTTCTTTGAAACAAAGTGTTTCATTACACACTATTAAGCACTCCGTCTTCAGGCCACGAGTGGCCTGCTGGGACCATCCAACCACCGTGTCATCCTCAGTGGAGGATGTGGACAGGAGGGGCGTGGGGTCAGCACACCGCTCTCGCAGTCGTTACGATGGTATTCTTGACCAAAGCTGCTACTATTTGGCCAAGTAGCTCTTCAATTGGCATAACGAGGCTGAGTGCACCCCGAAAAATTGCAACAGCGCATGACAGCCTGGATGGTCACCCATCCAAGTGCTGACCACACACGACAGCGCTTAACTTCAGTGATCTCACAGGAACTGGTGTATCCACTGCAGCAAGGGCGTTGCTGCATTCCACACTATTAGCTAGTTTGCTAGTCACTGAATCTCAAGTGCACGTTTTTCATCTTCTGGCATGTATGGCATTATGCCATAGTAAATAATGGAACTTGAAATAATGCAGTAATAGTACCCCGAGAATATTGACATCTCGAAAGCCACACTGAAATGCTTCAGCGGAATTTTACATATCTGCCTCCCGTGAAACAGTCTTTTTTTTCAATTGCAAGACGTGTTTAAACACTTTCCTGGTTCCTCCTCTAGGCCTCACATTATTTCTTAATTTGTGTTGTCCACATCTTAAATTTACAGAACACCATTCTCTGGTAAATTGTAGACTGAGAGCACAACATGTTAGTTTACTCCTGAAGTAGAATCTAATAGGTAGGTATACAGTTTCTTGATTTCACAAATAAAATTATTAATTTTTATACGGTTTGAAAATCATGAAAAGCATGCTGTTATTAGTTCTGGCATATCGAAATAGATGTTTATTTTTAATATAATAGAGGGAAACATTCCACGTGGGAAAAATATATCTAAAAACAAAGATGATGTGACTTCCTGAACGAAAGTGCTGGCAGGTCGACAGACACACAAACAAACACAAACATACGAACAAAATTCAAGCTTTCACAACAAACTGTTGCCTCATCAGGAAAAGGGAAGGAGAGGGAAAGACGAAAGGATGTGGGTTTTAAGGGAGAGGGTAAGGAGTCATTCCAATCCCAGGGGTGAGAAGACTTACCTTAGGGGGAAAAAAGGACTGGTATACACTCGCGCGCGCACACACACACATATCCATCCACACATATACAGACACAAGCAGACATATTTAAAGACAAAGAGTTTGGGCAGAGGTGTCAGTCGAGGTGGAAGTGCAGAGGCAAAGATGATGTTGAATGACAGGTGAGGTATGAGTGGCGGCAACTTGAAATTAGCTGAGATTGAGGCCTGGTGGGTAACGGGAAGAGAGGATATATTGAAGAGCAAGTTCCCATCTCCGGAGTTCGGATAGGTTGGTGTTAGTGGGAAGTATCCAGATAACCCGGACGGTGTAACGCTGTGCCAAGATGTGCTGGGTGTGCACCAAGGCATGTTTAGCCACAGGGTGATCCTCATTACCAACAAACACTGTCTGCCTGTGTCCATTCATGTGAATGGACAGTTTGTTGCTGGTCATTCCCACATAGAATGCATCACAGTGTAGGCAGGTCAGTTGGTAAATCACATGGGTGCTTTCACATGTGACTCTGCCTTTGATCGTGTACACGATCTGGATACTTCCCACCAACACCAACCTATCCGAACTCCGGAGATGGGAACTTGCTCTTCAATATATCCTCTCTTCCCGTTACCCACCAGGCCTCAATCTCCGCTAATTTCAAGTTGCCGCCACTCATACCTCACCTGTCATTCAACATCATCTTTGCCTCTGCACTTCCACCTCGACTGACATCTCTGCCCAAACTCTTTGTCTTTAAATATGTCTGCTCGTGTCTGTATATGTGTGGATGGATGTGTGTGTGTGTGTGTGCGCGCGCGAGTGTATACCAGTCCTTTTTTCCCCCCTAAGGTAAGTCTTTCCACTCCTGGGATTGGAATGACTCCTTACCCTCTCCCTTAAAACCCACATCCTTTCGTTCAAAAATGGTTCAAATGGCTCTGAGCACTATGGGACTTAACATCTGAGGTCATCAGTCCCCTAGAACTTAGAACTAATTAAACCTAACTAACCTAAGGACATCACACACATCCATGCCCGAGGCAGGATTCGAACCTGCGACCGTAGCAGTCGCGCAGTTCTCGATTCAAGCGCCTAGAACCGCTCGACCACCGCGGCCGGCCATCCTTTCGTCTTTCCCTCTCCTTCCCTTTTCCTGATGAGGCAACAGTTTGTTGCGAAAGCTTGAATTTTGTGTGTATGTTTGTGTTTGTTTGTTTGTCTGTCGACCTGCCAGCGCTTTCGTCCGGTAAGTCACATCATCTTTGTTTCTAGATGTTTATTTTTATTTTTGCAAGAAATTTTTATTCCTTCTTACTGGCTTTGTGCAATACTAAGTGGATGTGAACCTGACAGGAAATGCTAAATGACAGTATTGTAGAGTACGAATAAAAAATCTATGCTAAAGTCACCAAATAGCAAAATATTTGCATACTTTGAGTTGTAGAGTCTAGTTTTGAAACAAATATTGTGGCAATGAGTGCATTCTAATTTTGCAATTCTTATATGTCCTAATTACAGTCCTCACAACAATAACTGCAAATGCCCCTTTCAAACAAAATGTCACACTGCTACACAGGGTCACGTGATGTCCCGCTATACATGAAATTCCAAACAGAAATGTGAGTGTGTACGAGCAGAGCAAACACGGAGTGTGGGCTTGCTATGTCATCATAGCTGCCCGTGCGCTGTAATTCCTGTCTCCTGGTGCTCTTTTTTTATTTATTTATCTTACAGCTCTAAACACGTATTTAACATGCATGGGCAATGTTACAATAATTACATTTAGATTATTGATACACAATATAAATAGATTACATGCTACTAAGTAAAACATCATTTAAAGTATATTTAACATAGCATTCCTGAGGTCAAATCATGTCAGCACCATACTGTATGGGCACTTCAATACAAGCCATTTTTTTAACTCGTTTTTAAAAATTCTACCAGAAAGCTGTTTCAGGTTGTATGGCTGAGAATTATTAAATATTGCTCCCTTAATGAATGGGGTATTTGTTGTTAGATTCAATCGTCTGCTCACCATATGAAAGTCTGATTTTTGTCTTGTATTGTAATCATGGATTTCCATATTCCTGTTTGTCATTTTTTTGTCTTTTTCCACTAATAATACTGATTGAAACATATATACTGCATAGATAGTCATAATATTAAACTTAATAAACTGGTTTTTACATGAAGTTCTGGGTCTTACTTTTGCCATAGTTCTTATTACTCTTTTCTGCAATAGAAATACCCTTTTTATATTGTATTGGCTACACCCACCCCACAATACAATTCCATAAGATAGATGGGGATACACCAGCCCAAAATACGCTATTTTTATTCCTTCAATATCTAAATATTGAACTAATCTCCTTAGTAAATACAGACTAGATGTTACTTTACCACAGACATGATCTATTTGCTGATTCCACGAAAGTCTGTCATCTATATATATCCCCAGAAATTTACATTCTGAACAGGTATTTTCCTGAATGTCCTCATTTAGAACAGTATTTTTATTTGAACTACTTGTCTTAAAATAAATTAAATTAGTTTTGTTAATATTGATCCTCAGGTTTTCTTTTTCAAAATGTGTTTGGGCTTTTTCAACAAAATTCTGTACCACTGAATTTAGGTCATCATTACTACATGCGCAGCAAACCCCAGAGGTGTCATCAGCATACATAGTAATACGATGACTGGTGTCTAATACTTTTGGTAAATCATTCACGTAGCAAATAAACAACAAGGGGCCCAAGATAGAGCCTTGTGGCACACCAAAATTTATATTCCTTGTCTTTGATCTTCTTTTTGCAATTACCTCTCCATTATCATACACAACTTCTGTGCATTGTTGTCTATCTTTAAGGTAAGATTCTATTAAAAGCAACAGTTTCCCTCTGACACCATTATAAGCAAGTTTACTTAAAAGAGCGCCATGAGGACTCTGTCAAACGCTTTGGAAAGATCTAAAAACACTCCAGCCATTTCGTAACCCTCATTTATTTTCTCCATCAGACAGTGTACAAACTGTACTGCTGCAGATATGGTGCTCCGACCACTTCTAAAGCCATGTTGGAAATCTCCTATTAAGTTATTCATATTATAGTGCTCAATTAGGATTTCTAGCATTATTTTTTCAATTAATTTGCCAAACACTGAGGTTAAGGCAACTGGTCTGTAGTTCTGTGGTTGTTTTCTTTCCCCTTTTTTATATAAAGGTTTAACTATAGCAAGTTTCAGTTTCTTCGGAAACACACCTTCCTCAAGTACACAATTTATGAGATGGACTAATGGTCTGGCTAACTCAGCCTTGCCTTTTTTCAGTAGAAAAGGAGAGAATTCATCCCATCCAGCTGATCTTTTATTTTTTAGGTTAATTAGCTCTGTTACGTCCTTGATGGTTACTGTAGTTAGCTTACAAGAGCCCCGTACCTTTTCCTTATCATATTTAAACTGCCTCTCCTGTTTCATGCAAGTATTTTCAATAGCATCTATAAAGTAATCATTAAATATATTGCTAACTATATAAGGATCAGAAAAATCATCATTATGTATACTTAACTCAATACTATTAATTTTAGTTTTTGAATCAGTGTACCTCATATCATTAACTATTGCCCAGCACGACTTTGAGACACAGTCAGAATTTCGGATCTGTTTACTAATATGTTCTACTTTCCTTCTCCTTACTTCCTTGCGATACTCATATTTATATTTTTTATAATCCTCTTTATATGAATCAAGACTGGTTTCTCTGTGTAGCTTATACATATACTCCATTCCTTCTTTGAGTCTTTTCGTTTTTTCATCCAGTTTTACACTTTTGACTACTGGAGGTTTATTTTTATTTACATTGATCTTCTTTGCCGGGATAATAATATCAATATGTCTAGTTAAAATTTTTACAAATACTTCCCATTTGCTGTCAACTCCCCTTTCTCTATAAACTGATTCCCAAGATTCTTGACCCAAAGTTTCCTTTAGCAAGGTGGTGATGTATTCAGAAAATAATCTTCTATTCTCATATTTTTTGTTTTGTTTCAGTTTATTAAGACAACCAATCACTAATAATTGTCCTAGATGATCAGATATGTGCCCGTTTACAGTCTGTGCCAACACAACATTTTCATAATTGGTCATTACATGATCTATGGAACTGCTGCTTGACTCAGTTATTCTAGTGGGCACATGACCAAGTAGATCTTTAATATCATAGGATCGTATGCAGTCTTGCAAACCTTTGCATTCCTGGCTGTTGCTTAGTGTGTTTATATTAAAGTATCCTAACATTATAATATTTACTGTATTGCCACCCTTGCTTAGCTTCCACAATACACTATCCAGTGCTTCCAGGAAAACCTCAAGATTACCAGAAGGGGCTCGATATATACCTACCACAACAAGTGGGACGGATACAATCATTAACTTAATTATCACTGCTTCAAAGTCTTTCTCGATACAATAATCCTTAACCCATGATACTTTTTCTACAGAACTTGCTAGGTTACATTTCCTTACGTAAGTAGCAACACCCCCTCCTTTATGTTCTGTTCTACAAAAAACGATGTAAGATTATACTCCTGTAACTTATAATACTGAATATTATGGTTAGCTTTTTGATGCTCTGTAACCACGATTACATGTGGAGCTAGATCTGTAACTAAGGCCTCAAATACATCGATTTTGCTACCCAAGCCCTCAACATTATAATGTAAAAATGATACATTAGTACAATCATGAGAGGATATATCCTTCTCAAGGTTAACATTATCACACAAATTGATAGTTTGTAAATTGGGAACACTGAGGGATTTTTTATCCTAAAAATCAACAGTCTTGACACTGCAGTGAGGAATTATTTCCATTTGCTTGCTCTGCAGGCATATATAATTATCACTTCCGTCTTTCGTGTGTACGACATCTGAGGTACAAGGTAGCATATTTGAATTATCGCTTTTGTTTCCTCGATAGCTCTGTTGATGTCAGTTGCTAGAGTATTCTTACCCAGACGATTAAGATGTAGTCCATGTACAGTGAAGCTGCTGCTTTGATAACTGTTAAGGTCCAGCAGTCTCACATTTTTTAACTTGGAGCAGAAATGTTTTAATTTTTTATTTGTAGATCGGATTTCTTGGTTCACACATGACCAGTCAGGCAGATCAAATCTCGTCGGAATATTTGACAAGATCACATTTGTATGGGACAATATCATTAACGTAACAGTCAACTTTTTAATAAATGAACTGGCCTCGTTGCAATAAACGTCGTTTGAACCTGCTATAATAACAACGACATCACTTTCTGTAAAATCGGCGCAGTCATTGTTTACAGAGCTTGTTACATCAACAAACTTCGCCCCAGGTTTAATAACAGATGAAATGCGCACGTTTTCTGTGGTCAAGTTAGACATACAATCTGAAATATTGCGTGCATGACTATCTCCGTAAATTTTAACATTCGTTTTACACTGAAACTGAGCTTATTTAACCTTAGGACTACTTTTTGTAGTTTTGGTGACACTACTTGCATTTGCAGTTACACTTTAACACGTGGTTTTCAAATCTTGTTGCTGTTTTGTTTTATGTATTTCACCCACATCGGACTGTTTTTCAAGTATTAATCTAGAATTTTCTTCCTTTAAACATAGTATTTCAGTTTTTAATGCCTAAATGTCATTTTGAAGTAATTTTATAATTTCATTTTTGGAGTCCACTATAGTTACAAGATCGGCTGTTTTGTTATGTAAACAAGCGTAACACGTCCACGGAAAATCCTCCCTGATGTATTTTAAGTTTATTTTCTTGCACTTTTCGTGTAACCAATAGTTACACTTGACACACCAAATACCTTTCATAACTCGCTTTTCACATTCTTTACACGACGAACTGCTTATTTTTTGCCTTTTGGGTGAGAGCACAGTGCCACTACACTTTTCTATCGGCGCCATCTAGCAACTGCTCAAATGTACCTATTCGAAACAAGTTGTGGGAAAAAATTGTGAATGGTGGTTTGAAAAGCGTTACTTTCAAAGCAGATTTCCTTTTATGTAAGATGAATTATGTTAACTGTGAGAATGTGAGACGACTTCGTTAAATCGCAGTGTGTTTGACCCTCATTCAAAATACTTTGAGGACCAGCCACTGAGAAAAAAATTGGACCCAGGAGACTAGATATTTATGTCATTTTTGTGGCACATTTGTGTTTTACATAGTTTACAGGGTAACACATGCAAAGAAAGACCAATGGAAAGTTCTATGCCAATGTATAAAACCTTTACTATTCAAGGGATTAATAAGTTTTACACTTCTGAGAGAAAGTATACTGTCACTTAACATGGAGAAAGTGTGTTGTCATCAGGGAAAATTTGTATTTTCACTCAGGAAAACTGTATTTTTAACCATAATCTGGGAATTTTTTTTCTTGTCTGCATACACACTGCATGTACATCAGGAGGTACGATGTCAAATACCGAAATGCGTGAAACACTGCTGCATTGTGCATGGCATTTTAATTTATCACTTCTTTGCTACTAACTCTAATCGGAACATATTTCACAGACATTATCCACATATGCTGCTGAATGTGCCTAGAAAAGAATACCTTTTTAAGACAAGTAGTGCAGGAGATATGACATAAACATTGAGATGCACGAGCAACTTCTACATCGTGGATGACATTTTAATTTAATATTTCTTTACTACTTACTGTATTCACAACACATTCTACAGACAATAGGCATGTATACCACTGGATGTACCTGAAAAATTACAATGTTAAACATCATATAGTTCAAGAAATACAATGTCATAAACATTGAGCTGCATAAAAATGAAACTGCACGGTGAAATTCTCGACGTGCAAGTGAAATATATGTACAGATGTATGTGAAATATGTTAAATGTGTGTGAAATATACTTGACATGAGCATATGCAGCAAAGCCACTAATAAAAAGGTCTGATTTGCTACAAATGAGTTACAGTCTGGAAAGAAATACTGTAGGGGTAAGAACCACCAGCCTCTCATTGGGGATAGGTTAGTGACATGGAAGTTGCCTAAGTGACATCCAATTGTGTGACTTCTACCAGGCCACTGGACCACACATCATTATTATTATTATTATTACTGTTGTTGCTGCTGCTGTCATCATCATCTCAACTGTGGGTCATCATCATCATCATCATCATCATCATCATCATCATCATCATCATCATCATCATCATCATAACTGTGGCATTTACAGGTGCCTACACATATCATGGTAGTGTATTGCATTCATTCACTTTGTGAGTTGCTTGTGTGACATTCTTTTTTGTGAGTTGTTTGCTCACTTACTGTTCTTCAGTGTAGTATTCTCTGAATGGTGGAATAAAAACCACTGATTTTTGTACTCATCCAGTTCATTGGATCAGCAACAAGGATATTCTCCTTTTGGCAGCAATTATTTCCAGCTCCTCAAGTGCATCAAGTCAGTCACCTTCCCCTCCCATGCACAATCTTCCCCCAATCTGTCATCTAACTTATCCAAAGACAACTTTGAGAAATCTTTCCTTGCTGCTGTGGAGTGGCACCTGTCGTGCACTCTTTGTTTTGTAGAATTTCATTTGGAATATTACAGGGCATCTGCTAAGTCACTCCCAGTTTTTTAAAAACTATAATTTCTGTATTTATGAATCAGTTTTCTTAGAACTACTTTTGTTAGAAATGAAACTCCTTGAGGTTGTGAGGTTGTGTTTAACATAATTTTAAACCTCCACATAAGGTCCACCATTCTCTACACATTTTTTAAACAAGCTCATACGTTGATGTGTGTAACATTAGGTGGAAAGTTGGCTAAATCATATTATATTACTGCTTCAAATTCATCCAAGTTCCTTGGTTTTCTCGTGTAAACCACCACCTTAGCCCACCCCTAGACACACACACACACACACACACACACACACACACACACACACACACACACACACACACACACGGGGTTAAATCAGGCCTGCGGGCAGGTCTTTCATGCTCACCATGTTCGCCAATCCAATTTCCTGGGATATGATGATGCAATCATTCACAAGCAACACTTGCAAAATTTGCAGGTGCTCTGTCCCGCATGAAGTGAAGCTGTGGGTTTTTCCAGTGTGAATTACTGGTCATACGTGACTTTGCAGCATTTCCAAGTATCTTTTGCTATTCATTGTATTTCACAGGAAGAAAGGACCAGTGATTTTGGATGGAGTGATACTGCACCATGCTGTCACCTTCGGACACCTCTGCTTTTTCAACACATTCGTGTGGTTTTCTGGCTGCCCAATAATGGAAGTTATGCCCATTTACAAATCCTCCAATGTGGAAAACTGCCTCATCAGTCCACAGAATGTTCTCAAAAAGGTCAGGCCAACCATCATTCCAACCCAAGAAAATTTCTTCTGTCGCTGTCACAAGGAAACAGTTCCTGCATGTAATTTGGCTTCCACAGGATAAAAGTGAGATCTTTTGTAAAAATCATTGCAACTGTGTAAATGAAAGACCAATTTCAAAAGATACTTGACACAGTGATTCCTTAGGGCTCCTCATGAATATTTCATGAACTCTGTCAACATTTTCTGGTGTTCTCGAAGTTGATGGTCTTCCTGATCTTCTTGCTTCGGCAATCTCTCTGCTATTAGTCATTTGGAATGGCAGTTGTTAATTGTTTTTGCATTCATTGTTGTATGATGCCTCGTTCAGCCCTCCACCCTTTGTAATCACACCACAGGTCCGCAGGCTTTGTAACAGGTTGCTATTTTGACCCATTCTTCCACTGTTAATGCAGGTGACATTTACCAATTGAAACAAAAGGGGAAAAAAAACCATAAAGAATGCTGTTTCTAGCAAAAGTAGTAATAAGAAAATGGGTTCATAAATAAGGAAATTATAACTGTTTAAAAATAGGGAGTGACTTATCACACCCCTTGTACATACCCAGTCATATGGAATGCTACCATTGCAGTAGTATAACACTTCTTCAGGCTTCTATCACTGTGCCATGAATTCATTGCAGATAGTTCAGAAGAAACCTGAATAGAGTTTCTAGAGTGCATGGAACTAAATTTCATTTACATCTGCACATATATTACGCCAGTTTTTTGTCACATTTTGACTCTAAACTTAACTGGTCTACTTTTAGACTTACTTTTTGTACTTCTGTAGGTAAGTTATTGCATTCGTCTTGCAGCTTGCTGACTGCGTTAGTCACATTTTGTACTGATGTACCCACTTGGGATTTTGTCTCTTGAGTTTGAGATTGTGCTTCATTAAGGTTTTGTAAATCACAGGGAAGTTGTTCCTGTTTATAATCAATGGGGTTACTTTTCTATTAATGTATTTATATTGTGGGATATGTCGGTAATTATTTCATGTTTTAGTTGTTTACCTACACTTATCAATTTCCTGCATAGTGCATCAGATAATTCAGTGCATATAGTTTTTCTCACCTAACTCAACTGTTGACTAATACAATTCTAGAGATTGTTAAATGCCTGATTTTGCTGTGGAAACAGTTATCCTACACTTTCCTGATGATGATTTGTGAACTGCCATGTCATATCCTTAAGTTGTGTTATTTGTTGCATGAGTTCTGTCATGTTGTTACTAGTATTCACACTGTTTTTACAAACTGTTTCCTGTTCTTGCACCTGCGATGTCACGAGCAATAAATTGAAGGAATTTTCCCTGTGGCATGCTTCAGTTTCACTATTTGAAAACGTGTTTCCCAGTGAGAACTGAGAAATTGTCCCATTGTGGGTCATAAAAGTGACATCATGATTAGTTATGTTACCAGTGTCACCATTTATTAATAGTGGGATGCCAATCTCATTGTTTTGGATGCCATTGGCCAGTTCACGAGTTGGTGCATTATCTTCAACTGTTGTCAAGCTAGGATTTCTGACATCTTGGCATATTGCATTTTGTAATGAATTTTCAACAATGTCCATATCCTTTTACTCAATTGTGAATAGTTTTTTTAAGAAAATTATGAATAAAAATTTTCAAAAATGAAACTTTGTATGTATTGGTACTTTTCAATTAAGGTTAGTTTAGCTGTATATTCACCAATGAACCTGATTACCTGACACAGCCTTATAGAGTTTTGAATGAGTTATCTTGCAGTTTAATGATGACTTAGTACAAATTTTCATCTTTTCTATAGAAATTCACTGCCCATAAAGGATATTAATTGGAAGTATAAGAGATAATCCGCTAGAGAGACCGCACCGAGCGAGGCCATTTAAGCATACAGCATAGCAGCTTTCTAACATTACCGCTGAGATCGGCATTTCCAACACGTCTCATTTGTTGGCAGAATTTAATTTTAATTTGCTCCTTCACTGTTTTTTATTATTCCCAATCTCGCAGACATGTAACAAATACAATGAATGTTTCATTAGTTCATTGTAAGAATAATATCAACCATTTATCTCAAAAAACAACTTTTTGATCTCAACAAATGAAAGGTCTGTTCATATATCGCTCAGCACCATCCTTTACATGCTCACCATTGATAACTGCATGAATAATTGGAAAAAATTGATTGGAAAGAATTGTTGAAAGAAATTTGAAGGTAATTTATGAATCTGTGCCCAGTGCTGGGTGAACTTCAACTGATACCAATGTGAACAGACCTTCAATATCAATACATAATTTGTGTTATGTACTGCTTCACATTAATTCCACTGTGTTCAGTCTTGATTGTGACAGTGTCATGCAGGATTGATCCTCCGGGTATCGGTTAAATTCTTATTGTGTGCTCTGGACCTCCTGATGATGCAGGATCTCGGTGGTGGGTGAAAGGATGAACAGACAAGGATGGATGTCCAAAATGTGCGGATTAATTTTCCTTTCTAATAACTTTCATAACACTTTCAATGTACATTTGAGATAAACATTTTTTAACAATGTTGGTCCAACAAATCCAAGCGTACGTTTGCATGCTACCACTTATAGAAATAAACAGAAGAAGATACAAGAATTAATAAATTGAAGAGAATATCTCATCTTTAGTTCCATGCAGATGTATCATAACATTGTCCTTGCCACAAAACTTGTTAATTATGTTTGTCAGGGTCTATAACCCATTTAGTTTACATGTAGTTTACACACATAAAATGAAAAGAACAAAAAAAATATGATTCAACACACAAGGCTAATGTTGTTGAAATGAAACATAGGTAAAGAACACTTACTCATATATTGAAGATACTTTTATGTCAATAAATACTTTACACACCTTGGAAAATCTTTCAAGTACAACTTTCTGTTACAAAATCATTCGAGAGAGTGGTCATTAAGAGAGAACAACCGACAAGAGTGGAGACATCAATAGAGAGCCTGACACTGCTCTAGTTTGTATACAACATTTATTCTTGCACTGTTACAAAACTTGTGAACAGGCCGTTATGACACATTTCAACAAACAAATGTGTATTGCATCTGCTTGGAGCTTTGAATCAAAATGTAACAGTCAGTTACTGGCAGTCATGTTGCCTAAAAAAATTACCTGCTGTTTTGTAGAAATTTTTCCAAACTTGTCATTGCAACTTCATATGATATAAATACAGTTATTAGTATTTTAATGTATCTGCCAAACACTTATAGCCTAATGTGCTGCATACTGGCATGCAAAAGAATGTTGAGACAAATATGCATGGATTAATTATGGTTGGAATGTAACCACAACCAGACAGAGTATGGTTTGTGTGCAAGTTTTCAAACTTGTTTAGAAGAATCTCTGGCTGGCTCTCTATCCCAGAAATTCAAAATACAAACAGATGTATGAATATACACAGAACAAAATTGACTTACAGATAGTGCACACAGAGTGGGTAACAGATGTGGCAGGAAGGATATGTAGCCACAGTGACACAGTAATTTCCAAATTGAGAATTAGTGCTTATCCAAAGCTTTTGCCCAGGTAGCTGACTACATATGGTATGCACACAACATTTTTCTTTCTAGACTAGGCAACTCATCCACTCCAGATAATGGTAGCTATAGAAGTATCAGTGTAAGATGTAAAGATGTCGGTCTCCCCCCCCCCCCCCCCCCCCCAATCCCCACCAAGTGGTTAACTGCTGAAGCATTTACAACAAACTGCCAGAGTTTGAAATGTTTCTATAAAGCAATAAAGCTCACATAGTACTGGATACAGAAAACTGTTTAAAATTCAAAGTGAGTGACATTTTTGTTTAAAATGTAAGTGTTATATAAAAGGAAAAGGCAATGATAAACAGATACGATCTATTGTTCGCAGCAGACAAGAAACTAGAGTCCACCAAGGTACAACTTGAAACTGCATGGGAGATTATGTGGGCAAGAGTCTGTATAGAGGATGGGCATAAACTAAAATTGGATCATCTATTAACTACCAGACTCTCCTCCAAAATGTAAACTTAAGGGAAAAACACTGCACTAGTATGAAAGCTCTCTCATCACACTGTAATTATAAGAGGAGGCATTAATCATGTGGCAATCAATTGGGGTACTTAGTTTTGTTAGTGGTGTGCATGACTAGACATACTGTGCAACATTATTAAATCCCTCCCCTGAAAACCACCTAGAACAAGTGGTTCAGAATCCCACTGTCTTCAAGGCTGTCCACATCGCAACTAGTGTCAGTGACTATGAGGTGGTTGTAGCAATAATTTTACCAAATTACATGAGACAACTAAAAAAGTGATAATATTTATATACTCAGTAAAATCAAGCAAAGGTCTCATATCATTAGCATACATTACAACACACTTTGCTGTAATACAGTTTGTTATTACTGCCGGTATCGAAGGAGCTGTATATTTGTGAGGTTTCTTGCAACTATGGTTCTTTAAATGAGTTCTTCCCAACTGTAAACACAATAATGTGGAGCAGTTTATGCACGATATGTACCCAGTAGACAAACTGTTTTGTCTACAACAAACAGAAATGTACTCCATACTTGACTTTGCAGCATTTTCCAAATCAAGCTGCTCACAGTAAACTCATGATTGTGACACATGATAAGCCCATTGCCTGCACAATCTTAAAGATGGAGTGTTCTGAATGTCAGGACCTGCCATGTGGTTGCAGCCAAATGTGCTGATTTGCATCTCGTGCACTTGTGATAGACAAAGTCTAATTTCAGCCCAGTCACTTGACTTCCGGGACTCTTCCCTTCTACCATGGTGATGAGAGTACACCTCCACGAGACACAGAAACTACTCTAATTCAGTTGCTCATGAGCTAAAACACATATTTGTCGAGTTTTGGTGTGAAGTAAATATTATTTAATTTGAGAATTATAGACTCCGAAGACACATTTAGCAATGATATTTGTACGTTTAGTATTTTTTTTTTTTTTTTTGACATCTAATGAGACCTTCTGATGAGAAGTGTTATTTGTGAGGCTGAAGGATTACTTTTGTGTTGTGGAGGCCCATTTCTAGTTCCTATTACCAGCTAAACTTCTTTTGTGGGGCGAAACTGTAATAATAAAAATTGCGGGTTTAAAAATTCCTCCTCTTAACACTTGTTTATACTTCACATATCTTTTTGGATGCTTTAGTTATCTGATGCTTTTGTCTTCACACAGATGCTGTTTGCAATGAACCCATGTCAGCATCCAATTGTGATATTTACAGATATTAAATACGACGACTTGAAAATAATAGTAGATTTTATGTACTACGGCGAAGTCAACATCTCACACGAACAGTTGCCAGCAATTTTGAAGGTGAGTGTCTTACATAGTTTTAAAACAAAGCTTTATGTTTATTTAATAACAAGATTAAAAATAGAAAATCAAATATCTCATGTTAATGTCTTTTTCAACCAAGTGATTCTAAGCATTTAACAAATTGCACATGGTACATATATTGATTGTTTATGATAGTTACCTTGGCCTTGCCAAACGCAGGAAAATTCTTTCATTTTACACATTTCCATCTTTGATTGTCTTCTATACTTCTCAATACAGTGGCAAAATTTCCAATTTAGGCTTTGTCTCATCTTTACCCATTAGGTCAAATTTTAGCTTTTGCAGGAAAGCGGCTTGGTAAAGTGTTTTGTTATAGTATTGTGGGAGATGCCTATTGTTAAGAAAATCTGTTCTTTCTTGTGCAAAACTATGAGTGTTTAGGTCAAGTTCTGCACAAATATTTAGGAAGTCACTGTACTATATGAAATTGTTGCTGAAGCCATGTAGTGTGATAACCTCTTGCAAGTGGAATAGGAGTAAAATGATATCCCCAAGGCAGCTTTCCCATTTCACGTCATAGAGCCTGGGGAAACCAATAACAAGCATTAACTAACATCCACCCCCTCCCCACCCCCCTCACTATGTCACTCAGCATGTGTGGCCAGTCCATGTGGTGGGAGCCCCCTGACAACACAGGAATCACATTACTGATACCTGAGCTGTTGCCTCCCAATGTATGATAAGGACTGCTTGCTTGTCATCCTGGAGCATCAGAACTCCTGGAAATGTCCACCATTCCAGATGGTCCTTGTTGTAGGTGGATGGCAACCATAGGGCGAGCCCCTGGTCGTAATGGGTGGTATCGGGTTGGATGCTTGGGGCATTAAGGGTATAAAGCTGCAAAAATCTGGCAGTTTCTAAACGGCCATCTCTTCAAGTGTTAAAGGATCATTGAATGCTGCTTTGTGGGTACCTGAAGCCTGCCTTTCTGTGGCAACATCCTGGGAGGATGGCCAGGCTCACAGTCTTAGGATGAAACACTTTCTCTGCAAACTGGTCTGTACTAGTACATTCACTGCCAGAAAGCAGTTGCTTTTTGTGGAGAATATTTAGGACAAGTTTCATGTAGTGGAGTCTCTCAGTAAGGTGCGGTCATGCACCATGCTGATCAAAGCTTCTTCTGCAACCCAAGATGCAGCTCTTCAAGCTTGTGATCATCTTGGTGATGTCCTGGTGTCAATTACTTGTCACCAGTGTTTGAAGAGGGTCCAGGGAGTGATTTCCCATAAGGAAATTGCAATCTGATGAACTCTGGACTAGTCTGGAACAACACAGTATTCATTTTGGTTGACGTGCACAGAAGAGCCTTAAAGACAAACATACTGATACAAGGACCTTGATCTGATTTTGATTTGATTTTATCAGGCAAGCAAAAACATTGGTCAAGCCCACTGCTGCCCGCATCTAAACAGAATTTATTGTGCGGTATCACTCCCTGTGTGTCCAGTAAAGCTAACCGATGCCCCTGAACAGTCCAAGGAGATCCTTTACCAGTGCTTGGCTCGATACAATTTCTTCAGGTCTGGTTGATCTGCATATTCTGTGTCTGTTAATCTCCAGCGCCTCGAGTTCGAAGATCAAATGTGATGCAGTTTCCTTGCCCACACCACACATCCTACATTTGGGGTCTAGTTTTATTATCCCCATTGTGTGTAGGTGTTCTTTATATTCCCATGGCCTTTCAATAGTTGAACCTTGAGTTTCATTTCTCTCCTGTTGAAGCCCAGAATTAAGAGACTTCTCTTAGAAAATGGCTTCGGCATCAATACCCTGACATGTTTTTGCTTTTGGATCTTAGCCCAATATTATACATGCTGTCTCCTTGTCCAGTCTCATAGTTTTATTTTGATTGTCACCTTGGTGATTGTCAGGACAGGTTCTGGTCCAATAAATGGTGTCATAGCCCCTATCCTGGCCAACCTATCAATTTGCTCATTGCCGCTAATCCATGAGTGACCAGGGAGCCACAATAGGTTTACCCTATTGCTTTCCCCTAGCTCCACAAGGACTTTGGGGCATTCTGCCATGATCTTTGAGCTTGTTGCAGAGGCTGCCAGTGCTTTCACGGCTGCTTGGCTGCCTGAATAAATGAAAACGCTATGACCTCTGTAGCACCTCCACAAATTCTTCTCCACACACACCCTGATTGCAGATTTCTGCTTGAAATGCAGTGGCCATCTTTCCTAGAGAGATTGCACTCTCCAGCCATGGCTACACTCCTTACACCCCAGTCCCAACACCTCGGCCTGTTTTCGAACCGTAAGTGAACCAGTATGGTGTCGAATTTTCTTCTCCCAGAGTTCTCTACTTCCAATTGCTACACTGAAAGGCTTGTTGAGTAGCTGGGAGGTATTATATAGTCGGCCAGCGTTTCCCAAACCATACTATGTCTACTCAGTATTTTAGTGAGAGATCCTGGATAGCCCAGTAAGTTACAGTTTTTGCCAGTTTTTAACCTGTGTGCTCCAGCTGCTACCTTCATCTTTACACAGGTTTAATGGGGGCATGTCCAGCATGTTTCTCATCCCACCAGTGGGTGTGCTGCTAATTCCACCTGTAATGGCTAAGCAGGCCAATCTCTGCGTCTTAGCAAGCTCCTTAGCAGCTACGTTTTTTGACCCTTCTGTAGCCCCGTAAGTGATCATAGGTGTATATCCAGTACATACTCTTGGAGCTCAAGCCCCAGGTTTTACCACAAGCTCTCCTAGTACTAATTAGAGTACCTTCTGCCTTGGAACAGGTGTTCCTTATGTGATGGGTCCACGATAATTTCTCATCCGGGGTCACCCCTAGATATTTCACCATCCCCTTCAGTGGTAGAGTTTCACCAAGAAGCTTGAGAGTCCAAAATGTGTGTCAGATCTGCTTCCTCATAAATAGTACAACAACAGTCTTCTTAGGACTGACCCTTAGATCCTCTTATCCTCCTTCCTGCACCAATTTTGCACGATTTTCAATGCTCTTTATGCCATAGCTCTGACTGTACTTGAAAATTTGCCAAGATCGTCTGTGTGCCCCTGGCAAAAGTACTGTCTGTAGTTTAATTCTACAATGACTTCATTCACCTCAAGGTTCCACACTAGAGGGGTCAGGACGCCTCCTTGTGGACAGCCTCTGGCAGTGTTGATTATAATTTTTTCTTGCATCATGGTGGCTTCTACCTTTCTATCACTAAGAATGGATCAAATCCATCTGCAAATTGTGGTCTCCAAGCCATGCAGCTCTGCTGCCTTAGCCATGGATTTGAAGGTCGTGTTGGTTAAAGCTACAATGTCCAAGAAGATGCAGAGGGCTATTTCCTGACAGTGTAGTGCTTTCTCCACCTTCCCAACAAGTTGGTGGAATTCAATTTCACACGATTTTCTCGGTTGGTGTGCATGTACATAGTCCTCCTTTCTTCTTAAAACATTAGAAAAACTGTTCAGACTGGTTGGTCTTGTATCCTTGGCCTGAGTATGACCAATTCTCCCTGGCTTTGGAATGAAGACAACCTTCACTGCTATCCAGACAGTAGGAATGATTGCTGCTGCTTGGCTAACCCTAAGTAACCTATGTAGGAATCTTACTAAGTTCACTCCTGATTGTTGCAGGAGTGCTGGAAAAATTCCATATAGGCCAGTTAACTTGAATGGTTTGAATGTTCCCATTGCCCATTGGATTTTTCTGTGGTCCTCACAGTCTCTGGCAGATTCCCATTTCTCACTTCAAATACCTGAAAACTGATATTTCACAGGGATCTTGTCCTGATCCATGTTGTTTGTCAGAGTACATTGGGGGAAAAAGAGTCTCTAGGAGTAGTTCCAGTGTTGTGTACTGTCCATCCTCCATCCTCCATCCTCTTTCCTTTAAGTACCTCCTGGATTAGTTGGTATCCTAGTGAGGATTTTGTGAAGTCTGTCCTGAACAGCCCTATCAGTTACCTCCTCACAGAATACCTTCCAGGACGCTTGCTTTGCTTGCTTAGTTGTAAGACTAAAATATAGGGAGGCCCTTGTCAAATACTCATTGTCCTCTCCATCTTGCAAGCTTAAACAGTCTTCATACCTGTTTCCTCTGGCCCACCAAGATACATTCCTTTTCATGCAGTTCTTAGTGACTGAACAGATGTCACGGTATGAGGTCATGATGGCCTCTGCTTCCTCCTCAAACTCTGCTCGATTCCTTATCGAAGCACTGACTTCTGATAGGCTTGAGTTGAGGTCCCTCCTATACACCTGGGATTCCTATAGGACACGGTCTGTCTGATGCCCATTTCAACCTCGAACTTAATATACGTGTTGTCTGATGAGGATTGGTCTAAAGCCACATGCCATTGTTTGACATAACTACCCATCAAAGTGGAACAGAAGGTTATGTCAATTACCTCTTCCCTTCTTATATTCCTAAATGTATGTTCCTTGCCCTATTGAGGATCTCTAAGTTATTAGCCATAAGAAATTCTAGAAGGTTCTCACCTCTACTGTTGGTGTTGGTGCTGCCTCACACTAACGTGTGGGCATTAGCATTGCATCCAACTAACAGTTGGTCACTCTGTCATGCACAGGCTTCTGTCAGTCTCCTCATCTCCTCAGGAGGAGTGTAGAGGAGAGGAGTAGTACTGTCTTTGTAAGGAAGGTATGCCATTACAAACTCCCTTGTGATACCTTCCTCACCATAGCTGCATCCTGATTGTCACTAAATTCCTGGAACAAAAGTCAGCCATTGGCATGAATGGGACTCCATTTTCTACATAAATGCATTTTCTGGTGTTTCTTATATTTCTAGCATAAACCAGCTTACCTCCAGTGCCACCAAGGCCCGATACACCCCCTTCATATAAGTAGGGTTCCTGAATCAGGACTATGTCCACTTCTTGTCTTCCCAGAAGATGACTCAGGGCAGTGGTGGCCCCTTTACTATGTTGCATATTTATCTGCAGCACATTAGTCCCTGTCTTGCTGCCATTGTTGCTCCTGATGTCTTTGATTACTCTGATGGCAACCTGCAAGAACCCCAAGATAGTCTCAGGTTCTCTTCCTGCATTGCCTTCAGGGACTTTTCTCAGACCCCACCTCAAGGGTTTGGCCATTTGGTGAAACCTTCCCATTGATTTCCTTCCAATCCTCTGTCGGAACTTTTGGGATTTGAGACCCTGTTTTCTCAATTAGAGTATCTGGAGAGGTACCCTTAAGGAGTTTTGGTACCCAGATTAACATCTTTGCGGTCTTGAAGAGCTCAGTCACTGTCTTCACCAGCAGCTTCACATCCTCCCACCGTGATATTAGGCGCACCTTTTCCTTAAGCCAGTCCATTGTAGACACACACACAGACAAAGATAAGTGCACTGTGATTCAGACAGAATGTCCTGAATTTGGGTCCTGGACCAGCATCCCCACCCCCAGTATTATCAGAGAGAGCCATCTGCATGAGCTCCTCCTGCTGCGAGGTGATCTTGACCACTGGATAGCCTTGCTGGATAACTGCCATCCTGAAAACTGAGACTACAGTACTATACATCTGTTTCCCTATTTCTTGCCTCATCTTTTTTAGGATACCCTTATCCTGAGAAGTGGGTGTCTTATTTTCCGCCCTTGTTCTCTTACTGTCTGCCCTCGATGTAGAAGTGGCTTATACACCCCTTCACCCTGAGACAGTCTTTCCGTGGAAGTCTTCGGCTCAACCCCTTACTAGGACCTTTATTCTATTCCATTACCAGCTCTATTCTGATCATTATTTTGTGGAGTGAAATTTAACACTCCTCTACAAAAAACAGAAGAGCCGTTCAAAAACCTCGCAGAGAAGGTGAAGGTTGTGTGTGATCTATGTTATGTGAAGCTGTATGTCGTGCCACATGTGAGTTGCTTCCAGTGCTTGCATTTTGGGCAGATGTCTTCCTGCTGTACGGTGGTCCTCTGTGAGGGAAGCCCCCGTGTTCTGCCACCACCGTTTGCTCTTACCAGATCGCCCACCTTCCAAAAGAGAAAAGGAGATCCGAGATTACAAGTCCCCGGATCACCTACCTTATGCCGAGGCTTGCGAAAAATATGATGGACTCCACCCATTGTTGATTTCTCCTGCTTTTGCCTCTGTTGCATCCTTTCCCCCTCACACCTCTTTGTTACTCCAGCCCTGTCCCCCTCCCCCTCCCCTGCAGTTCCCACACCCTCCCCTCCAGCCCACTGGTAATGGGGCTTCTGCCATCGAACCCCCCCCCCCCCCCCCCCTCGTGTGTCTCTTAGGCTGGACACCTACTACCACAACTTGGTTGTGGGATGCAATGCAATGTCTGTGTGCCCCAAGGTCACCTGCTCTCTTTTGGATACAGACCTTGCAGAAGGCTGCTCTCCGTCTGTGTGCTGCCCTCCCCCATCTTCGAAAGAGGAGGAGAAGAAGAAACATAAGTTCCAGGACGAGGCCTAACTGGTGCCATCAGAGGTGCCATCTCCCCCCTTGCAACCCGAGTCTGACACCTTATTTGTGGATGTCACCTCATCTTTGTCAGTGACGACCACTGACCCGGTGACACGACCTCCCCCGTGATGACCACTCTTCACATTTCATGGTTATCAGGCATTCTGTCATAACTGTGTCAGTCCCGGGATTGCATCTGGAGAGGTCTGCACTTCGGCTTGCACTGATATCATTAGGCACTGGATCCTCCTTCGTACCAACCTGTAAGCAGTAATGGTACCAGTACAAACGACCCCATCAATCACCATTTGCAATGCAATCTCCCTCCAGGTAGGCCATTTCCTTAGGTTGACCTACCTTAATACAGCAACTTCCGCCACCCGTATTTTCTCGTCGGGGACATCAGTGCACACTGACCCCTGTGGAGGGATTGTCTCTTCGATGGGTAGTGGTCTTCTAATTGACCAACTTATTACATACTTTGATTTGTGTCTCCTCAGTGACGGTTCCCCTACCCACTTCAGTGCCACTCAGGGCACCTTTCCTTCTATCAATCTCACAATCTCCTGCCCAGCTCTCGTGTCTTCACTACATAGATCACTCCAGAATCTTTATCAGTGACCACTTCCCGGTGATTCTACAATTCCCCTCCTACCGCCAGGCATACAGGCGCTCACATTGGGCATTCTGCAGAGCCAATTGGCCTTTATAATGTCTGCTGTGCACTTTGACACCTCTGTCTTGGATTGCATTGATGTGGTCATGCAAGACATCTCTGCCACCATTCTTTGTGCCACTGGCATTGTTATCCTCTTACCCGCAGGTCCCCCTCATCGTCGACCGGTACCGATTTGGACGAGAGACGTAGCGGCCACTGTCCGGGATCACCAGTTTGTGCTGCAGTAAATAAACAACACCTTTCATAGACAGACCTTATTGCTTTTAAGTGACTCCCTGCTAAGCTCACTGCCTTACTAAGCAGAGTGAAAAGGAATGTAGGGAGTGCTGTGTTTTCTCCCTGGGGATGTATGCCTCTTACTTGCAGGGCTGTTCCAAGCTCCGTAGCTTTCTGGGCAGCCAATGACAATCAACTGTCCAGGTTCTTATCCTGCAGGGTGCTCTGGTGCTCAGTGTACTGATCCACAGATCCTTGCAGAACAACTGGCAACACACTTTGCTGTCACATTGGCATCCTCTTCCTATCCTGCTACCTTTCTCCGACAGGAAGGACGAATTGAAGAAAACTCCTCCTCCTGCCCCCTCTCCATTGTTTCAACCACCACCCAGCTGAATCCTATGATGAACCATTCATTGAATGGATATTATTGTAGGCTCTTGCCTCTTCACATTACACAGCCACAGCCCATATTTCAGCCACAACCAGGTGATCCGACACTTGGACATTGCCCAGATGCTCCATATACTCAGGGCCTTCAACCAAATTTGGATTGTGGGTGCCTTCCCCTCAAAGTGGCAAGAGAGCATAGTTATCCACGTCCTTAAGCCTGGAAAGAACCAGACATCTCTCAACAGCTACCGGCCGATTAGCCTGACAGACGTATTTTGTAAACTGCTAGAGAGAATGGTTAGCTTCTGACTATGTTGGGTACTTGAATCTGGGGTCCTTTTGTCCCACTCAGACTGGAAAAATCAGTCAGACAGGCTTTTACTAACCACCAACACCTTGTCGCAGGTCTCCTTTTACCTATATAAGGCATACAACACAGCTTGGGGAATCACATTTTAGTTATAGTCGACGACTGGGGCTTTCGTGGCCCCCTTCTGATTTTTATCCAGGAGTTTTTATCCTACTGACTCCAGCGGATTTTACTTGGCACTTCAGTCGACACCCCTCAGATCTAGGAGAACAGTACTGCACAGGGTTCTGTATTGAGTATCACATTCTTCCTCATCGCCACCAGTGGACTTGTAAGCTCTGTCGGACCTCAGGTTTCCCAGCACCGTATGTCGACGATTTTTGCATCTGATGCAGCTCCTGCTCGGTAGCATCTGCCAAAAGCCAGCTCCGAGGTGTTATCCGACAGGTCTCTGTGTGTTCCCTCTCCCGTGGCTTCCAGTTTTCTCCCTCCAAAATGCAGGTTAAGCATTTTTGCCATTGACCCAATTACACCTGATGTGGAATTTCATTTTGGCAACCAGTGCCTAGATGTTATAGCACAGTGCTGTGTCTTGAGCCTTATTTTTGATAAAAAACTGATGTGGCTGCCCCATACATGTGTGCAGAAGCTGAATGCTCTGTCTTCTGGGCCACACATCTTGGGCTGCAGTCCATATTACTCTACTCCATCTTTACTGTGCTCTGGCTTTGTTCAGACTACATTATCATTGTCAGATTTATTGTGCAGTGGCTCCTTCCACTCTGAAACTATTTGACCCCTTTTATCAATATGGGATACGTCTGGCTGTCAGTGCACTCCACACTAGTCTCGTTCACTCTCCTCACAGAAGCACGGACTCCCCGTCTACAGATGTGATGGATCCAACTCCCGGTTTCTTATGCAATGGCCGTTTAATGATTCCCTTACTGTCCTGTGTATCCCACCCTTTCTGCAAATGAGGGATCTCTCTCCTGATACCTGCCCTCAGGTGGGATTGCCAGTAGGAATGCATCTGACTTCCCTCTTTCAGGATCTCCATCTCCACTCACAGGAAAGTGCCCCGTGTATTTTCTCCCACATCACTCCTTTGGCGGTGCCTCGGCCACTGATTTGTTGTTTTTGTGGTCTTCAGTCCTGAGACTGGTTTGATGCAGCTCTCCATGCTAATCTATCCAGTGCAAGCTTCTACATCTCCCAGTACCTACTGCAGCCTACATCCTTCTGAATCTGTGTAGCGTATTCATCTCTCGGTCTCCCTCTACGATTTTTACCCTCCACGCTGCCCTCCAGTACTAAATTGGTGATCCCTTGATGCTTCAGAACATGTCCTACCAACCGATCCCGTCTTCTAGTCAAGTTGTGCCACAAACTCCTCTTCTCCCCAATCCTATTCAATACCTCCTCATTAGTTATGTGATCTAGCCATCTAATCTTCAGCTTTCTTCTATAGCGCCACATTTCGAAAGCTTCTATTCTCTTCTTGTCTAAACTATTTATTGTCCATGTTTCATTTCCATACATGGCTACACTCCATACAAATACTTCCAGAAACGACTTTCTGCCACTTAACTCTATACTCGATGTTAAAAAAATTTCTCTTGTTCAGAAATGCTTTCCTTGCCATTGCCAGTCCACATTTTAGATCTTCTCTGCTTAGACCATCATCAGTTATTTTGCTCCCCAAATAGCAAAACTTATTTTCTACTTTAAGCGTCTCATTTCCTAATCTAGTTCCCGCAGCATTACCCGACTTAATTCGACTAAATTCCATTGTCCTCGTTTTGCTTTTGTTGACGTTCATCTTATATCCTCCTTTCAACACATGGTCCATTTCGTTCAACTGCTCTTCAAAGTCCTATGCTGTCTCTGACAGAATTACAATGTCGTCGGTGAAACTCAAAGTTTTTATTTCTTCTCCATGGATTTTAATATCTACTCCAAATTTTTCTTTTGTTTCCTTCACTGCTCGCTCAATATACAGATCGAATAACATCGGGAATAGGCTATAACCCCGTCTCACTCCCTTCCCGACCAGTGCTTCCCTTTCATGTCCCTCGACTCTTATAACTGCCACCTGGTTTCTGTACAAATTGCAATGTGTTAGATAAGGCAGGATGCGCTTTTCATCTCCTACTGCCACGGAGCATCATTTACTGCTAGGATTGTGTTGTGGGTTCACAGCAGAGCTGCAGCCATTAACAGGATCCTTCATTTCATTACTCAAGCCTCCCTCCACTGTGTTTTAATACGTACCGACTCAGTGAGCACCTAGCAGGGTATAGATCGATGCCACTGTCATCACCATTTGGCCTCTGCCATATGTGACCTTTTCTATACCCTCGGCTGTGCTGCCAGCCCAGTCGTCTTTTTCTGGGTCCCGAGTCACGAGGGCATCTCGTCAAATGAACTGGCTGACATTTGGCTAGATAGGCACACACTTACCCACCGTTCCCTTTCATGATTTCAGGTGCAGATATGTGGTTACATGTCAGATCTCTCTCTGCCCAAAACTGGAATGAGACCTGGTGCACTACTGCACTCAGTTGTAAACTTCACACAATAAAGTGGACTACTGAAGTTTGACACTCTTCCTTCTACTCTTCTCCGAAGGAATCCACCGTCTTATGCCGTCTATGCATCAGTCATATTGAGCTCATCTCTCATCTTCTCTTGCGTAATGCGCCACCCTCTCAATGTGGTTGTGGAGCTGGACTGACGATGTACCGTATATTAGTACAGAGGGCCAAAAGGAGACATTCTACAGAGTATATCCATGGATAATCTGCTTTTTTATTTTCAGATGAATGTACAGCCTAGGAAAGCAGTGGTGCACACCATTTTTTGAAGAATACTTGCATATTCTTGGAGACAGAGGTGGGGTGTCATCCTGCAATGTGTCAAGTTCTAAAATATCTCCGATATAGTGTTTGCTGTTCAGATTTTCCTCATTGTCTCGAACACTAGATTGGATGTCGTATTCGGCGATGCCTCGAATCGTCGTATTTAATGCCTGTATGCTATGCTGCTCGACAATACACACTGCCAGTTTGCAGGTCCCACAGCAGAGCCCAAAATGTATAAAGCTGTTTGAGTATGTGTGGTATTCGCTTGTGGTGCTTCGGATTCAGTGTGTGCCAGTCTAATACAAACCAAAGAAAAGAGAATATAGTTCATCGCTTTAAAGATACAGAAGATTTAAATTTAATATTACTGAAATACCTGATGGTACAGGGAAAGATACGAAAGATACATTCTCATTTATTAACATACTGTTACTTTTGTGTGTCCATGCAAATTTTCAGCCGTATTTTCTGATCACTGTTGTCTCTTCTAAAGTTTTTGGCCCAATATTGAGTAAAATCTGCATTGCTTCCTAACCGTAGATAGCTGAGGGTGCACTTACAAGGAATGTTAGAATGATCTAATGTGTTTGCCACGTACTGCACTCGACCACAAAAATGTTGTCGTCGTCTCGAAACCCCCACCTTGAAAAAATAATCTTTTTTGGTGTAACAGTTGTGTGGTATGTTGAGTGTCTTCAATGTTTCACCATATGGATATATGGTGAATTAATTCTTGTGGTGGTTACTGTTTAGAAAGCTTGATGTCCATATTGTTCATAAAGCTGCTCCTGCATTTTAATCTTACTAGAAAGTTGTTCTCTGCGCGGTATACTCCATGTTTTTTGTCAAAGATCTGTTTGAACTTCTCTGTGTTTTATTACTGTGCTGAATACAAAGAGCAGAGAAATGTGCCAGTCTATCCAGGAAGTCACAGCCTAGCTTTTCACAGAGCTTGAAAAGTCTCTGGCCAGTCCTTCCATGCTACTCAGAACCAAAGAGTCACGATCAGTTCTGGGAGGCAATGCTGCAAATTGTGAGCCTCATTGAAACTCCATGCACAAGGCTGGTCTTCTCAGCCTTCTCTGCCAGGCACGGGAATGACCCAGTATGAACTCGGAGCCCAGACGACACATGTTATTTGTTACAATGTGTGCCACAATCTGCAGTCGATTGTGCCCTGCTCCCTCAGTGGCTGCTGGAATAGCCACTTCAACATACTGAATGAGGCCTCCAGGCACACCTACTGAGTGAGTGCATGTGGTACCTTTCCTTGTCCCTTCGCTGCCATTTCCCTGGGTCTCACCGCTCGCCCTACGTTTAAACTGGCGACAATTAATAGCCCCCCTGCCCACCTTAAACTTGTTGCTTAGGGGGATCAGTACACACCCTGAGTCCTCCCTGGTGCCTGTCCATCCTGTACAGGATGTCAAGATCTACCATTGATACGGCACTCGTGGTCAAATGGACGAATAGTGACAGATACTGTACTTTCTGCAGAGGTGACAGGATCTAAAGGACAGGATAGTACTTGACGTACCTCTGGTACTTGACTCTTGGGAGCTCTTCAAACACAGTGATCCACAGCAGCTACCAATTGTTCGACAGTAGTCAGGACAATTGACAGCTGCTTACGTACATCAACCAATTCGTCCTATGTTCAAGACCAGCATTCAAAGTAGG
Source organism: Schistocerca americana (assembly GCF_021461395.2). Lineage (NCBI taxonomy): Eukaryota > Metazoa > Arthropoda > Insecta > Orthoptera > Acrididae > Schistocerca > Schistocerca americana. The sequence goes on along the minus strand of NC_060121.1, from coordinate 51,639,038 downwards.
TCTGCATTTTGGCTGGTGCAATGTATTACAAAGCAGTGAAAAAATAACTTTTAAGTAAGCGTACTGGTTATCTTTTAGTATGTTGAATTAAAAAGTTTCTAATTCCCTGTAAGAATTGAAGCAAATACACTAAATGAGACTGCTATTAAAGCAACACGAAAACCTGTGACAAAAGTTACTAGTTCCCTAAAACATTTTGAGGTTATTTGGGAACTCAAATAGAGAGTTAGTTACTACTGATAGATGCAGATAATATATAGGGCTATTCCTCTTGAAGGGAAAACTATATGTAACACAATATGTTAGTTAAAAATACCTGCTACAGTAACTAAATCATAAATGCTAATTTACTACATATTGCTCATGGGTTATGCAAAGGACAATGGTAGCTTCTGAAAATTCTCAAAAGTGCATGTTTATTTGTGTTGATAAGTAACAAAATTAAAGGATGAAGTATTTTTGGCTGAACTGTGAACTGGAAACACTGATCCTCTACGAAATAAATATCCCATCCAAAATACTCGTACGGGTAACTAATGAAAAAATAGTTTTTAAGAATCCAAAAATTCTCAGAAATAAACTGTTTCTCATGTAATTGTACAATAAAATTGGAGAACAGTTGTTTCGAATGATGATAGACTGACTGACTTCTCAAAAACTTTAAAAGAGCACAATTAAGTTTAACTCTCTAACTGACAATAACAGTACCGGTGTATTGTGGCACTTGCGAGTGTTCAAAATTTCACAATACATCACAGATGTAATGACAAAAACAACTAGACTTTGCAGGATCTGGGTTCAAGGCAATGTCCTCAAAGTACTCCATAGCTGCAATGATAGCCAATCTGTTCATGGAACTTGCTGACAAAAACTGAATGGAGTGAAAATGAGCATAAGCAGAGCAATGAGAGAAGTGTTTCAGTTACTTTAAAGTAAAATTTTGCCAACAGATCTGGCTAAGAATCCTACAAAGTTTTGATCTTGTGTGAAAGTATTAATCAGATCAAAATATTTTGTCACCAAATGACCATACTGGCACTGAAATGGAAGGTGATAGGGAGTATGCTTAAATACTGAATTCAGCCTTCCAGAACTGTTCCACACAGAAGGTTGTAATATGGTGTCTCCTTTCAGTCATCACATGTATGCTTATGAGGTAGACATTGAGATAAGTGATCCCAGAATAGAAAAGCAGTTACAATCACTTAGAGGAAAGGCATCTGGATCAGATGAGATATGTGGTGTCACCGCCAGACACCACACTTGCTCGGTGGTAGCCTTTAAATCGGCCGTGGTCCATTAGTATACGTCGGACCCGCGTGTCACCACTATCAGTGATCGCAGACCGAGCGCTGCCACACGGCAGGTCTAGAGAGACTTAATAGCACTCACCCCAGTTGTACAACCGACTTTGCTAGCGATGGTTCACTGACAAAATACGCTCTCATTTGCCAAGATGGTAGTTAGCATAGCCTTCAGCTACGTCATTTGCTATGACCTAGCAAGGCGCCATTACCAGTTACTATTGATACTGTAATAATGTACCATCAAGACAGATGTTCACCATTAATGGATTAAAGTTAAGTATTCCACCAGCTACGTCCGTTTTTCTAAATTCTAATTTACTTGACCCGTTCCAGACCTCACGCCAGCCTGCATGAGTTAAAACGCATGCCTTTCGGCTTCCTCTAATAACCCGGTGTTGGCTCTCCTGCCAACCCACAACAAGATACCGGCAAGATCATACAAAGAACTTTCTCTTCTGGCAGCAGTTTATTCATAGGTTGGGTTGCAGTAGCAACAAAATGTATCCAGTGACTGGTACAAAGCCCATGTCAGTCCTGTTTTCAAGAAGGGTTGTAGGACAGATGCACATAACAGTAAGCTTATATTGCTGACTTCAATCTGTTGTGGAATTATGGAACATGTTTTATGCTCTTGTATTACAATGGTTTTGGAGAACTAAAATGTCCCCTTTAAATATCAGCACAGGTACCGCAGACAATGATATTGCAAACACAGCGTATTCTGTCCCTCCTTGAGGTTCACAGAGATGTATACATTCATGTTCTGGTTAATGATGTTTCACCGTATGTAATGTGTATCTCCCTTGCAATGGTGAAGTGTTTCAGAATGTGTCGTCTGCACTGATTTCTTAGCTCCATCCGTCCTTCATAATTTTAGATGTCTTCAATGCTCATAACCATTTGTGAGGTGAAACCGAGACCACTGCTCACAGCAAAGTTGTTAAAAACTTCTTCACAGAGATTGATTCTTATCTCTTAAATACTGGTGCCCCGACACCTTCAGTGTGGAATATTGCACCTATTTGGCTGTTGACATTTCCATTTGCTGCCCTGGTCTTCTCTCCTCCATCCATTGGATATTCCACTCCACGACTATCCTTTCTCTCACTCAGCTTCATTCACACAGGCATCCACCGAGCCAGGCTCTCAGCTGTTCTGACTGGGGTACCTTCAATTCTTCCATCACCCTTACCACCTCGCCACATGGAGGTGTTGAAGCAGATGTACAGAGAAGGACTGCAGCTGTTATATCGGCAGCCAACTTACCAATCCTCTATTCCTCTGGATGCCCCTCCTCCCAAACTGGAAGGGAGTACTTTGGTGGACCACCAAAATGGACACAGCCATTAAAGATAACAGATGGGCTATCCAGTGTGATAAGTGACATCTACTGATGGAGCACCTCATCACTATTAAATTGCTCCTTGTCCAGATCTGCCACCTAATAAAATGACAGAAACAAGAATGCCAGGAATGGTATGTTATTACCATTTGACAGCATACCGCTTGCTCTCAAGTTTGGGCAAAGATTCAGTGCCTCTATGGATGCATGGAGAGCTGCATCAAACCAGTCTCTGGACTGAAGACCACAACAACAACAACAACAACAACAACAACAACAACAACAACATTGACGCCAATCTCCCACAATTGTATCTGATACCTCCCTGAATCCTGGAGATACTAAAAGGTATCAGATAGATTATATAATGGTAAGACAGAGATTTAGGAACCAGGTATTAAATTGTAAGACATTTCCAGGGGCTGATGTGGACTCTGACCGCAATCTATTGGTTATGAACTATAGATTAAAACCGAAGAAACTGCAAAAAGGTGGGAATATAAGGAGATGGGACCTGGATATACTGACTAAACCAGAGGTTGTACAGGATTTCAGGGAGAGCATAAGGGAACAATTGACAGGAATGGGGGAAACAAATACAGTAGAAGAAGATTGGGTAGCTCTGAGGGATGAAGTAGTGAAGACAGCAGAGGATCAAGTAGGTAAAAAGATTAGGGCTAGTAGAAAAGGTTCAAATGACTCTGAGCACTATGGGACTTAACATCTATGGTCATCAGTCCCCTACAACTTAGAACTATTTAAACTCAACTAACCTAAGGACATCACACCAGTGGGGGGAAGGGGGAGGTGGGAGGGGGAGGGGGAGGGGGAGGGGGGTAGGGGGGGTAGGGGGGTAGTGGGGGGGAGGGTGTAAAAGTTTTACAGGGAAACACAGACATTAATTCAGTAAGCTGGTTGTTAAGGATGTGGGTTGAAGTAGTTATTCAGGCACTAAGAGCTTATAACTACTACCACTGTTATTCTTTAGTTAAAGATCATGCTGACCAGGGAACTCTCTATTGCACATCCTTCAGATTTAGTGTTAAGAGGGCCCAGTGGATTGCCCATCAAAAACTGAACACAGATCGATGGTCATGTTGTTGGACTGCAGGCGAACTGTGTTCAAATTGGTGTCTGTGTTACGGTTTAATGCCAGTTTGCAACAGCAAGATGTATGGAAGGGACCTATAATGATAGTTGATACTGGACAATTACTGTATTAGCAGCCAAAAGGAAGTGGCTTTTGAATGGTAACCACAAACATTTGATGACAAGGCAACAACTCAACTGAGTTCTCCACCAGAAAACACATCTGGTATGTTATAATGGGAACACAGGTGACATCTGTATATATAAGAGGTGTAAAAGAGCGGACTCACAAAATTACAGACTAATATCCTTGACATCAGTGTGTTGCAGAATCCTTCAACATATTCACAGTTTGAATACAATAAATTTTCTTAAGGGGGAAAAGCTTCTGTTTACAAATCAAAACATTTTTAGAAAGCTTCTCTCATGTGAAACTCGGCTTGCCCTTTCCTCCCATAATATCCTGTGAATTATGGATGAAAGGCAATAGGCAGAGTCTGTATTCCTACATTTCGATAAAGCATTTGACACAGTGCCACACTGCCAACTATTAATGAAGCTACAACATACAGAATAGGTTCCCATGTACACGAGTGGCTCGGTGACATCTTAAGTAACAGAACTTGGTATACTGTCTTCGACAACAAGTGACCATCAGAGATGAGGGTATCTTCAGGAGTGTCTGTGAGGGGAGGAGATGTAATGGAACCACTGTCATTTTCTGTATACATAAATGATCTGGCAAATAGAGTAAGCAGCAGTCTGCAGCTGTTTGCTGACAATGCTGTGGTGTATGGGAAGGTGTCGGTGTTGAGTGACTGTAGGAGGATACAAGGTAGCTTCGAAAAAATTTCCAGTTGGTATGATCAATGGCAGGTAGCTATAAATGTAGAAACATGTAAGTTACTGCTGATGAGTAAGAAAAACAGTCATAATGTTTAGTTGCAGGATTAGCAGTGTGCTGCTTGACACAGTCTCATTGATTAAATATCTAGCTGTAATGTTGCAAAGCCATCTGATACAGAATGAGCATCTAAGGACTGTAGTAGGGAAGGCGATAGGTCAACTTTAGTTTATTAGGAGAAATTTAGGAAAGTGCGGTTCATCTCTAAATGAGACTGCACATAGGACACTAGCACGACCCACTGTCAAATACTGTTGGAATGCTCCAGATTTGCACCATGTCAGGTGAAAGGCATTGAAACAGTTCAGAGGCGAGCCTTTAGATTTGTTACCGGTAGGTACAAACAAAGTTGCAAATATTGTCAATATGCTTTTGCAACTCGATTGGGAATGTGTGGCGAGATAATTATGATCTTTTCGACAAGCAATATTGAGAAAATTTAGGGAACTGGCATTTAAGGCTGACTGCAGAGCAATTATACTGCCACCAACATATATTTTGCATAAGAAGAATGAAGATAAGACGAGAGAGATTAGAGCTCCTACAGGGGGATATAGACAGTTGTTTTTTCCTCACCGTGTTTTGGAGTGGAACAGAAAAGGAAATGATTAATAATGGCACAGGGTACCCTTCGCCATGCACCGTGCAGTGCTTTGTGGAGTATTTATATAGATACAGATGAAGAAGAGGCTTGTACGTGGTGGACTATGTTGAGATCTGTAGCAGACCATTCCTTGGACTGAACACGACAACAACAGACACTCTGACATATCTACATTTGTTGTGTGCTTTGTTTCCCAGCTTCTGCTCTTTAAACTGTTTAATGTGTACCCACAAATACAGCTATGTAACAGTCTCTTAATGAATTAAATATTACATTGTACTGTCTGATTTGCTTGTAAACACCCTGCCTCTCTTGTATTTCTTGTGAAAAGTTTCTAAATGATTTATCACATTTTCCTAACGCCACCATCTTTTCCTATTTCCCATCCTCTTAGGTTGTGAAACAGACTCTTAAACTACTGTGCAATGAAGAGCCAAAGAAACTGGTACACCTACCTAATGTCGTGTAGGGCTCCTGTGAGCACGCAGAAGGGCCACAACACGATGTGGCGTGGACTAGACTGATGTGTAACTGACACCACGAATCCTGCAGTGCTGTCCACGAATCTGTAAGGGTGAGTGGCGGTGGAGATCTCTTCTGAACAGCGTGTTGCAATGCATCCCAGATATGTTCAATAATCTTCGTGTCTTGGGAGTTTGGTGGACAGTGGAAGTGTTTAAACTCAGAAGAGTGTTCCTGGAGCCGCTCTAGCAATTCTGGATGTGTGGGTTGTAACATTGTCCTGCTGGAATTGTCCAAGTCTGTCAGAATGCACAGTGGACACGAATGGATGCAGGTGATCAAACAGGATGCTTATGTGCGTGTCACCTATCAGTCGTTTCTAGACATGTTAGGGTACCGTATCGCTCCAACTGCAGGTGCCCCACACCATTACAGACACTCCACCAACCTTCCCCCTGCTGACATGCAGGGTCTGTGGATTCATAAGGTTGTCTCCATACCTGTACACCTCCTTTCACTCAATACAATTTGAAATGAGACTCGTCCGACCAGGCAACACGTGTTCCAGTTATCGACAGTCCGACGTCAGTGTCGATGGGCCCAGGCGAGGCACAGAGCTTTGTGTTGTGCAGTCGCTGAGGGTACACGAGTGGGCCTTTGGCTCTAAATCCAATATCTGTGATGATTCGTTGAATGGCTCACACAGTGACACTTGTTGATGGCCTAACATTGAAATCTGCAGCAATTTTCAGAAGTGTTGCACTCTGTCATGTTGAATGATTCTGTTCAGTGGCTGTCAGTACCTTTCTTGCAGGATCTTTTTCCATCCACAGAGATGTCAGAGATTTGATGTTTTACTGGATTCCTGATATTTGCAGTACACTCGTGAAACAGTGGTGCAGGAAAATCCCCACTTCGTCGCTACCTCGGAGATGCTGAGTCCCGTCACTCGTGTGCTGACTATAACAGCACATTCAAACTCGCTTACATTTTGGTGACCTGCCATTGTAGCAGCAGTAACCAATCTAACGACTGTGCCAGACACTTGTTGTCTCAAATAGTTGTTGCCGACCACAGCACCATATTCTGCCTCTTTGCATATATCTGTATTTGAATACACATGCCTATACTGCTTTCTTTGGTGCTTCTGTGTATGTTGTATGTAACTGTTGAGGGTTAATATATATATATCCCAAGAGCACACTCATTTACTAGGTTTTTGCTGCAATTTGAACCCAAATTAATGACATCTGATTTTGTGTGAACTGGTATTTAAAACTAATTAAGATGAATAATTGTTATTATCCCTTAAGAAATGTATATATTGAACATCATATAGTGTGTCCACAATATATTTTAGAGAAAAAAAATGTTTCTATTACTTTCCAAGGAATCTTGTTTGTTACAAACTGATTTCCCACATCTGTTTAACACACTGTTTCTTCTTTGGTCTTCAGGGTAGAAGCAGAAAACAGCCAAAGAAACAGTAATTAATAATGGTATTCTTGATTAAACAGGCTGCAGAACTTCTGGAAGTGAAAGGCTTGCCAAAGAACAAAAGGCTGCAAGAGGCATCCGCAGGTTCGGGGTCTGGCTCCACAGGTAATTCAGTCCTTGCAGCTATGGAAAGTGTACTGTAAAAGTTAAAATTTTAGTACTTGTGCTACAGAATACTGTTTGCACCTTACAGTGGGCTCATTTCCTCTTGGTGTATTTTGTATTATGACATTGATTAACTGTAGTTTTTTCTGTTTTTTAAAAAATGCATTTAAACTTTTTTCTGAAGTGTGGGATGTTAAACTCCAACCAACCTTGCTTTTCCCTTTTTGTAAAATTTGGTGGTAACCCCAGTGTTGTAAGAATGCAATGCTACCACCAATACAGTATTGCAACTGGTTATTTATTTTTAACCACATACAATTTTAATTGCAGATCCTCGAGTCTTAATTTTTCATGGCAGCTAATCTATTTTTAGAAATGTTGCCTACAATGTCATTGGCTTTGTCATACCTCTGTGAATTCTCAACTGTAAATCGACACTTTTGTAAACGTGCTAATATAGTAATACAACTGTAAGGAATTTATTACGTCAGTGAAATTTAATGCAATTTTGTCATATGATGACATGATGGAGACCTATGACAATACAGCCTTTATCACTGCGATTTTTAACATGTAAAGTTTTTTTTTCTGTATTCGCGTCAGTATGTGCGAACTTTTAACATATACCAATGAATGTTGTAACCAGATATCTTTGCCGTGCTCCTGAAAAGTGCAGAATATCACGATAGCTATAAACTGTTATACGCTGCTATCGATCAGTTAAAAAAAAAACGATGCACCTATGTTTTCTAAATAACAATTGCCAATTTTTACTTCTGCGGGGAGCCGCACCACTCTCTAGCTGTTCTGTGAATGTGTTGCGAGTCGGACGCAAAAGTATTGTGCTCCATACTGATATAATCATTTTATTGTAACTTTAAGAGTTTAAGTGATAAAAAAATATATGTAGCCACAAACAAGCGAGAATGTATATCATGAAAATTCGCTCCACCACCACAATGGGTGGCCATGTTAATGTAAGTTTCCGTTTCATAATATAATACTTGAAGCCTTGAAGTTTATTTAATTTCAAAGAAAATCTCAACCTTATTTTCATTAATTATACTTGTGACAATCTTTCCTGTTTAAAAGATTTATGCAGCTTATGATCCAGCGTGTGTTCTGTCGGAACAGGAGGCTGTCGTGACAACATCGTTATAGTACTTATTCCAAGTTCTTTCAGTTCCGTTTATATGTTCATACAAATCCAATTAGTTGGTCCCTTAGGTTTCTTTCATGTAACTTCCGTCTGTTTTCTCCGTGCGACCTTCCTCCGGAAAAAAAATTTCTGTTCATTTTTTTTAGTAATTTTCGATATCGCGAATGAGAAAAGACAGCCGCCTCCTGCTCCGAACAGAACACCACGACTTTTCTAACGTCGGAGAGTACCGCACGAATTTTCCGCTAAAAGGTAATAGAATTTCTTAAAGCTGGATCAATTACACATGTTGCTGCTGTTCTCTGACAAATCTGGTGTGATTAATAGTAATTTATTCTGTCACGACAAAAAGAACCAATTTTATTTTTACCAAAGCAACAAAGCTTTCAATTAAATTACTTAAAAAAAAAATCATACCAGAGACCGTGGCTGTTGTTTGAAGACAAATGTTGATGGAGTTAGGACAGCAACCAGCCACAAATTTACTTTCATTTTATTTATTCAAAGGGCACCTTTATCGGTTTCGAATCATTGCGATTCATCCTCAGACGGTTTAGACGCTTTCTTTGACATGTTGTGTGTTTTTTTACAGATTATAATTATGTATTATTTAAATTTTAGTAGAATTAAACATGCCACACACAGATGGTTGCATTAACGATTTTCATTGCATGTGACTTACGTGCATGTGACATATAAGTCACATGCAGCAAAAATCTGTAAGTCACATGCAATGAAAATTGTTAACGCAACTGTCTGTGTGTGGCGTGTTTATAATTATGTATTATTTATATTTTAGGAAAATTAATCTGTAAAAAACGCAAAATGTCATAAAGAAAGGGTGTTAACCATCTGAGGATGAATCATAATGATTCGAAACCCGTAACGGTGCCGGTGCCCTTTGAGTAAAGGGACTGAAAGTAAATTTGTGGCTGGTTGCTGTCCTAACACCATCAAGAATAGTGAAATTTAAATTTCTTTTAGGATACACAGTGAACACTGCATTTATGATAAAAACAGGGAACATTTGTGGTGCAGGCTCTTGACTGGGCTATTGGTCTATCTGCAGGTAGAGTACAGTATTTCTTTGCTGTGGCTCTATGAGGGGGAGAGTGGTGGGATATTCGCTCCAGGAAAGATCCTGAATACTTACGTGACAGCAGGCTATGTGGCCCTGGCACTGTCCTGGAGGATGAAAAGAAGGAAAAATTCCTGCCCCTTTTGGGACTGAGCCTGGGACCTCCCGTGTTTGTCGTTATGAGAAGGATAGTAGACAGACCTGAATTTGAGCTCATATTCTGATTCCATCACATGACGAACATCAGACTGTCATATCTGGCTGGACTCATAAAAAAGTTTACTTTTATTTTATACATGAGTATGATACTTAAGTTGAAAAGAACAATATATGCAGTAATATTTAAAGGAAGGCATGATTTTTCACGCATTTTTGGTGAGTGTCAGCTTTGAGGACTCATAGAAATCAGGCTGTAATTAGGAGAGAAAAATTTCCTGTTTGTAGTTTAAAGACGCGCTCATTCTCTATTCACAGGTGAACTTTCATCACTTTCCATTTAGCTATTTTGTAATAATTGTGGTTGATGTAAATTACCACAGTTTTCTAAATGCTCATGCATATCAGCAACACACAAAGTGTAAATGCAAGCTCTGTTGTCGCCTTTCACGGCTGTTATATTTTTATGTCTATTACTCTACATAAAATGCTAGTTTCACATCTTTAATTTGTTTGCTGATTTGTCTTATGTGGTGCATGCTTGCTTGTGCTATGTTGCCAGACAGAACAGTATTTTCAATTTTTTGTTCATTGTTGCAATGTTTACATTGGGGCTTCCCATCAGAAGGGGAACAATCTTGCTCCCATTTGTTGTTGTGTACTTGTGTGAGGCAATCATCATAACATATTTAGTTGCCTTGCACTCGTGTGAAAATGTGTATCCTTTACATAGTTATGGAAAGTGTGTGATGATCTGTGTGCATACTTACTTAGAAGCATAAAAATAACAAGGCACGGGCAGTTCCACATCACCGCCAGTGTGCAGAACTTGTGAATGTCATGGTGTTACGGAAGTAGATGACTTTAAATGCACTGATAGATGACTTTAAATGTGAACATTTTAGGTTAAGCTTTACCATAACTGTTATTGACATTAAATGAAAAAAACAAGTTTATTGTTACCAGTCACTTTATCTATCTCCATGACCTGTGTCAAAGGTTTAAACCACTGTCATCAGTTGGATTTACATTTGTGTATGTGTGTTGTGTTATGTTATTTTTTTGGAGGGACTTGTGGCACTGTCTCCAGTGGTCACAGGTTCTTTTCACTGTCATAATTCATCACGTGTGTACTGTCGTATTTTGTAAACGAAAAAAGAAAGTGGATGAAGCGGATTTTGAGATAATAGAGGAAAACTGCATGGCTTATATTGTCAAAAAGGAGTTCTGGCAGACAACAGAAGTTTGCATTGGAAAGTTTACAGGAGGAGTCATAAGAAGGAAAATCCACAACTTCCAAGTGGAGAAATAATTTCCAATGTTAGCATCTGTATCGGAAAAGTTGAAAACAGAAGTGGAAGGTTTTCATTAAATGAGTGAAACAACCCTTTAATGTGCTAATCTAAAATTGAGCTTCAGATACAATTAGTTCAAAAAATACCTGTGCTGATGGAAAATAACAGAGTAGCAGGGAAAGAAGAATAATTCTTGTGGGAAATAAGACACTTTTGAAACACTGGGTGGACTATTTATTACACTGCTGGGAGTTTGTGTGGTGTAAATCATTCCAGAAAATTAGGATGGTAGAAACAAAAAACACTGTGTCAGAAAACATAAATGATAATTGCAGAGAAAGTGTGAATGAGTGGAATGGCTGGAAAGGAGGAATTCAAAGCACCTTTTGTTTCTGGAGTTCTAGAAACAGGATTATGATGACGGATTTGACTGAAATGTTGGATTGTGTTTTATTGGGCATAAAGGAGGTGCAGAGTATCTTTTAGAATGAATTCCAGACACTATGAAGAGTGGTTTAGGAGCATTTGAAAAATTACCTAACAAGGTCTGAAGTTGTTTTAAATCAAGCTCTATATCACACGATGATAAATCCAGTACCACAAAGGATTCTGCCATTGAACGAATGGAAAGCAATAATGCAGACCTTCCGTATAATGCGACATTGTAAGAAGAATTTACTAAAGCTGTCCTACTGGGACAAGTGACTGTGCTCCAGCTCACAAGAATAGATTTTGGAATATGTATTGTGTGTATTGTGGTCAGTGTCAAGAAAATTAAACATCCGTGATTACCAATGGCACACTGAAAATTTGGCACCATTGAATTTACTTCGACATTTGACAAGAACATGATAGGAAAGGAATACAAGAATTTTAAGATAACTGATGCTTTACACTTGCTTTGCTTTGGAGAGTGTTCCCCAGACTGTTTGGAGGAATTCAGTGAGTCATGTACACAAACTTCAAAATATTTGTGCACAAAAATCCCACTGTATTGAAATAGAAATAGAACTGCTGCTGAGTCAAGTAGGCAGCTGCAATAGCAGCAGCAGTGAAACTGATTAAGATAGGTTGGCCATTATTCATCATTATTTCTTGCAAAATGTATCCATCTGATACATTTTTCATTTACTGTTAAAATGTACATTACATTTCATTGTTCATATATTGACAGCTGCTTGTATGTCAAGCATTCACATGCTGTTTAACATATTATTGCCCTCTGCTCACAACAACTGAATGCACAATGCTGTGTGGAAATGAGACTACAGAGCTTTGCCGGTGAAAATGCGCTTACCTTGCATTACGACAGTCGTAGTGTGCTGATTCGACAACTGTGCTCTACCTGGCAGGATGGCCTTTGCCGGGAGTCACAGATATTGCAGCTGCTAATGCAATTACTTTACAAACTCTTAACTGACAAACATATGGAGTATTTATTAATAATTATATTCAATGAAACAAGCACAAGTTTCAATTTTACACTCGTGCTTTCTCTGCCCAGTACCTACAACAGTAAGTTCAGTTTCAGCATCTTATGTTTGACATTATAGTGATTGAATATTAATCAGAAAATAACAAAAATCCAACTGCAAATGTAACTACGTTGTATCTGTGAATTGTGAAAAGGAAATTTTTCTCCTAATTAGGGACTGTCTTTTACAATCCTTCAAAGATGACATTTACCAATATATGCTTAAAGAACCACGCTTTCTCATAAATATTTCTGTGCATATAGCAGCACTTTCAACTAAAATGTAATATTCGTACACTAAATAAAAGTAGACATTTCCAAATATTCGGGCAAGGTACAACACTTTGATCTTCATCGTGCAATGTAACCAGAATATGAGCTCAAAATCAGTGGTCAGTCATTACAAAATCGATAATGGTGCCCTGACCACAACACTCTCACTGACTCACATTATTGTAAGAAAGCATTTTAGGGGATCTGGACCCTTCTGTATATGTGTTGTTGTATAATAAAATTTGCAAATTGGTAAGCTGGATGAATACTGAAAATTTTGGTTCTTTGTCTCAAATAGTTACTTGAAAATGTTCCTTGTGTGGCAAAAAGGTATATTTTTGGGAAGTGGTGTTTTGAAGTTTTGTCACTAGTTTAATTGAGTCTCGTACCGTAGGAAGGTCTTCCTAAGTCACTGCAACTGAATCGGAATGACAAAGTGATTGACAGTTGTTTACAGGACAGTTGCCATAGCAACAACCAACCAGAGACCGAATTTCTTCATGCCTCTATTCTGTTCACCATTGTCATCATTCTACTGCATCACGTGTCAGTTACCAAAGTCAAATGCTGATGACACTTGTGGCCAATAACATTACAGTTAGGATTCATTTTCATTGTTGCATTGCTTCCTTATGTGGCTTATTTATTTTTTGTTACAGAATGTCCTAAAAAAGTTGTGAAAGTGTACCAGAAAGTAATTAGATTATTTCCACCCTGCTAAACGAACTAGTGCTTCATGGTAACAGACCATGTGAATTAAACCAATAGAGATATGCCCAGCTGTTCTGCAGCAGCCATTTTATGTGTACAATGACAAATGTGAACGGACAACTTTGCCTCCTCCCGTAATAGTGTCAATCACTTTATCATTTCGATCTAGGTATAGACAACTCATCTGTGTTTCTTCTTCTAGCTTTTGTGCTTTGTGTAGCTGGACTTTTCAAATTTCCTCTCAGCATTCTTGTTTCTCTCATTGTCTTCAATGACATAGTGCTGACCATCTACATTCCAGAGCACATAAAACTTACAGTATTTCCTTTGCTACTATGAATAACATGATGCCATTGCCACATACAGCAAACAAGTATACTTTGTCAGTCTTTAATCTTATGTGGATTACATCAGTGGGGACCAGACATTTGGTGTAAATACGATAGGTATCAAGTATCACAGTTTGTTTACACACATTATTGAAATGTATTGAAATATGTACTTGACGTAACTGTATAAAGCTAATTTTCAGACATCTGTCTCATAATTAGTTATTTTAGAAATGTCTTCATGGCCACGCACATAATCAGAAAGATAGTGTGAACAATACGATTTTGACCAACGACGCTTCTTTTTGCACCAGAAGTTGGAATTGATAATTCTTTACACACAACTTCACTACTGTTAGCAGCATTCCATGCATTACCACGAGACACACTCATTATTCTGTTATATCAACGAAAATAATCAATAAGATTTGGAGATTTACAGTGGAAGCCAGGTTCATATGCGATACAGAGATCATTGATAAAACATTGTGCATGAGTTCATAAGAGTGAAAAGCTATGTGTGTGGCATGTAACAGATGTAGAAGGGGGGGAAGTGAAAAATAGACAAGTCAGAAAATGAAAGATGTAAAAAACTAAAAGAGCATTTCTTTACAGTAACTACTACTTTCTTTACTGAGACACTGAAATTAATGTGAATTAAGGCCAGGCGGGTGGTGAGAACCAAAGACATGTTGCAGCTCTAGTTCCCACCTCGGAGTTCTGAGAAACTATTGTCTAGGAGAAGAATCCAGATGGCGCATGTGGTGAAACAGGCACAGAAGTCACGAGTGTCATGTTGTAGAGCATGCTTTGCAAAATGTAAGTACTGTTGTTCGTTAGAAGGTTTAATGTGGACAGAAGTGTGTAGCCAATCTTCAGTGAGGACAGTATCAAAATCGAGGAAAGTGGCATGGGATTCGGAATAGGACCATGTGAAATTTAATTGGGGGAAGGTATTTAGAGATTCCAGGAATTTTAACAAATCAGCCCCACCATGAGTCCATATGGCAAAGATGTCATCAATGTACCTAATCCAAATCTCCCTCTTTACTAACATCCCCTATGTACATGGTCTGTTTGCCACTGAACATTTTCTCAGTCAGCCCCATGTGATTCCGAACCTATGACGTCCCCCCTGCTCACCTTAGTCAACTTTATACTTACTGACAACTACGTCACCTTAGAGGGGCAGATATACAAATGGACCAGGGGTACAACTGTGGGAACCAGGATGGCTACTTCCTGTGCCAACCTTTTCCTGTATCACGTGCAGGGAGCTTTCCTGGGATCCGTAAGTCTTCAGCCCCTGGTTTGGTTTAGATACATTGATGATATCTTTGCCATATGGACTCATGGTGAGGCTGACTTGTTAAAATTTCTGGAATCTTTGAACACCTTCTCCAAATAAATTTTATATGGTTCTATTCCAAATCCCATGCCACTTTCCTTGATATTGATCTCGTCTTCATTGAAGGCCACTTCTGTCCACTTTAAACGTACTGACAAACAACAGTACTTACATTATGCCATCCTTTCCGTGTCAAACGTTCCATCCCATACAGACTTGGGTTGGAGGCAGACATATTTGTTTGGATGCAGACACCACAGCAATACACCACTACTGTCACCTCAGCCTTTACTGGACATGAGTACCCCACCAGTCTAGTTCAAAAGCAGATTACCTGGGCCGTCACATCCAGTCCTGGTACTGCCGATCCCGCCAATAGAACAACTTCAGAGCGAACTACTTTTCACGCAGTATTATTCTGGTCTGGAACACATTAATGAGCTATTTTGACAAGGCTACGGCCTCCTAAAATCATGCCCTGAAACAAGATTCATTCTGTCTTTAAATTTTATCCACCACACTCAGAACAACTTTCCTTCGCCTTCCCAACCTCTGCTATATTTACGTCAGGCACGATGCTCCTTCTGCACCATCTTCCTACCCAATGGCTCCTACCCCTGTGACAGTCCTCACTCCTAACTCTACCTACACCAGCCCTGTAATTGGCGAAACATATGAAATGTTGTTGCACGGGTGACTCTCCCTTTGATAGAATAGATCAGTTGTTATGTAAATACTGTTTGGCCTTTTAGAATGGCACAAGTACCACCAATTTATCAGTTAGGATGAATAAGAATAGCTAGAGGGTGTATACTGGCAACATACAATATCCTGTTGCAGGTAATGCCCAAAATCATGACGGTCGTGACCTAAGTACGTGTTTCAGCACACGTGCTTTTTCTGGATTCTTCCCACAGACAACAGTTCCTCAGAACTCTGCACATAGGAATTAGCACTGCAATGTGGCCTAGGTTCTTGCCATCTACCTGTCTTTAATTTACATTACTTTCTGAGCCTCTGAATTTCTTCACAGTAGCTACTTCTTTCTTCACTCCATCTTAGTTTTCTAATCTATCTATTTTTCACTGTCCCCCTCCCACAATGCACTCAGCTTTTTACTCTTACTAACTCATACATTATGTTTTAGCAGTAATCTCTGTCTTGCATATTACCCTGTCTTCCACCTTTAAGCTCTCAGCTTTTCAAATCTTCTCTGATGCAGTCCCCAACAATCAGTCTTTCCTTCTCCGTCTGGTAAGTCCCCCAGACCTGCAGTTCTGGATGACTTTTCTGAAACATATCGCTTTTCCTAAACCCTTCTGGTCCTCCTCCTGCACACTTCTTCCTTTCCCTTCTGCCAGGAGGGGGGCCCACTGGCTCCGAAAGGTTGCGTAAGTATAACCTCCTTTATGTGTGTGTTCTGCTGCTGCTTGATGACTAGATTTTATTTTTATCTATCCAATTTTATTATTCTGTTACTTATGTACCTCCCTTGATCATTGTCCTTATAAAAACTTGATTGCTGAATCACACAACTATTGCCTGAACTAACAAAGCATTTTAAAATGTAATAAACAATTATGTGAAATGGTGACAGTAAATGTTTATTTGCCCCTGACGGTCTTTAGATAACTGGCCTACAACTGGAGTAAAGTTCTGGTTTTCTGGCTCTTGATTAATAATGTTGATTCTCATACATAATATAGTAGATTAGATGCTCAGTCATTCACTGATGAGTAGGGATTCCAAAAGATTGAACTAACTGTTTCAACATGAAATGAAAAAGTACAGAATCAATCTTAGTTTCTCATTTAGTTGTTTTAATTTTGCAAATAAAATGTTTGTTATATTAACTCAAAAAAATTATTTTTTTCAATCAGGATCTATTGAGGACAACGGCCCACCTCCTGCCGCTGACACCCCAACATTTCATGTCGAAACAATCTTATTTTATTTGGTTGTTTTACTTTTGCAGAGAAAATGTTCATTATATTAACTGAAAATTTCTTTTTCTGTCAATCAGGACCTCATCAGGAACCTCTTCCGCAAAGAGCGGAGGGGAGAGGAACTTCAACGAGCACGTCTGAGACTGGCAGAGCAAATGTGAGTTTCACCAGTAGCAAGAAAGTTACATTTTGTAGCATATAATTAACCCCACATTCCCTCCTGGCCTCTTTCCAGGGTGGTCACAAATTTCATCAGCCCAGGGTTTCAGCCATTCATCACTTGCTCCTCCTGTGTGCTGCCCTGCACACTTCCAACTTACTTAATTAAATAAACTCCTTTCTACACATCCTATTTACCACAACTTCAGTCTCATTACGTCCCACACTCCAGTTGGTTTCCTGACCCCACAACCTTTGCAACTTCATCTGCACTGGTAACTGAAATGTTACCTCGAGTCTAAATTCTCTGTAGAACAATCCAAAATGTTTATCAGAGAATACTCACATACCGACTCCTCATTTGGAAGAGAAACTCCCCTTAATAACTAAAGGCTATACATGGATTAGCAGTTCGCATACCAAATCATAATGACACTTGACTTCATTCTCCAGATGTAATGGCAGTGGTCACATTGCTCACAGATCTAAGGACGCAGCATATCGCTTAACTGTAATGACGTGGTATGGAATAAACCACTGAAAAAAGCCATTGCATTTAAGCATGATACAGCAGCTATTTTTGTCCCACTCTGCAGAACTGCTTCATTCACCTGCACCAGCTTTCATGCACAAGAGAGAGAACTCCTAAAATGTATAAAAGTGTAAATCCTCTATTTTAACAAAAAAATAACTTTATGGTAGCCACCATCATTCATACATACTATAGACATTGTGAAATAAATGAGTTTACCAAAGTAATATGTTATATCACAGTACTCATTAAAAATGTCAATTACCACCTACAGATGTCAAAAATATGTATTTATTGCAATTACACATTCAAGTAAATTTCTAAAATGCTACAATTGTGACTAGATGCACTTCCTAAAATCATCTTAAAATAAATCATCACACACACACTTCATAGATAGGTCTTCTTGTCTCTGTATGTCAAGCATTTCACACACACACACACACACACACACACACACACACACACAGAGAGAGAGAGAGAGAGAGAGAGAGAGAGAGAGAGAGAGAGAGAGAGAGAGAGAGAGAGAGAGAGAGACACTGGGTGCTGGGCATGAGGAGGAGTCTGGGGCAGGTAGGGCCAAGTAGAGAAGTGCACAGGTGGTGGACGGTAAAGTTGTGGTTGTAGGAGTGCACAGGAATGTGATGAGGAGGGGGTGGTGCAGTTAGCTGCAGTCAGGGGTTTAGATGGTGGGTGATAGGGTGTGGGGGAAGGAGAAAAGGAAAAAAGACTATTGGTGCTCTTGAGAAAGTGAAGGCTGCGTGGTACTGAAGTGGTGACAGGGAAGCAGCTAAGTAGGTGGAGAACAATGGGACAATGACCAATGAACGAAGGTTATGGGAACATAGGATATATTAGAAAGAGTGTTTCCACCTGTAAAATTCAAGAATGCTTGTGTCTACCTGGTGTCCTGGTCCAACAATTTGGACAGCCTGCGAGATTACACCCTCGAGGCGGTGCCCCTATAACCTGAGATTACTGCTGTCGCCGCCACAGTGCTGCACACTGGCCGTGCCTGCCACATCAGCCTGTCTGCACTCACGGGGTCCTTAGAAAGCTGATTGTGCAGGTACACAGACTCTGACTCAGTCTTGTTCTGAATGCGCTCTTGTGTTCCGTACTTTATGCTTCATTATTGACTCTCAAATCATGTTACATCTCGTCTCTTGATCTGGTTTACTCTACGGAGTTGTCTACTGCTATATCCGTTTGTGGTTGTTATCATTTGCTGCGATTCCCAGACACATTTTTCTCACTTATAAAGTTGGCTCCACACTTAAACCCAGTTGCACTCACCTTCCAGCAAATGTATTCGTTGCTGCTGACCTATTATTAACAATAGGTCCACGTGGTCACACTGCACCTGAGGTTCCATAAGTACCACAAGCAAGGAAGCCATTCTTATCAATCACAGGTGATGGAATTGCAAGGTTTCAGCTGTCATTGCGACTTCATCTGTGCCAATCTTCAAAAACTTTGTACGCCAATTCCCTGATCTGTGTCGTAAGTGGTCTACTGCCTCCTGATACAGAACTTTGCACTGCACCCATCAAACTCAAGAATCCATCTTTGGGTGACATACTGGAAATTCTGCACTCTTCTGCCATCACGCAGGCAGCAAATGAACTACTTACAGCTCACCGGCAGATCCCACGAAGGCAGCAAATGAACTTCTTACAGCTCACCGGCAGATCCCTGGATCCCTGCAGTTCGACAACTGCTGCAGGGTCGGAATCTCACCAGCCATCTTCCTGAAGACGGTGTCACGATTGCTAACTTTTGGGTGTGTTGGTGACATCTGAGCAGCCAGTCCAGTGATGTCAGGGCAACCGGTGGGTCTGCCCTCCTGCCCTCCTTGTTTTGTGAGGCACCGATGGACAGTCTGTCCTGATCGTTGGGCACACTGCACCCGTTGCGAGGTCGGACATCTCTGAACTGTTTTCCATCACCCGTCAAGTTAGTCCAATGATACTCTTAACGTGCATCATGGGACAGTGCATGAGATCTGTGCCACGGTTTCCCAGGGCAAACCAAGGGATCGGTTGGTAGGACATGTTCTGAGGCATCAAGGGATCACAAATTTAGGATTGGAGGGCAGCGTGGAGGGTAAAAATCGTAGAGGGAGACCAAGAGATGAATACACAAAGCAGACTCAGAAGGATGTAGGTTGCAGTAGATACTGGGAGATGATGAAGCTTGCACAGGATAGAGTAGCATGGAGAGCTGCATCAAACCAGTCTCAGGACTGAAGACCACAACAACATCCAACAATGCCTTCATCTCTTCCTTTGAGGGTGACTCATTATCCAAGAAATTTAATGTCACTGTCTACCGCTGTTATGTAAAGCCATATATCCGTCCCTCGATGTGGTGCTTTAAGTGCTGGTAGTTCGGCCATATTTCTTCCAGCTGTACTTCCAGCGTCACCTGTCGGGATTGTGGATATCATCCTCATCCTGATGCTCTCTGCAGTTGACACAGTTGGGAGGCAGGGCACAGGGAGTACCATTCGTTTTGTTCGCCAGACTGTAGGATTCTCCAGAAAGAAACAAAAATAGTAGAATAAAAGACCCTGGACTGACTGACCTACACTAATGCTAAGAGTAAATATGAGGTGCTATATCCTGTGCATATGAGTCAACATACGCCGCCGCTACAACAATAGTTCTCCCATCTTCTGTTCCACTGCATACAGTTGGCTCTCATAGCTGTTGGACTCCTACCGGTGGCAAAGCTGACACCCGCCAGTGGCTGAAGCAAATGAATGTAGATGGTCGTAGCACTTCATAGTCCTTCTCAGTCCCGGAGACTGAATCAGTGAATTCCTCTGTGTCTTTTTGTTTTAAGGTTTCTCTTGCTGCTCCTGAAGTTATCCGGCTCAAAGAACCAAAGCACTGTAGTGACACCCACACCACCACTACCTACAAGCTGTCTGTCTGAGGAGATGGAGATACAGGCATCCGCTGAGGACCTAGACCTCACTGGGGCCTCAGACACAAAGGATGTGGATTGCACAGATACTCAGAGGCGTAAACTGCATCATTGACAGTTTCGTGCCTTTCCTGTCTCATGATCATGTAATCCTCCAGTGGAATTGTGACAGTTTTTTCCACCACCCATCTGACCTATGGCAACTGTTAAGCTTAACACCTGCTTTCTGCAGTGCCCTCCCCAAAACCTTGTTCCTGGCAATGCGGAGCCCTGCCCTTTGCAGCTATAAGCGATATTACAGGAAACATAGCGACTATGATTGTGTGTTAGGTGGAGTTTGCGTCTATGTCCTGAACTCAGTATGTAGTAAATGTGTGCCCCTTCACACTCCTCTCGAAGCCGTGGTCATCAGAATAAGAACAATGCAGGAAAGAACTGCCTCCAATGTATATCGTCCTTCAGATGGTGCAGTAGCCCTGAATGTATTGGCTGCCCTTATTGATCAACTCCTTGAACCTTTCCTACATTTGGGAGATTTTAACATGCATATCGCCGCCGCCGCCGCCCACCCTCCACAGCCTGACAAAGCACAGCTTTTTTTGAGGCCATCTGATTTCAACAATTGGGCATTTGCCCCAGTCAGTGCTACATAACAGTAAGGAAATTTAGTGCTACTAAGTGACAATCTGCATTACATCCCTACAACTTTCAGTAAGAGGGAATCATTTGAGGAGTGGGAAGTAACCATAATGCCACTAGTCTCTGACACTTCATACTTTTGGAACTGCAGTGGTAGTGAAGGAAGGAAGGAAGCCAGACAACATGGAACTGATGTAGCAGCAGCCCAGTATGTAAGCTATACAAGACTTGATATTAGTCTTGTACTCTCTGTGTTTATGGATCCAAGTTATTGTTATCTTCAGTCTGAAGGCATGTATTATGCATCTCTCCATGCTAGTCTATGTTGTACAAGCACCCTCATCTCTCCCCAACAGTTACTAACTTCATTATCATCTATGTAAATCCAGTAGGAGGCATTCTACGACCATAACACAGCATACACATGGAATGACTTCAGTGCAGTCACCTCCACCGACTTCTGTGCAGATGACTAGTCAGAAAATTCTGTTCTGCCTTCACATATTGAACATAGTACTTGTTTCTCCTGACGTAATGCAGAGGTGGTAGTCGAGCCCCCATCCTCTTAGCAATTGACACAGGTTGACTGGATCAAAGTGGATTTAGTCCCATTCAGAGGATTAATTCATGATCACTGCTGTAACCCATCATCAAACTTCCCTTTTCCACATCACACAACTATTACAAGTAACTAAATAAACATTTATAAAAATCCATCTGCAATGTAATTTTCGGTTCTGGTCTTCCCATGTTTCCTGTCTTTCGGCTCGGTGTCTGCGATCCCTCAACACCCTCCGTGTCTTGAATGGTACCTCCTGGGGAGCGGACCGAGTGGTCCTTCTCCGCCTTTATCGCGCCTTAGTGCGCTCGAAATTGGACTATGGAAGCATAGTCTACTCCTCTGCTCGGCCGTCTATTCTTCGGCGTCTCGACTATCCACCACCGTGGATTACGTTTAGTGTCTGGAGCTTTTTTACACCAGCCCTGTGGAAAGCCTTTATGCTGAGACTGCTGAACCTCCACTGTCCAATCGGCGAGCAGTCCTTCTGAGTCGTTATGCTAGCCATCTGTCTTCCATGCCTGCTAATCCAGCCCATTACATTTTTTTCGACGCCTCCTTTGATGTAGGGTATGCAGGCCGCCTCTCCTCCCTACTACCACCGGGAGTCTGCTTCCGTCAACTGCTCCATTCTCTTTCCTTCCGCTTTCCTAAAACCTTCTTGACAACTTGGGGTACAGCACCTCCTTGGCTCCGTCCCCGGATCTGCCTGCTCCGAGACCTTTGTCGATTTCCCAAGGATGGCACCCCTTCACTTGTTTATCGTTGGGTATTTGCTGCTCTATTTGCTGCTCCATGTGCACAAATGACGGACGCCACATTTATTTACACCGACAGCTCGAAAACATCGTTAGGTGTAGGGAGTGCCTATATTGTTGGCGACACACCAAATCACTTTCGGCTTCCCGACCAGTGTTCGGTTTATACTGCAGAGCTTTACGCTGTTCTCCAGGCTGTCCACTACATCTGCCGCCACCAGCGGATACAGTACGTTATCTGCTCAGATTCTCTCAGCTCTCTCCTCAGTCTCCAAGCTCTTTACCCTGTGCACCCTCTGGTCCACCGGATTCAGGACTGTCTGCGCTTGCTTCACCTGGGGGGCATCTTGGTGGCGTTCCTCTGGCTCCCGGGACACGTTGGTATCTGTGGAAATGAGGCAGCCGATATTGCAGCCAAGGCTGCAATCTCTCTTTGGCCAGCTATTCGATCGATTCCCTTCGCCGATCTACGGAGCGTTTTATGTCGTTGTGTTGTTCATTTATGGCATGCGCATTGGCTGACACTTCCCCATAATAAATTGTGGGACATGAAAGCTCTTCCTTGTGCTTGGACCTCTTCCTCCCGAACGCGTCGTCGGGAGGAGGTAATTTTAACTAGACTCCGGATAGGGCACTGTCGTTTTAGCCATTGACATCTTTTAAGCGGCGTTCCTCCCCCACTCTGCCCTCACTGCTCTCAGCTGTGGACGGTAAGACACCTTTTAATTGATGCCCCTATTTTACTCCGTTACGTGCCCGTATACAGCTATCGCCTGATATATCATCAATTTTAGCAGATGACAAACGCTCAGCCGATCGCGTTCTCGAGTTTATTAGTGCCAGTGAAATGACGTCAGTCATTTGAAGCTTTTTTTGGGGACAACCAACCCCTTTCTGTAGTGGATTTTTAAGCCTTCCTTCCGCTTTTAGTTTCTCCGATTTTATGACTTTCGTTCCCATTGCTGCTGGTTTTCATTTCCGGTTTTTTATTGTTTCCTAAGTCACGGACTATGCGCTAATGACCATAGCAGTTTTGCGCCCTAAAAAAAAAAAAAAGAAACAAAAGAAATTGATTCACATATGAATTTACAGTCCTGTTGTTGTTGTGGTCCTCAGTCCTGAGACTGGTTTGATGCAGCTCTCCATGCTACTCTATCCTGTGCAAGCTGCTTCATCTCCCAGTACCTACTGCAACCTACATCCTTCTGAATCTGCTTAGTGTATTGATCTCTTGGTCTCCCTCTACGATTTTTACCCTCCACGCTGCCCTCCAATGCTAAATTTGTTATCCCTTGATGCCTCAAAACATGTCCTACCAACCGATCCCTTCTTCTAGTCAAGTTGTGCCACAAACTCCTCCCCAATCCTATTCAGTACCTCATTAGTTATGCGATCTACCCATCTAATCTTCAGCATTCTTCTTTAGCACCACATTTCAAAAGCTTCTATTCTGTTCTTGTCCAAACTATTTATTGTCCACGTTTCACTTTCATACATGGCTACACTCCATACAAATACTTTCAGAAACAACTTCCTGACACTTAAATCTATACTCGATGTTAACAATTTCCTCTTATTCAGAAACGATTTCCTTGCCATTGCCAGTCTACATTTTATATCCTGTCTACTTCGACCATCATCAGTTATTTTGCTCTCCAAATAGGATAACTCCTTTACTACTGTAAGTGTCATTTCCTAATCTAATCCCCTCAGCATCACCCGATTTAATTTGACTACATTCCATTATCCTCGTTTTACTTTTGTTGATGTTCATCTTATACCCTCCTTTCAAGACACTGTCCATTCCGTTCAACTGCTCTTTCAAGTCCTTTGGTGTGTCTGACAGAATTACAATGTCATCGGCGAACCTCAAAGTTTTTATTTCTTGCTCAATATACAGATAGAATAGTATCGGGGAGAGGCTACAACCCTGTCTCACTCCCTTCCCAACCACTGCTTCCCTTTCATGCCCCTCAACTCTTGTAACTGCCATCTGGTTTCTGTACAAATTGTAAATAGCCTTTCGCTCCTTGTATTTTACCCCTGACACCTTCAGAATTTGAAAGAGAGTATTCCAGTTAACGTTGTCAAAAGCTCTCTCTAAGTCTACAAATGCTAGAAACGTAGGTTTGCCTTTTCTTAATCTTTCTTCTAAGAGAAGTCGTAAGGTGAGTATTGCCTCACGTGTTCCAACATCTCTACGGAATCCTAACTGATCTTCCCCGAGGTCCACTTCTACCAGTTTTACCATTCGTCTGTAAAGAATTCGCGTTCGTATTTTGCAGCTGTGACTTATTAAACTAATAGGCCTGTAATTTTCACATCTGTCAACACCTGCTTTCTCTGGGATTGGAGTTGTTATATTCTTCTTGAAGCCTGTGGGTATTTCGCCTGTCTCATACATCTTGCTCACCAGATGGTAGAGTTTTGTCATGACTGGCTCTCCCAAGGCCATCAGTAGTTCTAATGGAATTTTGTCTACTCCCGGGGCCTTGTTTCGACGCAGGTCTTTCAGTGCTCTGTCAAACTCTTCACACAGTATCGTATCTCCCATTTCATCTTCATATACATCCTCTTCCATTTCCATAATATTGTCCTCAAGTACATCGCCCTTGTATAAACCTTCCATATACTCCTTCCACCTTTCTGCCTTCCCTTCTTTGCTTAGAACTGGGTTGCCATCTGAGCTCTTGATATTCATACAAGTGGTTCTCTTATCTCCAAAGGTCTCTTCCCGTAGGCAGTATCTATCTTACCCCAAGTGAGACAAGCCTCTACATCCTTACATTTGTCCTCTAGCCATTCATGCTTAGCCATTTTACACTTCCTGTCGATCTCATTTCTTAGACGTTTGTATTCCTTTTTGCTTGCTTCATTTAGTGCATTTTTATATTTTCTCCTTTCATCAATTAAATTCAATATTTCTTCTATTATCCAAGGATTTCTATTAGCTCTAGTCTTTTTACCTACTTGATCCTCTGCTGCCTTCACTACTTCATCCCTCAGAGCTACCCATTCTTCTTCTACTGTATTTCTTTCCCCCATTCCTGTCAATTGTTCCCTTATGCTCTCTCTGTAACTGTCCACAACCTCTGGTTCTTTCAGTTTATCCAGGTCCCATCTCCTTAAATTCCCACCTTTTTGCAGTTTCTTTAGTTTCAATCTGCAGTTCATAACCAATAGATTGTGGTCAGAATCCACATTTGCCCCTGGAAATGTCTTACAGTTTAAAACCTGGTTCCTAAATCTCTGTCTTACCATTATATAATCTATCTGATACCTTCTAGTATCTCCAGGATTCTTCCAGGTATACAACCTTCTACCACAACTATGCTACACTGTGTGACGTATGACTTGTGATCTCTGCTAAATGGGACTAGAACCACCTAGCCTCAAAAGTTGGGGATCTGCTGGTGATCAGTAACCGGAAATACAGTGGAGACACTGTCAGAATTATATGTGACGTATCATCTCCTACAGTCTATTACTTCTTTCCCCTTCCATGATCCCTTGGACTATTTCACCAGGTCATAGCTGAGGGGTGTTCATTCCTGCAAACTATACTGTATTTGTCACTGCCAGTATTCTTACACCAACCTTGAAACATCTGGCAGCTATTTCCTTTTGAACTTGAGTTTGGAAGACTACAATGGATGCTCTGACTCATCCTTCCTGCTGTCTTTGTTGTTGATGTTGATAATGTTGTTGTTGATGATATTGATGATTATAAAGGTAAACAGATGAGTTTTATTACTAACTCTTTCATGTACCAAGTGATTCTATCTTTGATTTACACCACATGGTGCCTCTTTGTCGATATTCAACAAAATATCCCTGATATCCAACAGTTGCTGTTTTCCAGAAACTAAAAAAATTTACATTTCAATACTTCCTTTGAGCTAAATTATTTTGGGAACTTAAGAAAGCCGCCACATACAGAAAATTTCAGACTACCAGTTATCAGAATTTTAGAAAAGAGTGTCAGTGTACAGGAATAAGTGGTGTCATGAAATAGTATCTTAAGTAATTAATGGCTTTTGAACTACGTAAATAACGTATAAATAATTACTTATTCAGTGTCGGGAACAACATGTCTACAAAGCTGACTAGGTTGTTGTTCCTTAAAGTTAAATTGTGACACATGTATTTTTGCTTATTAATGAATGTACAGTATACTGAAATTGTAACTTACATGAACTAATTAACAAAACTGGAAAACAATGTCGCAAAATATTCAGGGTTGAAGAAAGTACAAATAGTGAACTAGAACTCCACAGACACATGTCTAGATGTTGTTTAGCATTACCTAAATATTTTGGTATAAGGGACACAGTCTACAGCAGCTTGTCACGCAGTAACAATGCAATTATAATTGATTTAGTTTGATACCCATATCACAATTGTTTCCATGAAAAACTTTTACAAACGTGGAAGGGTTTAAATATGCAAACATCAAAAAACAAAATGCAGGTTAATGCCACTGCACATAGATGAAATTGTGATGTTGCGGCCTTTGCAGTGGGAATAGCTCAGCACAGTGGAATCATTCCACTGCATTCAGTGAACCTGTACGAAAGTTGCATATCGGCCAATTTTAAGTGAGCTACGTTATCCATAGTTCTGTGCGTCACTGTTCATGTAGAACTAATAGGGGTGGAAGAACAATCCTGAGACAGAACTGGGCAGTACTGAATGCAAACTCAAAGATGATGAGTAAGATAGGCATTATGTTGCTATCAGTAACTACTGTTAATGGATGGAACATATTTGTTTCCAAGCACAAGACATGGCAGACAACATTGATATTTGTGGTGCTGTACTGATTTATTCAGTACATATGAAGTGCTGAATCTGCACCTAGATCCATTAATCATTGGCCTAGTTCTTTGAAACCTTCACCAGAAATGGCATTAGAAGGACTTGTGCCTTCAGCACACATGGCTACACGCATCATTGTTATACTGTTGTTTAATATGTTCAGTATCACTGAAATAGCTGTGTCAGTGTGGGTTTTCTTACAAATGCATTGCTTTAAATGAGAAGTTCCTACTGGAAACACAATGATGCAAAGCAGTATATGTACATAGTTGACTTGCTGTTTTCATCCACAAACAATCAAAATGTATTCCAAACTTCACTGTTCAGATCCTCACAATTTAATTCATCAGTGTGTATGTATTTACCAGTTTTTTCACAGCATTTTTTTTCTCATGCTGCAGGATTATTTGCACACAAATGCACAAATGAGAAGACGTTGGATGTATCTACAGTGCTTAACTACAGACATCCCCATTTCTGGAAATGAACTTTTATCCATGGCTAACAAAAGAAATTTGACTTACTTAAATATGGCATTGAAACAACAGAATAGTGGCAGATGAAAATTTCTTCTGTACTGGGATTTGGACAGAGATTTTTCACTTTACATGAGTGGTCACCTTAATTACTCTTGCTGTCAGAGCATGTTTCCTATCTAACCCAAATATCCATATGACTGACACTACAGCATGTTGTACCCAGTATGTTATTCTTCTTTGCTTGCAGGTGTACTGTATTTCTGTAGAATAGTGGACAACATAGCGCATCTGGACTGAAAGGCAAATATGCCATTAGGCACCTGTGTTTATAAAGGTATGGTGTCTGTTGTTATGGAAGTGTGACCAAAAGAACAGGCACTATATCTATAAATTACCTATGTTCGATACATTTTTGGTGCTTGGCTATGACAAGTGGTGTGGGCAGACTATAAATTTAGCCTGTGGTCACTTAATCTCACATTTTGTGCTTGATTGTTTAGTTGTGCAAGACTTCAACACATGTCTTACTCCTCTGTCAACCACAGCTTCTGTTTCATGTCTTTTTTCTCCTAACACTACAGCCAGATGTGTTGCAGTGTAGTGATTTAGTCAAATGACAAATTATCTTCTATACCTTACCTTCTATACTTTTCTGAAACTCTTTTAGAATTACTTTAAAATTCATAATTAATGTCATTGCTACATCACATTTTTATAAAAAGACATACATCACCACTTACAAAATAGAAATAAATCTAATGACCAATATCTGTACATTTATGTATGACGAATTGTTTAATATCACTATTTTCATCCTGTAATCATGATATTAAAAGAAAGTAATTTATTGTTAATAGGGCATAGGGCTGTGCATCATTCTTCTGGAGTGTCATGTATAAGCACAGTTCATAAAATTTCTATCCCTGAGGACAATGCTGAAAGCTAGCTAGCTAGCTAGCTAGCTAGCTAGCTAGCTTTCAGCATTGTCCTCAGGGATAGAAATTTTATGAACTGTGCTTGCTTTCTTGCTTTCTTTCTTTCTTTTTGCTTTCTTTCTTTTTGCTTTCTTTCTTTCTTTTTTTCTTTCTTTCTTTCTTTCTTTCTTTCTTTCTGCTTTCTGCTTTCTTTCTTTCTGTTCTACAGACATGCAATGAACATGGGTTTCTGTTTCTTAATAATGGCTGCTGAAATCTGTTGTAGGCTCAGTACAGCTCAGTAAGTTAAATACCCTTATATGCCAGTCATTGCAGGTATAATTGGAACACTTCGTTAAAGCAGCAGATGAAGATTTTTAAAAGAAGTTTTCCTCTGTGTATTTACAGCTGGAGGTACTAAGCACAAGGCCAGTCAGCGTGACCGGGAACCAGAGGCCGGCCCCAGTACTAGGTCTCCAGATGCAGCCTCACTAGGTGAGTAACAGTAAGTGCCCACCGTCAGAGGTTGGTGTTCCTACTCTACACACTACGGACTCCAATGCATAAGGGCACATATTAGTGGACTTTAAGATGGGGTGTGCCCACCCTTCTCATTTTTGATGGCTTGAACTCCTCTGGGGACACTTTCATCCATCCATCCTTGATAGTCGATACTGGAGAAGATGGAGATAGTGGACATCGGGTTTGGAGTGAAGCCACCTTGATATCTCATCCTTAAGATAAACCATTGCCTTCAGGCTGGAACATGGGCATACAGGCACACTTCAGGAATGTCACTGTCCATATATCATTTCCTCATAATTCCACTTCATGACAGCTGGCATTGTTGAACTGACTCAAACAGTCATTGTCTCTGCAATCATCCTCTGCTGTAGACAGTACAGAGTACTGTCAAATATATGCTTATCCTTCTGCATTTAGCATTTTCTAAAGCGCAATATGGAGAGAACAAGTTAACGAGGAGGACTAGCATATTGTATGGCATGCCTCCTGTGCATGTCACTGTTGGCACGAAGATGATGGCAGGTAAAGCAAACATAGGGTTTCGCAAACTGAATCCAGCCATCAGATTGCCATGGAGGAGATAAAAATTTGTCACTTCACTCCAAAACCCTAGCTTCCAGTTGTCCTCTATCCAGCGGATATTGTTCATTAAATGAACTTCAGTATTGCTTAATATCAAGAACAGGAATGTGCAGTATTCAGAAGCTGCTCAGCCATTGTAATCAGGGCTGCTGAGAGTGGGGACCGGTCATGGAGTGTGACACTTGGCTGGATTCTAACTAGAAATATAACAACCCAGTTTTATTGAAAATATAACGTACTTGGTCTCACTCTGGAAGCTTGCATAAGCTAAAAATTGATTTTCATTGTATTGTTATACTAACCCAATTTTACTGTTATTTTAAAGAAGGTTTGACATGAAACATGACAGTCTGAGGAATATCGGAGATAAAGAAAATGTGCTCATTGGGATTAAATACAGTGTAAATATAATTTCTTACTGAACACTAACCACACCTCTACAATTGCAATTGGTTTATGCATGATGGTGTGAAGCATTCCTATGTTCGAAAAAGCTGTGTGTAAAAATTCAATTTTTGTGGGTCATGTCTCAGGTTATGTTGATCAATGAACTAATGGTCCTGTGTTTTGGATAGACATAATCACTCGTGACATTTCGTATACCTGAAGGAAGAATTGTGGTACTGCAACTATCCTACAGTACAGGGTGAAATGTAAAAGTTAGCCAGCCGGGTAGGCCGAGCAGTGCTAGGCGCTTCGGTCCGAAACCGCGTGACCGCTACAGTCACAGGTTCAAATCCCACCTCGGGCATGTATGTGTGTGATGTCCTTAGGTTTGTTAGGTTTAAATAGTTAAGTTCTAGTGGACTGACAACCTCAGAAGTTAAGTCCCCTAGAGCTCAGAGCCATTTTTTGTCACTTTCATTTCTTTTTGATGGGAAATAATGGAAAACTTTACTGTATGTTCAAAAGATGACATTCTCAGGGAACATCAAAACATTTATTTATAACATTACTTGTTACTAAAAACCAGTGGTTCCAAGTTGTCATACTTTTGCTGCAAAATATGCATGTAATTACTGGTCTGATGCATAAATGTAGTTTTGTCTGATGCCATGGACATGTGGCAAGAGTTCTAGGGCCAATTAATGATTTCTCATGTCACAAAATTGTGTTTTTAGTCAGACTTTTTTCACCATGAAGCTTTATGATCACTTGCTCTAAACAATGGACACTTTATACCTATACAGATATGGCCAAAGTGGTATTGCAGTAACAAAAAATTGGGTAACAAGGATCTTAATATATCTGGAAAGAAAATGATGGCAAAAATCTTGTAATACTGGAAAGACTGGAAATTCCGTAAAATATTTCTAACAGTTTTACTCTTTTATGGTACAAATCACAAGCCAGATATTTTCAATGAATGGCAATTTATGAGCAAAATACCGGATAAAGTAAAACAAATGATAAAATGTTTTGTCACAAATGTCCTTCATTTGACTTCTGAGTGTGCTTTTATTTTGCACAATAATGACATTGGGTTTATAGCAATTCTTGCGTGTATGTTGAAATGTTAAAAAATGTCTGCCCTGCTGTGACATGTCATCACTGAAAAAACATTTCTATTTCCATAGGCCAGTTCTGGTTTTCAACTGTGCACAATGTGAACCAGATTTCGTATCTTAGACAAGTACTCATATCCTGCAATAAAACTCATCTTTTAAGACGAAAAATATTTTTCGATAAGTACAGACGGGGTAAAGGTATTTTAACATTTCAACATGATCTTGAGAAAGGCTATGAAGCTGAGATCATGACTGTGTAAAACAAATGAACAATTAACAGTCAAGTGATGGGAATTTCTTTAGAGAAGTGGAAAAAGAGATATTAGTGGTCAGTGGGACAGTGGCAGTAAAGGAGGAGGAGAGAAACGAAGACAGTCAGTGGGAGAAAGAGAGAGAGGAGGCAGTGTAGTCAAAACAAAAGATGTGTGTGGACAATACACAGGCTCTGTGGATGATGGAGGGGTGGAGTCTGGACCCTCTAAGACCAGTGGGCTTGAACACACAGTTGTCAGAGAGCAAATTTTAGACCAAAATTTTAGACACCAGTGCTTAAGAGGAAAGATAACTTGGATGCCCCAGAATTTTTGAACTGTTAATGTGCTGTGGAGAGAGTGGGAGTATCAAAGAAAGCCAAAAGGAAACAGTGTAATTGAGAGAGGTGACAGAGACAGTGGCAGTGGGATATACTGTAAATCAGTGGGAGAAAATGAGAAAGTGGTAGATAGACAGAGACATAGACAGTGACAGTGACAGTGACAGTGAGATACTGAGTATGAAGGCATCACTACAGAGAGAGAACAGGTAAAACTCTAGAATATTCTGTGTTAAAATAGTGGAAGTATGTTCATAGACAAAAATGTTTGGAGAGGAAGGCAGAATGTAGACTGAGGCCGCTGGTTCTCCAGTCTCCTGTCAGTATTTCAAAGAGGAACAAATTCATATTTTATTTGCTCCAACAAGAGCATTTTTCTGGTGGTTTATCCTATGGTACTTTTTTTTTTGTTTGGCTTTAGGGCGCAAAACTGCTATGGTCATTAGCGCCCGGTCCGTGACTTAGGAAACAATAAAAAACCTGAAATGGAAACCAGCAGCAATGGGAATGAAAGTCATAAAATTTGAGAAACTAAAAGCAGAAGGAAGGCATAAAAATCCACTACAGAAAGGGGTTGGTTGTCCCCAAAAAAAGCTTCAAATGACGTCATTTCACTGGCACTAATAAATTCGAGAACGCGATCAGCTGAGCACGTGTCATCTGCTAAAATCGACGATATATCAGGCGATAGCTGTACATGGGAACGAAACGGATTAAAATAGGGGCACTCAATTAAAAGGTGTCTTACCGTCCACAGCTGAGAGCAGTGGGGACAGAGTGGGGGAGGATCGCCGCTTAAAAGATGTCGATGGCAAAAAGACTGCCCTATCCGAAGTCTAGTTAAAATTATCTCCTCCCGACGACGCGTTCGGGAGGAAGAGGTCCAAGCACAAGGAAGAGCTTTGACGTCCCGCAATTTTTTATGGGGAAGTGTCGACTAATGCGCGTGCCATAAACAAACAACTCTGCGACATAAAACTCTCCGTAGATCGGTGAAGGGAATCTACTGAATAGCTGGCCGAGGAAGAGAGACTGCAGCCTTGGCCGCTCCATCGGCCGCCTCATTCCCACAGATACCTGCGTGTCCTGGGAGCCAGAGGAACGCCACCGAGACGCCCCCCAGGTGGAGCAAGGGCAGACAGTCCTGAATCCGGTGGACCAGAGGGTGCACAGGGTAAAGAGCTTGGAGACCGAGGAGAGAGCTGAGAGAATCCGAGCAGATAACGTACTGTATCCGCTGGTGGCGGCGGATGTAGTGGACAGCCTAGAGAACAGCGTAAAGCTCCGCAGTATAAACCGAACACTGGTCGGGAAGCCGAAAGTGATTTGGTGTGTCGCCAACAATATAGGCACTCCCTGCACCTAACGATGTTTTCGCGCTGTCGGTGTAAATAAATGTGGCGTCCGTCATTTGTGCACATAGAGCAGCAAATACCCGATGATAAACAAGTGAAGGGGTACCATCCTTGGGAAATCGACAAAGGTCTCGGAGCAGGCAGATCCGGGTACGGAGCCAAGGCGGTGCTGTACCCGAAGTTGTCAAGAAGGTTTTAGGAAAGCGGAAGGAAAGAGAATGGAGCACTTGACGGAAACGGGCTCCCGGTGGTAGTAGGGAAGAGGGGCGGCCTGCATACCTTACATCAAAGGAGGCGTCGAAAAAAATGTCATGGGCTGGATTTGCAGGCATGGAAGACAGATGGCTAGCATAACGACTCAGAAGGACTGCTCGCCGATTGGACAGTGGAGGTTCAGCAGTCTCAGCATAAAGGCTTTCCACAGGGCTGGTGTAAAAAGCACCCGACACTAAACATAATCCACGGTGGTGGATAGAGTCGAGACGCCGACGAATAGACGGCCGAGCAGAGGAGTAGACTATGCTTCCATAGTCCAATTTCGAGCGCACTAAGGCGCGATAAAGGCGGAGAAGGACCACTCGGTCCGCTCCCCAGGAGGTACCATTCAAGACACGGAGGGTGTTGAGGGATCGCAGACAGCGAGCCGAAAGATAGGAAACGTGGGAGGACCAGCACAGTTTTCTGTCAAACATATGAACCAAGAATTTAGCGACGCCTGAAAACGGAAGGTTGACTGGTCCTAGATGTAAGGTGGGTGGAAGAAACTCCTTACGTCGCCAAAATTTAACACAAACGGTCTTACTGGGAGAAAAACGGAAGCCAGTTTCGATGCTCCAAGAGTGGAGGCGATCGAGACATCCTTGAAGACGTCGTTCACGAAGGCTCGTCCGTTGAGAGCTGTAGTAGATCGCAAAATCGTCCACAAAGAGGGAGCCCGAGAGATCAGGAAGGAGACAACCCATAATTGGATTTATGGCGATGGCAGAAAGTACAACACTCAGCACGGAGCCCTGGGGTACCCCGTTTTCTTGGGAGAAAGTACAGGAGAGAGTAGTGTTCACCCGCACCCTAAATGTGCGCTCTGCCATAAATTCGCGAAGATAAAGGGGCAGCCGGCCTCGAAAGCCCCAAGAGAACCGTGTGCGGAGGATGCCTGTCCTCCAACAGGTATCGTATGCTCTCCCCAGATCAAAAAATATTGCTACCGTTTGGCATTTCCGGAGAAAATTGTTCATGATATAAGTGGAGAGAGCAACAAGATGGTCAACTGCAGAACGATGCTTTCGGAATCCGCGTTGGGCAGGTGTTAAAAGACTGCGGGATTCCAGCCACCAAGCTGAACGGTAATTCACCATACGCTCCAAAACCTTACAGACACTACTCGTGAGAGAAATGGGGCGATAGCTACAGGGGAGATGTTTGTCCTTTCCACGTTTCCGAACGGGAACGACGATAGCTTACCGCCATCGTCTGGGGAAAGTACTGTCGGTCCAAATTCGATTATAAAGGCGAAGGAGGAAACGCAGACTATGGGTGGATAAATGCAGCAACATTTGGACATGGATACCATCCGGTCCTGGGGCGGAGGAGCGAGAAGAAGAGAGGGCATGTTGGAGTTCCCGCATGGAGAAAACAGTATTGTAGCTTTCGCGATTTTGAGAGGAGAAAGCAAGATGTCGCACTTCCGCTGCACGTTTCTTCGGGAGAAATGCTGGCGGGTAATTTGAAGAGCTCGAAATCTCAGCAAAGTGCTGACCCAATCAGTTAGAAATTGCGACGGGGTCCACTAAGGTATCATGCGCGACAGTGAGCCCGGAGACCGAGGAGAAACTAGGCGCGCCTGAAAACCGTCGAAGCCGACTCCAAACTTCCGAGGAGGGAGTGAAGGTGTTAAATGAGCTAATAAAGAATTTCCAGCTTGCCTTCTTGCTATCGCGGATGACGCGACGGCATCGCGCACGGAGCTGCTTATAGCGGATACAGTTGGCCAAAGTAGGATGGTGACGGAAAATGCGAAGAGCACGTCGCCGCTCACGTATTGCATCACGGCATGCCTCGTTCCACCAAGGAACTGGGGGGCGCCGGGGGAATTCGGAGGTGTGTGTTATTGAACGTTCTGCAGCTGTAAGAATAACATCAGTAATATGTGTGACATCGTCGACGCTGGGAAAGCGACGGTCATCCAATGTTGCTAGAGACGAAAGAAGTGTCCAATCGGCTTGGGCAAACTTCCAGCGTCGCGGGCGCATATATGGCAGTTGAGGCTGCAGTCTAAAGACACATGGAAAGTGGTCACTCGAGTGTGTATCATCAAGGGCGAACCATTCGAAGACCTGAGCTAGCGGAACAGTACTGACGGCAAGATCCAAATGAGATAAATTTGTCGTGGAGGCAGACAAAAATGTGGGGACCCCAGTGTTGAGGCAAACTAGATCCGCTTGGTGGAAGACTTCTAGCAATAGGGAGCCACGTGGACAAGGATGTGGAGATCCCCAAAGCGGGTGGTTGGCATTGAAGTCCCCAACCAGCAAATAGGGGGGTGGAACCTGACCAAAAAGATGAAGGAGATCAGCTCGTGCCATGGGTGTGGAGGATGGAATGTATACAGTGCAAAGAACGTGCATCCAGAAAGGGAAAGACTGACAACGACAGCTTGGAAGTAAGTGTTTAAATGGATTGTTTTTTTTTTTTTTTGTGGTTTTAGGGCGCACAACTTCAATGGTCATTAGCGCCCTGACTACTCGAAGAATGCACCGCGAGGCACAAGTTGACCACAACAACTAAAAGGGAAAACACGATAAAAGACAGACTGACAGGCATAGGATTAAAAAACAGCATCATCAAATGTCCTTAGCAAGGTTTGTCAAATTGATAAAACGAAGAACACGAGCAGCTGCTCGTGGGTCATCCGGTAAAATGGCATCGAAAGTATTTGGCAGGTTAAGAGCGAGGCACAGAGTGTTAAGATCTGGACAGGACATTAAAATGTGTCTAACCGTCAGCAAGTGCCCACATGGGCAGAACGGCGCCGGCGCAGCTGTCAGCAGATGGCGATGGCTGAACCGGCAGTGTCAAATTCTTAACCGGGCTAAAACGACCTCCTCCCGCCGAGAAGGGCGTGAGGATGACGTCCAAGCCATGGGAAGAGGTTTTAAGGCCCGAAGCTTGTTGTCAGTAAGTGCAGCCCAATCGGCATGCCACAGAGATAAGATGCGCCGACAAATCACCCTGCTAAAATCGGACGAAGGGACGCAACAAGAAGCTGTCCGAGGCTGGAGGACCGCAGCCTTGGCCGCGGCATCTGCAGCTTCGTTCCCAGGGATACCGACATGGCCAGGAACCCACATAAAGCTAACTGGAGAACCGACGTCCACCAGCTGCTCAAGAGAGCGTTGGATACGGTGTACGAAAGGGTGAACCGGGTACGGATCACTGAGGCTCTGGATGGCGCTCAGGGAATCTGAGCAGATGACATAAGCAGAATGTCGGTGGCGGCAGATGTAAAGAACAGCCTGGTAGAGGGCAAAGAGCTCAGCTGTGAAGACCGAACAATGGCCATGGAGCCGGTATTTGAAACTTTGTGCCTCGACAATAAAGGAACACCCGACCCCGTCATTGGTCTTAGAGCCATCTGTATAAATGAAAGTCATGTCGATGAACTTCGAACGAAGTTCCAAAAAACGGGAGTGGTAGACCGAACCGGGGGTGACCTCTTTTGGGAGCGAGCTGAGGTCGAGGTGAACGCGGACCTGAGCCTGGAGCCAAGGTGGCGTGCGGCTCTCGCCCACTCGAAAGGTTGCAGGGAGTGAAAGATTAAGGTGTTGAAGGAGGCGACGAAAGCGAACTCCAGGGGGTAGCAGGGCAGAGACATACAACCCATATTGACAGTCAAGAGAGTCGTCAGAAAAGGAACGATAAGACGGATGGTCGGGCATTGACAGTAGCCGACAGGCATACCGACAAAGCAGTATATCGCGCCGGTAGGTGAGTGGCAATTCACCAGCGTCAGCATGAAGACTCTCTACGGGACTGGTATAAAATGCTCCGATCGCAAGTCGTAAACCCCGATGTTGTATGGAGTTGAGGCAGCGTAAGATGGATGGCCGTGCAGAGGAGTATACGAAGCTCCCATAATCCAGCTTGGAGCGGACGATCGACCGATATAGACGAAGTAGGACGGTTCGATCCGCTCCCCACGACAGACCACTGAGAACACGGAGGACATTTAAAGAACGGGTACAACGGGCGGCCAAATATGATGCATGTGGAGACCAGCTAAGTTTCCTGTCAAATGTAAGGCCTAAAAATTTGGTTGTCTCCACGATTGGGAGAGCAACGGGACCGAGTCGTAAGGACGGTGGGAGAAACTCTTTGTAGCGCCAGAAGTTAATACAGACCGTCTTCTCGGCAGAAAAACGGAAGCCATTGGCGACACTCCAGGAGTAAAGACGGTCAAGAGAACGCTGAAGACAGCGCTCCAGGACACGTGTACACTGCACGCTGCAATAGATGGTAAAATCGTCCACGAAAAGGGAGCCTGATACATCAGCTGGGAGGCAATCCATTATTGGATTGATCGCGATGGCGAAGAGAGCGACGCTCAAAACTGAGCCCTGTGGCACCCCATTCTCCTGGCGAAAGGTGTCTGACAGGACAGAACCCACACGTACCCTGAACTGTCGATCCATTAAAAGGGAACGAATAAAAAGAGGGAGGCGACCGCGAAGGCCCCATGTATGCATGGTGCGGAGAATGCCCGCCTTCCAACAGGTGTCGTAAGCCTTCTCCAAATCAAAGAACACAGCCGCGGTCGGCCGCTTCCGCAAGAAGTTATTCATAATGAAGGTCGACAAGGTAACCAGATGGTCAACAGCAGAGCGGCGCCTACGAAATCCACATTGTACATTGGTAAGTAGGCGTCGAGACTCGAGCAGCCAAACCAATCGAGAGTTAACCATTCGCTCCATCACTTTACAGACACAGCTGGTAAGCGAGATAGGTCGATAACTGGAAGGCAAGTGCTTGTCCTTCCCCGGCTTAGGAATTGGGACAACAATAGACTCGCGCCAGCATGCGGGAACATGTCCCTCAATCCAGATGCGATTGTATGTACGAAGAAGAAAACCTTTACCCGCAGGAGAAAGGTTCTTCAGCATCTGAATATGAATAGAATCTGGCCCTGGAGCAGAGGACCGTGATCGGCCAAGTGCGTTTTCGAGTTCCCACATGGTGAATGGTGCATTATAACTTTCACAATTCGAGGAGCGGAAGTTAGGTGGCCTAGCCTCCTCTGCCTGTTTGCGGGGGAGGAAGGCAGGGTGGTAATGAGCGGAGCTCGAAACCTCTGCGAAAAAGCGGCCGAAGGCATTGGAGACAGCCTCAGGGGCCACAAGGACGTCATTCGCGGCCTTCAAGCCAGAAACTGGTGAGTGGACCTCAGTGCCAGATAGCCGGCGCAGGCTACCCCAGACAACAGAAGGAGTAAAACTGTTGAAGGTGCTTGTGAAAGCAGCCCAGCTGGCTTTCTTGCTTTCTTTGATAATACGACGACACTGAGCACGTAATCGTTTATAATTGATACAATTCGCCACTGTAAGGTGGCGTTTAAATGTGCGTAAAGCACGTCGACGAGCACGTAAAGCGTCTCTACATGCTGCGGTCTACCAGGGGACCGGTACGCGATGTGGAGAAGAAGGAGGGTGAGGGATGGAATATTCAGCAGCAGCGAGAATGACTTCCGTGAGGTGTGCGACCTGACGATCGCAGCTTGTAAAGGTTTGATCCTGAAAGGTCGCCCTGGAAGAGAAGAGCCCCCAGTCTGCCTTGGAGATGGTCCAATTAGAGAAGCACGGAGAGGGGGGTATGCTGCAGGAGATGGATAACACACGGGAAGTGGTCGCTCGAATATGTATCAGAAAGTGCATACCACTCAAACTGGCGTGCAAGTTGGGGAGTACATATAGAGAGGTCTAAATGGGAATAGGTGTGAGATGTGTCCGAAAGAAAAGTAGGGGCGCCAGTATTGAGGCAGACAAGATCGAGCTGGTTGAAAAGGTCTGCTAACAAGGAGCCCCTCGGGCAGGATGCTGCAGAGCCCCAAAGGGGATGGTGGGCATTGAAGTCTCCAGTTAACAAAAATGGTGCAGGTAGCTGAGCAATAAGTTGCATCACGTCTGCCCTGGTAACGGCAGATGACGATGGAGTGTAAACGGTACAAAAGGAAAACTTAAAAGTGGGGAGAGTAACGCGGATGGCAACTGCCTGCAGGCCGGTGTGCAACGTGATGGGATCGTAGTAAATATCATCCCGGACCAGCAACATAACCCCTCCATGAGCTGGGATACCTACCACAGGGGGTAGGTCAAAACGCACAGAGGTGTAGTGTGCCAAGGCAATTTGATCGCATGGGCGTAGCTTCGTTTCCTGGAGGGCTACGACGAGCGGACGGTGCAAGCAGAGCAGCAACTTCAAGTCCTCTCGGTTGGAGCGAATGCTGCGAATATTCCAGTGAATAAGTGCCATCGTAAGAAAAGGAAGATGAGAGAAGTGGTCACCTCGAAGGCCGCTTAGGGCCTGGCTTCGAGCGAGCACTGCCGCCGCTATCAGTAGGCGGACAGTCATCGTCCATTGGGTCTATAGGGTCATCAGCCATCTCCGGAGGATGGCCGGGAGGGGGAGCTTCCTCCGCCAGTGAACGGCCAGATGTACGGCTACCAGCGGTGTGGCCAGGCGAAATGGATGACGGCCTGGGGCGGCAACCGCTGGGTGGCGCAGGAGAAGAAATGCGCCGTGGCGGAGAAGGAGAACTGTGCTTCCTATGCGCCTTTTTGGAAGGACGTGTAGTGGAAGTACCGGTCGAAGGCTGGGAGGTCGAGGTACGGAGGAAGTCTGCACGGGATGGTTCCTTCTTGAAGGCCCGTGCATCTGACTTCGATGTCTTCGCCTTCGCAGAAGCTGAGGAAGGTGCTCGTGGCTGTGGGGTGATGGGAGGAAGAGGAGACGTCGACCGCGCGATCTTAGCACTGGCCGAACGGACGACCGTGGTGCTGAAGGTGAGATCGCATGTCTGGGTTGCTACCTCCCGGGTAGTCCGAGGAGAGGCGAGGACAGTACTGTATTTCCCCGCTGGGAGCAGCGTG
The DNA here is from genome assembly GCF_021461395.2 of Schistocerca americana. NCBI lineage: Eukaryota > Metazoa > Arthropoda > Insecta > Orthoptera > Acrididae > Schistocerca > Schistocerca americana. Next base: position 51,598,469 of record NC_060121.1, on the reverse strand, counting down.
GGCTTCCTACTAGCCAATAGCTTGCGAGCAGCCGAGGTGGACACTTTCTCTTTGACCCGAATTTCTTGAATACAGCGTTCTTCCTTATAGACAGGACAGTCACGGGAGGATGCGGCATGGTCACCCTGACAGTTCACACAACGAGGAGACGGAGGTGGACAGTCACCCTCATGGGCATCCCTGCCACAAGTGACACATTTAGCCGCATTGGAACAAGACTGTCGAGTGTGATTGAAACGCTGACACTGGTAGCAGCGCGTAGGTGTCGGGGCATAGGGGCGAACAGAAATAACCTCGTAGCCCGCCTTGATGCGCGATGGCAGCTTAACACTATCGAAGGTCAAGAAAATTGTCCGGGTTGGTACAAGGTCATTGTTGACCTTTTTCAAGACCCTATGGAGAGCCGTCACGCCCTGCTCAGCGAGGAATGATTGAAGCTCCTCGTCAGTCAATCCGTCGAGGGAGCTAGTATAGACTACACCACGAGACGAATTCAAAGTTCGGTGGGCCTCCACCCAGACAGGGACCGTGTACAGGAGGGTGGCCCGAAGCAGTTTTTGTGCCTGAAAGGCACTCTCAGTTTCTAGTAATAAGGTGCCATTACGCAACCTGGTACAAGATTTGACAGGTCCGGCTATGGCATCTACGCCCTTCTGAATAACGAAAGGGTTGACAGAGGAAAAATCCTTTCCATCCTCAGATCGAGAAACTACGAGGAACTGTGGGGCAGGCGGTAGTACTTTTGTCACTGTTGGCTGGTCACGTTTCCGTTTTTGGGTCGAAGTCGAAAGAGATGGAGTAGAATCCATTGCGGAGGAATCCCCCATGATTGCCAGCATCTACGATGGCGCGCTCCTTCCTTGTGGGGACCCTCTCAGAGGGCACTCCCGCCTTAGGTGAATGTTTACGCCTCAGGTCACACCTCCCGAGAAACAGACGGACGGACCAATCGGCATGGTCAGAAGGTATCAGCTCAGGCAATCACCCCTCCCCGGGCCTGGCCTTTACCAGGCGGTACGTATGTGTCCTACCTGTCTACGCGGCGCGGGAAATTACGCGTTACCCCGTCACTGGCTATGCACAAAAATGCATGGGTCGGCCTTCAGACACGCACAGGGAGGAAGAAAGGGAAGGAAAGAAGAGAGGTCTCAAACGCCGCAGCGGAGAAAAGGGTAAAGAGAAGAGGTAAGGAAAAGAGAAGGACAAAGGAAGGAGGAAGACATACAAGCAAGGAAGACGAAGAATGCGGTACATTTACGAGCGTCCATCTCCAGGCACAAACCATACTCCCAGAGGGGGAGAAAGTGAAGGAAAGAGCCAGAGGTGAGGGGGGGGGCGAAGATGGGGGATGGGGAAGGATGTGGAATGGGAAGGTATGCAGCCCAGAAAGGAAGGAAGGAAGGCCACATTAGCTCGAGGTCCCGTGCTCACTACAGACGTATCCACAAAAGAGTTGTGGACCCCCTGGGGGAGTATACATATTTTGATATCCGCACTAATGCATATGACATACAAAGGACAGTATCGTGCTTTTACTACTTTGAAAAACACAGGCGGCAGCACTTGTCATTCGTCTTGACACGAAAGGCATATAGACAATGTTTGCTACTTGCTTCGCAATGTTCACATTCCCATTGTTGCCATGAACTATACTATGCAACACCATGTGCAGTCCAAAGACCATTATTTTCTGCATTATGTTGCATGTTTATTTTCTAGCTGGCCTTACAGTATAGAACTGAATAATAGGACTAGCTAAAGCTCTAATTGCCCAAAAGGTGAAATTTAACTTTAATTTCACAGAAAAGTTCATTTGCAGGTTGTGAACTGGAAAGAGACTAAGAATTACTGCAGCCAGGAACAACGTTAGGTTAGGTAAATGATAGAGGAGACGAAACCTGTAATTTGCATTATTGTAAGAACAAGAATGTGTGGCTCACAGTGACCACCAGTAACCCCTTTCAGAGGAAGTAACTGATGTGGAAAACATATTGTGGGTTCCCATGTTTTCTGTAAAAAGCTGAGCTGTACTAGCAAACAACTAGCTTAATTCATTTCTGATGTAGCACAAAGACTGTATTCAGTCAGAAATGCAAAAAGTAGGATGTACTTTGCAGCTGAACCACCAGCAGGTGGGCACTTATGCCTTACAGAAACACTACAGCCATTGTGCACCAAGCTAACCAGGCGACATGTGGAAATAGTTGCCACAGCTGCACCTAAGCAGAAGGAATCCCTTCCACAACAGCAACAGCAAAAGCATTTAGCAAATGTGCCACAACAAAGTGCAACCTGTGAGCATATACATTGATCAGCCAGAACATTTACCACCATGCATCCAGGTGATAGCAACACCACCTGGTGAGAAATGACAGTCACACAGATGCACAGTGCACATAGAATCAGTGACCGTGCTGTCCAAATGTAGAATGGGAATGTGTGTGAACTGAGTATGACTGAAGACACTGCTGTACTCATTGCACCATGAACAAGTAGCACAGTTCCCAAAATGCTCATGCCTAACCAGCGCACCATCACAATTTTCTCCAATCTGTGGTGGAACCAAACCCCTGATATTGTGGGGTTTGGCAACCACCCTCATTACGTGCACTATCAAAAGTAACTGGAAACCCAAAAAACATGTTTTTCATATTAGGTGCATTGTGCTGCCAGCTATTGCCAGGTACTCCATATCAACAACCTCAGTAGCCATTAGACATCAGAGAGCAGATTGGGGCACTCCATGGAACTCACTGACTTCGAACGTGGTCAGGTGATTGTGTGTCACTTGTGTCATACGTCTGTAAGTGTAATTTCCACACTCCCAAAAATTCCTACGTCCACTGTTTCCAATGTGATAGTGAAGTGGAAACGTGAAGGAACACATGCAGCACAAAAGCGTACAGGCCGACCTCCTCTGTTGATTGACAGACCACCGACAGTTGAAGAGGGTCATAATGTGTAATAGGCAGACATTTATCCGGGCCATCACACAGTAATTCCAAACTGCATCAGGATCCACTGAAAGTACTGTGACAGTTAGTTGGGAGGTGAGAAAACTGATTTCATGGTCGAGCAGCTCCTAATATGTCACGCATCATGCTGGTAAATGCCAAACGATGCCTCGCTTGGTGTAAGGAGCGTAAACATTGAACAATTGGAGAGTGGAAAAACATTGTGTACTAAGATTCTTCACTCCACACAAAGTGGTGATCCCACAGCAGGGTGTGGGTATGGCGAATGCCCGGTGAGTGTCACCTGCCCGCATGTGCAGTGGTAACGGTAAAACTTGGAGGCGGTGGTGTTATGGTGTGGTGTGGTCGTGTTTCTCATGTAGGAGCCTTGCACCCCTTGTGTGTGGTACTATAACAGCAGAAGCCTATATTGATGTTTTAAGCACCTTCTTGCTTCCCACTGTTTAAGAGCAATTTGGGGATGGTGACTGCATCTTTCGACACGATTGAGCACCTGTTCATAATGCACTGCCTGTGGTGAAGTGATTATATGACATGAACGTCCCTGTAATGGATGGGCCTGCAGGGAGTACTGACCTGAAACCTATAGGACACCTTTGGGATGTTTTGGAACGCTGACTTCATGCCATGCCTCACTGATACTTTTCCTCAATGCAGCACTGAGTGAAGAATGGGCTGCTATTCCACAGAAATCCTTCCAGCACCTAATTGGATGTATGCCTGCAAGAGTGGAAGCTGTCATCAAGGCTAAGCATGGACCAACGCCATAATGAATTCCAGCATTGCTGATGGAAGGCACCACAAACTTTTAAGTCATTTTCAGCCAGATGTCCAGATACTTTTGATCTCACAGTGTGTCTTCATAGGCTGGGCAGACTGGTAAAACAGGACAGGTGGCAAATTGTAGCAAAACTACCATCAGACTGTAGTGCTGGGAGGAGTACAAGTTTGAGAGACCACAGTGCACTGAACACTCCCAGAAATGGACCTCTACAACCAACAAACCACGCATTTGCTAATGTTACCACAGCATCGGCAACTACGACAAATGGGTATGTGACCCTCAGTACTGGAGATTGGAGCATTAGCGGATTATTTGTTGGTCTGATGAATCCTGACACCATCTCTACCAAGCCGATGGAAGCATGGGCATACATTGCATTCCATGAGAACATGTCCTTGACACTTGCACTGCAGGACAGAGACAAGCCCTGGGACACAGTGCACCTGCTTCAGCACTACTGCTTTGGGTTACTGCTGCCAAAGCACCCGAGGCATCAGCCAAGTCTTGGCCACTGAGCAAGGAGAACGTCGCCAGCAGAAGTACTAGTGTTACAGTATCCCAGTGGAGAGCCATAATAATGGAATTTGAAAGTGAAACACAAATCTTCCAACTAGTCCTTTTCAAATGTGGTGGCAATGTCTTTATGAAGCAAAGGAGGCGTTACTGAAGTAACTTTCAGTCAAAATAGTGCTTCCATCAGTAGACTCAGTGGAACAGATGTTCCTAAACTTATTTCAGCTACGGTGATGTCAAAATGGTAGAGTAGTAATTGTGTGTAAAGCAGAGCGAATCTGATTTTTAATGTAAGGAAAGCTTTCAAAGGAATTCAGCATCACAAATGTGACAGATGGTGTTATTTCACAGTTTTCTTCAGTTTTGTCACAGAGGAAGTCATTTAAGAAATCAAAAGGTGGAAAGGTTGAGTTAAATTGGAGAACACAGTTATTGGGATATGTAGGCAACACTGCAGATCTAGTAGAGAGAGAAAACGCTTGTCAGAACAGTAAGATATTTAGCTAAGAAACCATTGTATTAGACTGTGGTTAATGTGGAGAATGCTGTTATGGAAGTAGAAACATGTCAAACTTTTCAACAAGCCTACCCAGAAATTAACGTATTTCAAGATGTCAAACTTATTTCACACACAAACAAATCAGAAAGCCTGCCAAGTGAGATCAAACTTTCATCCTATAATCCAGTGATCTGTTTAATATGGGACAGGAATCTGAAGCATTGCAAGATATAGGTGAAGAGAACTTTTAGATCTTTGAACAGGAAAATACAATGAACAGCTTTTGGTGCAATCCCTGAATAAAACACCCAGACATATAGAAAAAAAATGAGAATAGTACAACCTGATTGAACACTGAATGTCATGCTGAAAATGACAATGCAGAGATTAAGGCTGGCAGTGCACGTTGTTAGGAGGAAAGACACTTGCCAGGCCAAAGCTGTGCTTGTGGGAAATCCTGGTGGATGTGTCCAATTGCAAGACCAAGCAGGCAGTGCAGACATGAGCTGCGGAATGATTTTCAGCAATTGGTGTGTCTATGAGAACTGGATCCAAAAGGCTGAGCTGCATATCTATAGAGGAGAATTGTAAACCCTGTGCACCATCTTTAGAGTCTACAACCACCCAAATCTGCATGCATATGCATGTCCATGTGCCTGCCTGTACAGGGTGTTCCAAAATTACACTAACCTAGAGGGGATTTGGAGGGTGCCTTAAGGAAGAAAATGAGAATATGAATCCATTTCCAGAAATATCATCCAATGCCTTAAGTGAAGTCAGGCTGGATTATCTTGTTACCACTTATTGACAAGGTCAATATGTGGGTGAAGCAGTCATTAAAGGTGTAAGACCGTTCCTGCACATGTGTTTTCAAATCTAAAGATCTGGAAGTTTTCTTCATGGAGAACTCATCATGTTAAGTAGAGTGACTCCACATTCCATCCAGGAAACCAATGCTCCTACAGTCTAACGTAACTGCTTTGATCCAGGTGTCAAGATCATTCAAGATCCAGCTATACAAAACACTGATGCTACCTATGGCGCTGTATTGCTGAGACATCTAGTATTGATTGGAGACAATGGACAAGGGAACTTTTAGCTGCATATAGTCCATTGGTTTTGACTGCATGGAAGCCAATTACGGGAACACATATTCACCTTTTTTCGCTGAAAGAGTTGTGTGCACGTGTGTGGGGTTGGGGGGTATTGTCAGTTTCCCCCCCACATCTGCTATAGCCATATTCATTTTTGTTTCACATTCTAGGGGCATATGAATACTGAACTGTAAAGAGATGGGGTGAAAGACTAGAATGTTCGATATCTGAACAGCACGAGTAAAATCACATACCAAAATTTTGGTGAAGAAAGGGGAATGAGGATTGAGCAGTTGGTTCCTCACTTTTCTCATATTGTTTTACAGAGGAACATATTCACCTTTTTTCACTGACAGGAGAATTCTTACAGTGCTTGTGTAGTACTTCAACATCTATGTTGAGGGCACACCCTCTTTCATGAATACATACATCTGAGGGGAAATCTGTAGCCAAGAATTGGTGTACTAAAAACATTGAAGAAAAACAGATGAAAATGCAGGGGCATTAATAACTCAAGATTCAGTATGTTGAAGTCACTATGCAGCCAGAATACTGTAATTCTAACTTTGCACTCTTATGTGACGGAGTATTTGGCTACTATGATCACTATAATAACTGTTCCAGTAACTGGTATTCAGTTTTATCTTCTATGTACCTGTATGTGACTGTGTAAGATTTGGTCAGTAAGTAACTAGCCCAGAGCCGCTACCAGTCTCAGATTGCTTATGTCACAACTTCTAAGGACAATGAAAAATTCATAATCATTATTTCCCCAAATTGACAAAATTCAGAAATTTAGAATGCCATAATTTACTCTTTAAGATGTGTAATATAATAGAAGTTCAAGTGAATAACACAAATAGTACAGTTAGGAACTGGAGAAAGTGAGTGCTTGTCATCTTAGCATTGATTGCATCCATCTACCTTGACTATCCATCCAGTGTTGTTGAGTGGGAGCACTTACCAACTACCAACAAATTTTATGCTTAACATCAAACCTTTCCCGAACATTTTGTTGGCTACATGCACCAAGTAAATTACTAACACATGAACTAATTTACAGAACAATTAGTCTGCAGCTCTTTTAAGCATGGGTGATCAATTCTTTAGACAATACAGATTTACCAGTACATTTGTAAACCTGTATAAGGCATAGAATTTTCAGATACAGTACACAAACATGGTAATATCAATGCAGTAATATGTTTCCATTCAAAATAACTATGCAAGAACACTTCGTAGTAACTTACAAACTTTTTGTTCCTCATTAGTGTCACTTGCAAACCAGTATGTACATAATAGTTTACTTCGTTCATAAACATTATCCGACTTAATTCTAGTATGAAAAAATGGCGAGCGTTTTGTTCACATTCATAAACAATGAAGTCATCATCAGTTTAATTCATATGGGGAACTGTTATACATTTTACAGACTTGAAGTTTCATTTTAGAAATGTTAACAGACAGTTCTATGAGCATTACAGATTAACAACATATTTCTATTACTTCATAGTAATATTCATTAAGGAAGACTGAATGAAAGCTGGTGACATGCAAGCACATTTTTGCACTGACAATTTGCTCCCCAAGCTTGGTTAATTAAATCATCATCTATGCCAGCTTTCCAACAAACAACAGACTTGCTTTGAACCCAATTGACAACATGTTAACATGTTAACATTATGCATAAATTTATGTGTAGTAATTGCACATGATTCCACTATCTGTATAGTAGCAGATGTTTGGAAACTAGATACACAAGATGCTGTATTACTGAGGCGCAATAAAGTATGCGAACCATTTTCCCATAATCTGGTAACTAACGAAAACAGGGTATTTCACAATTCCTATCACACACTTGTAGAGCAAGTTTAGTAGATGAGGTTTTGGTAAGGAGGCAATGTTGACAAATATACAAAGTCTCCTGTACAACCTGTGAAAGCCTGGAATAGGAATTGTGGAACACACTGCACACTGAGGAGAACCGTGTGATCGAACTACAGATTATGTCTTGCTTGCGGTGGTGAGTGGAGGATTCCTTCACATTACCTTCACTGTGTCCCAACAATGAACAGTACAACATCCTTAATGAACAGGTGCAACTGCGTAATTGTCTTTCTAGACTTTTTCAGGAGAGTTCTCAGTATACTTCAATTTAACTTTTGTATTAACACAAAATTACAACTGCTCTTCAGTTCTTGTACAACTAGGCAGTCTTCTAGCTTTAACCGCAGTGCCACAACCGGCAAGTGCATTACAGCAGGTATGGTTCAAATTCTGGGACAATTTTAGTAATTAAAAATGGAGTGGAAAACTTGACTTTACAATGTTTATACAAGTGCATGAATTTTTGTGATGTAAGGAGGTATTACATAACTTTACATTCATATTATGTTTCGCAAATTATTATTAAATAAACTTATTATTATTATTATTATTCCACTCACACTATCATTTGTTGAGCCAATCAATCACTTAACTCACAAATATGACAATCTAAAACATAGCATCCTATATAAAAATTGGGCAGCACAGCTTGCATGGAACTTCTTTTGGTGTGAAATATCCATACAAAGCTAGCTGTCGAGTAATAAAACATTTAACAGCTTGGTGTGTTTTTTTTTACTGCAAAATACACCTCTCTTTCACATATCTATCAGCACTGAACATAAGCTGAGCATCCAACTGGTACAGCATTTTTTACTATATAATAAATGGCAAATATAGTGACATTGTGATTTCTTTCAGTACATTTAATTTTAATGATCAAAGTAATTTGTCATATCTGTAAAATATTTGTAGGTTTCTGTTACTGTATATTATAGACGCCAATTAACTTCATTTACCTGGTACATTCATTTAAATCTGCTTATTACATACAACGTAAGTTATGTTACTTGATACATTGCAGGCAGTAGTGTTAACATTTCATCACCTGTGTCAGTTGGGGGCTTCCACAGCTTCTGTCCTGTACTATTGGTGCAGAACAGAGGCAGGTAATTCTCAAGTAACAAATATTTATGTACACAATATTTATTGTTAAATATAATTGACGAGAAAAACAGCAAAGCTGCAGGAAAGGTACATACATAAATATGTTGTTAGGAATATCTCAAGCGAAACTAAACCCAGATTTATTTTTCCCAGTGACACTGCCTGTGCTAGTAAAATGTTTTTGTCCTGCTCCTGGTCACAACTGATTTCATAGCACATGCATCACACCAGTGGTAACTGTGGCTGATATTACACTGAAGACAGTGTAACAGCAGTGACTAGGAGGCAATTTACTCCTGAGAACAACAGGTTACTTTGTACCCTTTCACCTCTTATCACGAATTCTGGATGGTCTTCTCCGTTGATGTAGTTCAGTGCGAAGTCCACACAGATCTTTGAGAACAGGTGGTAGTTTCTTGTGCCACACAACATGCTGCATTCTTCTGGTTATCCTGTTTCCCTCAAGAAATATCGTGATATAAATCCTCAGCCGGGCCAACTTAGGAACAGCCACCCATAGACCTACCACTATTCTTTGAACTTTTTCTACAACACTCATAGTTCCACCACATCTCACTGATTGGTCCGTGAAACATCAGGATGGGACTTCCACTAAGACTGGCATCTCACACTTTATTTATTATAAGCTGTCCGTTCTCTCACCAGACGAAATTAGCAGTCCACTGGTATTTAATACTGCATTCAGCTGAATATTCTTTGAGATATGACTGTGTTACAAGCAACTGATACGCTTCTACATCAGAGAATCCACAGCATGCAGACACAGCAGTCATCGTTTACTGTTCGTTCCTTGGTTTCTTGGCTCTAATGGTAAACATGTCAGCAAAGGTGAAGGAAATGCATGACAGGAGGAAACGTGCTGGCTGGTTAGCAGGTAGAGCTACTTTGTCACAATTTTAACATTTTTGTGGAACTATGTTGGCGTACAGGTAGTTCATGTCCCTCTCCCAAATGGAAGATTGCAGGTGAAGGTGCTTCAGATCTCTTGACAAGCTGACTGACCATCATGTCTTCCTGTTAAATGTCCAGAAACATCTTTAATAACAGTCATATTTCTCTTAGTGTGGTCACCAAAATACAAATGAAGACCATTAGTGCAGATGTCCATGAGGTATGGGATGACTCAACTCTGGAATCTTATCATCTGAGAGGCTGTGTAATGTGAGTTGTGGGATGAAGTACATTGGTTCATCATTACAGCAACAGTCCCTCACGATGTTTTATTATTTCCACTTCAGTCTTCTCTTCACACTAGGCACCACTAAAATTACTTTCATTCTGTCCCTCAGCAATATCCAACGGGTGCATATCACGACATGTATTTTCGAACACCAGCCTCCTCTGTTGTGCTTTGTCACTTGCCTCAGTGCAGTGGTGAAGTGCTGTGCTTCTCTTCAGGATTGTGCTTGTAGTGACTGCACCAACATGGGGTTACAAGTTTCCATTATTCTTCATTACTTCTTATGATGATAATTCTTCGAAGACCTGGAACAGTTCCCATTTTATGTGGTCACCTACTTCATTTTCCATGCAGAGCAGTGTCCGCAACTGCAGACCACTTTGTTCCCAAATGAGTGTCATTGTAGGTGAATGATGGTAGGAACACTCATGTCCACACACCCATTATGGTCTATTCTGTTCTCACAACCTCTTTGCTCTTGCAAGGATAGATTACCAGCAGTCACATAACCCTCAGTTTGGAGGACCACATTTTTCTTACAGGTTCGCAGAGGACTGGCTTCACTGTGTCTATGGAGGCCCTCCTCCCCATGGAATGTAAGATTAGAGATAGAAAATGAATGACACCCTCAGGCCTCGCAACCTAATACCGTCGGGGTCGAAAAAATCAAGAGTTGGCCAAGGGAGGCCGACAGGAGAGAGAAACAGATGTCTGCAAGTAAGCACAAGCATTGTCAGAGCAGACAGACATGTGATTATCTTTTGAAAGATTGTCTAAGGTTATTTGATACACAGAAGGAAGATCCTTGCCTTAAGGGTTAGACTACAATTTAGATTTTTCTTACATGGATTGTTGAGTAACAGTTTCTCCCACCAGTGCATAAAAAAATAAAGATTAACAGTGCTGCTATTCAATAGCATTAATTTTTACAACACACAGACACTTTACAGAGACTTTTTACATGTTGCATTTAATTAACATTGAAAGGTTTCTGTTTACCTGCTACAAGCAGGGTACTCCTTAGCTAAAAATAGAAACTATTCACATGAAAGATTTTCCTCATTTGAATAATAGTTGAAATAGCTATACTATATGTTTGATGTGGTAATATGAAAGATGATATTCATCATAACCAAATTGAAATCATTCGATAGAAATGTTACAATCTTTCTAAATTACATATTCAATGTGTATCTATAGAAAAGCATCATACAGCAGTAACACATTGCAAGTTTAGCACAAAGCTGGGAGACTTTACAGCTGATGAGTCACCAATTGAAATATTTTGAAACAAAATGTTTTCTCACGATTTTAGCTCATGTATGTTTGGGTAATGACTGATTTCAACCAAGACAAAATTTATAGATTTTTACATACCTAGGTTATAGAACACAGGTAAACATGAGAGGAACTCCTAAAAATGTTGTTTACTAATACTTACAGAGGCAGTGAAGGTTTCCCTAAATAAAGTTTAAATAATGACATTTAGAAGCTCTAACACAGTCTACACCATCTTAGCTAACAATTTTTTTCATTTACAGCTTACTAACTTTGATGAACATTTGTTATATGTGATAACAGTCTCCAAATATTCCACAGAAGGAAACTTTTTTAGTCTGTACATTTATCGTATTACTGGCCAGTTTGGACTACCACACTGCTGTCAAGTGCCTATGAAAAGACATACCACCACAGAGCAATATGTAATTTCTACTGTCAAGTGAAGTCAAAATGTATTAATGACAATCCAAATTTCAATTTGCATTATCACCCATTAGTTATTACTATATGAACAGTTTACACTATGTCCCACATTATGTGGCACACAAATTATCAATCCACATATGAAGCCATGTATGCATAATAGCACACTTCTTATGAAATACCTACTGAAGGGCATGAAGTAGCTGAAGATCTGTAACGCAACTTACAAAGGTTCTGTCCTTTCACTTCAGAACAACATTTTATCATGCATAAATCACAACAAATCTACTTGTAACATCAACATACACAGTCAAGATCTAGTTAGATGTTTTAACTTCTGCCAAAGATACAAAGACTACATACAGGTCTGTCAATAATATATGAACCTGTGGCTGATGGTATAATATACATCCTTAATGCAAACAAAGAATATCTTGTATCTAGCTGGGTAAGAGTTTCTAGTAACTGAGGAATATCATTTTAAATATTTTCATATTATGGAACATGCAACCTAAATACTGGATGTTACATGAAGGGTAGAATACATTTTCTACATCAGTGCTTTACAATTTCCTGTAGTTCATGAATCTCCAAATACTATAATGTCTATGTTGGAAGTACAAAATATGACATTGTGTCATTTAATTGAACTTCACGAAGCTCAGATTGTTGCAAATATTTGTACCAGACATTTTACAATGCTTGCAAGAATCGACAGTAATGTAGGAGCTTCAGTAATAGCAATATGAAATACTTATGCTTCCTTTCAAAGGGACCAAATTTAAATGACTAATTGTTACAAATGTGAATAATGATACATTTTTGGAACAAAATATTTTTAAGAGTGCTAATGGATAACACACCCGAAGCACAGAAATTCTGATTTCATTAACTATGCAAATTTGTACTACTAATTCAAGTTATCAGAATGTAAACTTACATGAAATCTATTGTATTTTACACACTTAAATACATATCATACGACTGTAATAGAATGTGAACAAGTCATAGCAAAACAGTGAAGATGTCAACAGAAATGTTTAACTGAGGAAACTATGGCTTCTTGAGCTAACAATTCTTTCCTCTGACAGGTGAGAGTAGTGAGAGGTTACTTTATTACAACTGGTTTCAGTCATTTACCATCCTCACAGTGCCAGTATTGTATAAAAAACAAAACTGAAGAAAACTGAATAAAAAAGGGTGCACATATTCTTGACGTATATATGCCATAACAAAAAACACAGTGTACCAACCCTAACTTATGTAAACACACAAAACTGCCATGTCATAAGCAGCTCACTCACTACAGCTAGTCAAGTCCAATATAATTACATCGTGTCAAGGAACATAAATGTATTACTATGTCTTATTTATGGGGTCTAATATTTTGAAGACATGGTGATCTGTGTGTCAAACAATCTTAAACACATGGCCACCACTAAGCTTATACATAATCACATTAAATTGCCAGACAACACATACAATAAGTTCTTTGTAATGTAACGATACATCAACCTTTTTATTAGTCTGCTTAGGACAAGAGGTGGGATGTCAACATTAACAGGCACTCAGTATTTCAGATCATAAAAGTGCGTCTAATATTGCTATATGCACAGTTGTTCGCTTCAAAGGAAAAAATTTGCAACTGAATTACAGTAGTGTGCACAAAAATATATTTACAGGAAAATCGTAAGAAGCTCACAAATCTGTGATGTAAGCTCTCCTAGAGAGAGATTAAAAAGCACTGGAGTAACAATACATTCTTGTGTAGCTGCCCATGAAGATCAGATCATATTTTTCTACTAAGTATGTATGTCTACAAACTACCATGTCATGTAGTTACTGTTATATAACCTATTTAATAGCATGACAGGAACGAGAGTCATATCACATTACGATTATTTCTGTATTCTTAAAGCTTCAACAGTATGCAATGAAAACCTTGGATAGTGAAAAGGCTGAAGGACACAAAGCAGGAATGTAATACATATGTTGCTTTAAGTCTTAATTTCAAAAGCATGTGACAGAATTCAAAGGAAAGTGAAGTGTGGTAAACTCACATTTGTAATATAGTTTTCATAAACCTGAATTTATTGTAGCTCAAGCAAACCTTGAAAATGTTATGGAAGGCCACAAACAAACTAAGGGAAAACGTTTGCTATTGGGTTTCTAATTGCTATTATTGCTTCAAATAACTAAACTTCAAATTATTTGGAGTTTTTTTTACACACTGCAGTTTCTTTGAACTTCTGTTACTTTGTAAATGATGTTTTAAATGTCTGCTATTAAGACTTTTGAAAAGGTTTGAATTTATAATAAATGTTTGTTGGAAGCAGCTAAGTGCTCTCATTATGAAACACTGGATGAATATAGTGTGTGTTTTTTGTGCATCTTTATCTGCACTGGCTGAAGACATGCACACCATTTCTTAATACTTTTCTTCCTATGTTTAACCTCTGATTCAATATCATACCTCTTACTGACTAAATTCTGAGAACAGTTTCATTTTCAGTATTTTTGTGATTACTGACCATTTTAAAAATGAATATTTCCATTGACCCAGGACACTGTCATAAGCAATATGAAACTGGCACTGCATGTAATGAAGTTAGTCTTTTAGTAATATCAATGGAATAGGATTTGGGGGGAAAATGCCTTCTGTCCTGTGTCTGTCCTCTGATTTCTGATAATCATCTGCCTGCTATTGTGAATGATGTTGAGTACAAATTTACTATGTTTGCAGATGACAGCAGTATTCTAATGGAATATCTGTTATGAGGACAAGTGGCACATCTGAATTATAACCTTGAGCTGTACTGCTGGCGCCATGGGAATCAAAGGAGAGCAATGTGGAATCAAGTGATGGAGGCCAGTTCAGCAGGACAATGTCTGCAGTGTATGAGCAGTGCTGGCTTGTTTTGAGTGAGTGGCACTGGTTTCATTTCGCTGATATACTAGTGCTTACCCAGAATGATGTTCTTACTTACATGGTAAGACTTCTTACAATTGGGATTGAGGCCAAGATTGCTTAAGATTATTAAACTTCCTTGTTGAGTAATACAGTGTCATTTGTGGCTGGTGAAGGACTAATTCTGTAGCTAAGCTTGTACATTCCAGGACTTTTTTTTCATTTAAGAGGAAAAAGAAGTTGGCCAAGCCACCAAGAAGTTTAATTCCCTGGAGCTTTTTCCATGAGGGGAAGACCTGGATTAGTCCCAAGGCGACACCACTTCCTGACAGACAGCAACACAAAGATCAGAGGGAATGGAAGAATTAGCAGACCAAGGTACGAGGACAGCTGCCTCAGCAGCAGTATCAGCAGCAGTATCAGCAGCCTCATTTCCTATCAGACTGTCATGACCAGGGACCCACAAATACATCACAGTGGCTCCATAAAGGGTTAGCAAGTGGAAGCTCTCTTGGATCTGTTTCACTAAGGGTTGGACAACATACAGCACAGACTCTGAATGGCATAGAGAGAGCAGACGATACAACTGAAAAGCCTGTGTCACTATGTGGCCTGATACACAACAAAGAACACTGCTCTAAATACTGAGCAATGTTTTGACAGCTGATGCTGGAAATATTCTTTGCCAATGAAGAGACACCCGGCACCAGTCAGAGCCATTCATGTAGACGAAGGTACTACTCAGTTACTGCATGAAGGTCAAGAAAGAGGTTAAAAAAAAAATCAGCCAACAAGTCACAAATAAAAGTTGTGAATAAAAGTTTATTAGCTCTTCACCATGGTTTTGCTATTTTAACAAATATCTTATTCAGAAGAGCCCAAAAGGGGATGGTGCACATTGAAGTGCAAAAAGTGAGGAAGTTGCCCAATAAGCTGAAGGACGTCTGCACTGGTAACACCCAATGATGGAGAGACTTGGACAATAGAAACAGGAAAGATGAAGTGATGACTGCAACAGCTTCAGTCTGGTGTT
Source organism: Schistocerca americana (assembly GCF_021461395.2). Taxonomy (NCBI): domain Eukaryota; kingdom Metazoa; phylum Arthropoda; class Insecta; order Orthoptera; family Acrididae; genus Schistocerca; species Schistocerca americana. The sequence continues at coordinate 51,582,764 of NC_060121.1, read as the reverse complement.
CAGTGAGACAGAGTGACAATGAATGTCATTGCAGATGAGCAATGTGACTCCTCAGATGGAATGCCATCCCCAGGAGGAAGGTCAAAGAGGGCTGTAAAGAATATCAAGAGGTTTGAAGCAGGACAATTTTGTTTCCTGGAGGGAGAAAACAAGTGGACACTGCAACTGCAAGAGTAGCCATAATTCCCCTTGTTGGATCTAGTGCTGCGACTGGTCCACCGAACGGAAGCCACGGTGGGGAAATGGGAAGACTGAAAGAAATGATGGATAGTCACCTCTGTCGCCTGTAGTACTGAGTCTTCGAAGGCTGGAACTTGGCAGCTAGTCGCTGTAGGGTTCTGTTCCATGTGAGCTACATGTGTCAGCATTCTATCAGACTCAGCGTGGAGATTCAGCGTAGCCAAATGGTTAGCAGTGTGCACTGGCAAAACGGAGGTTGGGCAGGTGAGGGTATTATTCGGTGACACTGCTGAAGAGGACCTGTGAGTCAGTGAAGGAGAAGACTGTTTGCCTTTGTTTGGCTTCTTGCAAGCTTTGCATTCAGTAGATGAAAGCTGAGAAGTTTGTTAGCCTGAAGGAAGTAGGAAGCCTTCACAGGAGTATTTCCTCTGTCCTTTCCATCCTGCTGATTATGTAGCACGTGATTTCATTGCCAGAGGCAAAGATTTGGCGGCTTGTTGCACAGCTAGAGGAGAAGGTGACACTACTGTGACACTGGGCAATTTTACAGCTGTAGTGCTGAATTTGAGGTCACACGTCTGCATGGCTATGTCCGTTGTGGAGCAAGGCGTATCAAGAACAGTACTGCAAGTGCCGGATGGTAAAATGCAGGGCTTTCAACTAGCCAACAACTTGCAAGCCTTCACTCAGATCTGCTGGATGAATTTCTCATCTTGCGATGAGGCTGCATGGTCGCCACTGCAATTTATGCAGGAGAGAGGAGTAGGCAGCCAATCACTCATGAGCATCCCTACCACAAGTAACATTTGGCTGTGTTGTGACAGGAGTGTGGTTGTTACTGTGGCAGTGGTAACAGCTCGTCTGGCTTCAAATGTGTGGTTGGACTGATGACTTCATTACTTGCTCTATCTTTGACAGAGGCACTACTGTATCAGAAGTGAGAGTATGTACGAACTAACACTGCATCAACCTGTTTTATTATCCAATGGCCTGAAATGACACACTGATCAGAAAGATACATTTGGATTTGTCCTTAATGTTTACCATTGAGCAGCCTGGTGTAAATACCACATTATTCCATGGGCCTTAACACTAATGTGACAGCTTTGGAGGAATGAAGCTGGAAGCAGTTGTTGCACTTGAGAACCACACTTGGTCTCCAAAAGCAAACTGCCATTACATAAATGAGAGCAGGATTTCACAGGGCCAGCAATTGTGTCAGCACCTTTCTGAATAATAAATGGATTAACTGTAGCAAAGAAATGAATGTCCAGTATGTGGTATGAGGAACCAATGTGCAAGCTGGAAGAGAGTGAATGTTTAGCCTCATTCCCATTACGTTTAGTAGACTCAGATTGGAATTGGCTCATTGTGACAGAATCCCCAAGACCACCATCATCTCCAAAGGCATAGCATGTTCGTTCCTGCTGAGGGACCCTTCCTCAGAGGGGAGTTCACACTCATTAGGTGATGGTTCACACCTCAGGCTACCGCCCCTCCCTGGACCTGGCCTGTACCATGTAAGTTCAAACCCTACCTACAGACCTGGGGACGGTAATTACGTTACCCCGTCACATGTTACACTTTAAACACTTGGGCTGGCCTTCAGAACTGCACAGGGATGAAGAGGAAACAAAGACAAACTCCAACCGCCAAAGTGGAGAATGATAGATTAAGAAAGAAGAAACTGTAGTCTGTGTGCTGAAGTTCTAGCACCTGAACGTCATTCACAAAAAGTGCCCGTGACATGTTCCAAAGGGACAGAAAAAAAAAAAGGAGGATAGACATGCAGCACGGAAGTGCAAAGGTGCTACAATAGCAGAGGTCCGATGGTAGCCAAGCACAAACTCATTGAAAAGTGACGAGCAATTTAAGAGGTTGAATTTTTTGGGATTATGAATCATTTTTCATAACCTGTCTAAAAGGTTGCAGTGTGAAATGAACAGGCAGCAACATTGGTACAAGCACTAATTAACAACAGGGTACTTAAATATACCCGAAACAACAAATCAAGGGGGTCATCCCTATTTTTTTTTTTTTTTTTTTTTGGTAGGGTTTAAGGGCGCTCAACTGCTGAGGTCATTAGCGCCCAGTCACTGGTGTTAGAGCACAAGGAATCTGCTAAAACTCAAGGGAATGGGGGACATCAGAAGGACCTGACAAAGATGCAGATTAAATAAGTAAAAAGGTTAAATGTCTTTGGTCAAGCCAGTTAAAGTTATAAAACGCAGAATACAAGCAGCTGCTCGAGCGTCATCAGCTAAAACATCCGGTAAGGTAGATGGCAGGGACAGGACAACACGAAATTGACTAAAACGGGGACACGACAATAAAACATGGTGCACCATGAATGCCTGACCACAAGGGCACTGCGGGGCTGGGTCACCGGAGAGCAGGTAGCGGTGGCTAAACCGGCAATGCCCAATCCGCAACCTGGTCGGAAGGACCTCCTCGCGCTGAGATGGTCGGGAGGAAGTTGTCCAAGCAGTTGGGAGCGGTTTTACTGCCCGGAGCTTGTTTCCTTGGAGGGATGACCAAGCATCCCACCACAAGGACACAAGCCTCTTACATACATCCCCACGAACGTCAGATGACGGGACACAATGGGAGGCTGGCCGAGGCAGGAGGACTGCAGCCTTGGCTGCAGCATCTGCAGCCTCATTCCCAGGCACTCCTACATGTCCGGGAACCCACAGAAAGCTGACAGAACCATCATTATTAGCGAAAGAATGGAGGGACTGCTGTATCCGTTGAATCAAGGGATGGACCAGATAAGGTGCCCCAAGGCTCTGAAGAGCACTGAGTGAGTCAGTGCAGAGTACATACGATGAATGGCGGTGGCGGCGGGCATACTGAACGGCCTGATGGAGAGCAAAAAGCTCGGCCGTAAAGCTCGAACATTGGTCAAGGAGCCGGTATTTAAAGGTGGCGGCCCCGACGACAAAGGCACAGCCGACACCATCGTCAGTTTTGGAGCCATCGGTGTAAATAAAGGTGTGACCGGCAAGTCGAGCACGAAGTTCGACAAACCGTGAGCAATACACTGCAGCCGGAGTACCCTCCTTCTGGAGTGAGCTGAGGTTGAGATAAATACGAACCGGAGCCTGGAGCCAAGGTGGTGTCGGGCTCTCACCCTCTCTGAAGGTGGTAGGGAGGGCAAAATCCAATTGTCGAAGCAGGCGACGGAAGCGGACTCCGGGGGACAGCAGGGCAGACACATACAACCCGTACTGACGGTCGAGAGAATCGGCGAAGAAGGACTTGTAAGAGGGGTGTTCGGGCATAGACAACAGCCGGCAGGCATACCGACACAGCAGTATGTCACGCCGGTAGGTCAATGGTAACTCGGCAGCTTCAGCATAAAGACTCTTGACAGGACTAGTGTAGAAGGCTCTGGTCGCAAGACGTATCCCCCGATGGTGGATGGAGTTGAGCCGGCGTAAGAGGGATGGCCGAGCAGACGAGTAGACAAAGCTCCCATAATCCAGCTTCAATTGGACTATGGACCGATACAAGCGAAGCAGGACAGTGCGATCTGCTCCCCAAGATGAACCGCTAAGAACTCTGAGGACATTAAGGGAACCTGTACAACGGGCCGCCAAATAAGAGACATGTGGAGACCAACAGAGTTTCCGGTCCAACATGAGCCCTAGAAACTTAGTTGTGTCCACGAATGGGAGAACAACGGGACCGAGATGTAAGGATGGCGGAAGGAACGCTTTATATCGCCAAAAGTTGATACAAACCGTCTTCTCTTCAGAGAACCGGAAGCCATTTGCCACGCTCCACGAATAGAGGCTGTCTAGACAACGCTGAAGGCAGCGCTCCAGGAGGCATGTTCTCTGGGCACTGCAGTAGATCGCGAAGTCATCGACAAAGAGAGAGCCTGAGACATTAGGTGGAATACAATCCATAATTGGATTGATCGCGATGGCAAAAAGGGCTACGCTCAAGACGGAGCCCTGAGGCACTCCGTTCTCCTGGAGGAAGACGTCGGACAATACGGAACCCACACGCACCCTAAACTTTCGATCCGTTAAAAAGGAATCAATAAAAAGGGGCAGGAGACCGCGTAGGCCCCACTTGTGCATAGTGCGGAGGATACCTCCTCTCCAACAGGTACCATAAGCCTTCTCCAAGTCGAAGAACACGGCTACCGTTTGGCGCCTTCGCAAAAAGTTGTTCATGATGAATGTCGACAAGGTCACAAGGTGGTCAACAGCGGAGCGGCGGCGACGAAAGCCGCATTGGACATTACTAAGTAGTCGTCGAGATTCAAGAATCCAAACTAACCGAGCATTAACCATGCGCTCCATCACCTTACAGACACAGCTTGTAAGAGAAATGGGGCGATAACTAGAAGGAAGGTGTCTATCGTTCCCGGGTTGGGGTATAGGTACAACGACGGCGTCACACCAACGCATGGGGACCGGACCTTCGGTCCAGACGCGATTGTAGGTACAAAGAAGGAAGCTTTTTCCCGCCGGAGAAAGGTGTGCCAGCATCTGAACGTGAATGGCATCTGGCCCCAGAGCAGAGGACCGGGACAGTGCAAGCGCACATTCGAGTTCCCGCATAGTAAAGGGGGCATTATAAGTTTCCAGATTCAGCGAGTGGAAGGAAGGTCGCCGAGCCTCGTCTGCCTCTTTCTGGGGAAGGAAGGCAGGATGGTAATGGGCGGAGCTTGAAACCTCCGCGAAAAAGCGGCCAAAGGCGTTGGAGACAGCCACAGGATCAACAAGGACCTCATTACCTGAGGTCAGGCCAGGTACCGAGGAGTGGGCCTTAATGCCCGACAGCCGGCGCAGGCTACCCCAAACGACGGAAGAGGGAGTAAAACCGGTAAAGGAGCTCGTGAAAGAGGCCCAACAAGCTTTTTTGCTGTCTTTGATGACTCTACGGCATTGCGCTCGGAGTCGTTTGTATTCAATACAATTCGCCAACGTAGGATGGCGGCGAAAGGTGCGTAAAGCACGTCGTCGAGCACGGATAGCGTCCCTACAAGCCTCGTTCCACCAGGGGACGGAAACGCGACGTGAAGAAGAGGTAGTACGAGGAATGGAACGTTCGGCAGCATTGATGATAACAGCCGTGAGGTATTTGACCTGACTGTCACAACTGGGAAAATCGTGGTCTGGAAAGGTCGCCAGGGAGGAGTAAAGTCCCCTGTCAGCTTTCGGTATGTTCCAGCTCGAAGGACCTGGGGATGGGGTGTGGTGCAGGAGAGGAACGACACAGGGGAAGTGGTCGCTCGAATAGGTTTCAGAAAGGACATACCACTCGAACTGACGGGCAAGAGTGGTAGAACAGATTGAGAGGTCCAAGTGGGAGTAGGTATGAGTAGAGTCCGAGAGGAAAGTCGTGGCGCCGGTATTGAGGCAGACAAGATGGAGATGGTTGAAGACATCCGCCAAGAGTGAGCCTCTTTGACAGGATGCAGGAGAGCCCCAAAGGGGATGATGGGCATTGAAGTCGCCAAACAATAAGAACGGCGGGGGAAGCTGATCGATCAGGTGCATCATGTCACCCCGACTAACAGCAGATGACGGTGGAGTGTAGATGGTACAAACTGAAAAAGTAAAAGCAGAAAGAGTAATGCGGATGGCTATTGCTTGGAGTGGGGTGGTCAATGGGATGGGATGGTAATAGACATCGTCCCGAACGAGCAACATGACTCCACCATGAGCTGGGATACCGTCCACAGGGGTGAGGTCATACCGCTCCGAGGTATAGTGGGTAAAGGCAATACGGTCAGTCGGGCGCAACTTGGTTTCCTGGAGACCAAGGACGAGCGGACAGTGCAGGCGGAGGAGCAGTTGTAATTCCTCCCGATTAGATCGAATACCTCTTATGTTCCAATGAAACAACGCCATTACTAGTAAAAAAGTTGGGGGAACGAGACGGGGAAGAGCTGGTCACCTCGATGGCCGCGGAGGGCCAGGTTGCGAGGGAACAACGCTACAAGTGACGGGAGGCGGATCCGGTTCCATCGACTCTTCGCCAGCTGCGGCCTCTGTCCCTAATTGTGTAGGAGGGGCCGCATCATTTGCCGACGAAAGGCCGGCGGAGTGCCTGGCAGCAGAGCGTCCCGGCGAAACTGAGGACGGCCGGGAGCAGCGACTCACGGATGAAGCGTCAGACGAAACGCGTCGGGGTGGAGAGGGGGATAGAGACTTCTTCTTGGAGGCCTTCTTGGAAGGCCGAGGAGGCACCGAGATGGTGGGCTGGACCCGAAGAAGGTCCTCACGCGCGGGGTCCGTTTTGGAACGCCGGACCTCGGAAGCTGGGGTCCGGAACGTTTCCCCGATGGACGCCTGAGAAGAGGATCGCTTCTCAGGTGGCGTGGGGGGGGGGGGGGGGGGAGGAGGAGGAGGAGGAAGCGTGGCCCCTGGGGCAGAGGGGGTGGGGGCCACGGGGGAGGAGGATTTGGAAGGGAGGGATTTGGGAGGCGGAGGCAGAGCCCCCTGATGGGCAGAGGAGACGGAGGGGGGACAGGATAGGGGTGAGGATACCGCGGAAGGAGTGGACACAACTGAGGCAAACGAAGTGGTCAGTGACACGGGATGAAGGCGGTCATACTTCTTCCTGGCCTCAGAATAAGAGAGCCAATCCAAAGTTTTGATTTCTTGTATCTTCTTCTCCTTCTGATAGACGGGGCAGTCTGGGGATCTAGGCGAGTGGACGCCAGGACAATTAATGCACCGAGGTGGTGGGGTGCAAGTATGTTCCTCACAAAGAGGACGTCCACAATCGCCACAAAGGGGCTCAGCCTCACACCGGGACGACATGTGCCCAAAGCGCAGACACCTAAAACAGCGCATAGGAGGCGGGACGTAAGGTCGCACGTCGCACCGGTAACACATCACCTTTACCTTCTCTGGGAGAACGTCCCCCTCGAAGGCGAGGATAAAGGCCCCAGTGTCGATGCGACGGTCTTTGGGGCCGCGCTGGACTCGCCGGACGAAATGCACGCCGCGGCGCTCCAGATTGGCCCTGAGCTCCTCATCAGACTGTAGCAGGAGGTCACGATGAAAAATAACCCCCTGCGTCCTATTTAGTGCCAGATGTGGGACAATGGATACTGGGATGTCCCCTAGGCGGTCGCACGCCTGGAGTGCCGCCGACTGTGTGGCAGAGGTGGTCTTAATAAGGACGGACCCTGATCGCATCTTGCTGAGAGCCTCGATTTCCCCGAAGACATCCTCAATGTGCTGAACAAAGAACATGGGCTTGGAGGTGGCGAACGTCCCCCCATCGGTTCGAGAACAGACCAAATAGCGGGGGAAGTACTTCGCCCCAAGCCGGCGGGCCTGTCCCTCCTCCCATGGAGTGGCCAAGGGGGAAAGGGCAGGAGAACCAGAACTAGAAACGGTACCTTTTCTTTTGAAAGACTCGGCCGCAGAGCGACCAGATACATGTTGACGTTTCATCTGCGAAACGTCCGCCCCGATACCACCCACTCCGACCAGGGGCTCTCCCCACGGGCACCACCCAGCCGCAGCAAGGGCCACCTGGCAGCATGACCATTGCCGGGAGTCCTGATGCCCCAAGGAGACGGGCATCTACTCCATGGCCGACGTGGGGAGGGTGCAGCTCAGGTATCGGCAGTACGATCCCTGTGTTGTCAGGGGGCTACAACCTAGAGGGTACATGACGACCCCACCACAACGGGCTGGCTACCGTGCTGGATTTCTGGTGCCATGGAAAGTCCATCATGATCGCTGGTGCAGATGGAGATGCGCTATGGGCGTAACTTGGACAACCCATCAGGCGTTTAGGCCCAATTTGAGGAATAGCGGGTATGGTTACAACGCCGGTGCAATGCTGAGTGCCAAGGTCTTAGTGCACTTAGGACCAGTGGTACACCATGTAAGGTGTCCTTCCCCAAAAGGCTCATACTTCTGTAGAATTTTGAAAAATGGAGGTCGAACTCCAAGGGGGACCATCACATAGAAGGCCGAAACGGTTGGAACTCCTTTTAGTCACCTCTTACGACAGGCAGGAATACCTCGGGCCTATTCTTACCCCGGACCCGCAGGGGGAATCCCTATCTTGGGTTTATAGAAGGAATTTAAGCTGTAATGTGGGAAGAAATTGAGGACAAATTATCTACATCGTCAAGCTAATAGGAGCATGTTAAACATGCATGAAGCAATAGGGAGCATGCTATAATACCGTATCACACACACATACCAACTTTGATGTCTGTTCAAGTTATCTTGGTCTATGTACAAATCAAAACAGCAAGAACTACTGGATTTTAGCCATGTGCAGTGGTATATGGTCATAACATGCATTCAATTATTGACATAGGAAAACAAGAACGGAAAGACAATAGGTTAAGGCATTTGTGAGGGTGGCAAGAGAAGAATTGAAAATGTTGGTTAAGGCAAATAAACCGGCACTGTAAAAGCAAGAGGAAGCACTGACTCACAGGGAAATATCACCCCAAGACAAGGATGGCCAATGTGTAATCTATCGACTTCACACACTGCAAATGGTAAGACACTACTTTTTATGCAGTGTCAAGGCCAATATCAGGTTGTGAAACTGTCACCAGTGACTGTCAAAATGCAGTTGTCTACGAGAATTCTGCATGTGGACATATGAAACTTGTGACAAGTCCGTAGATTAACCCAAAAATTGGAGGGCTGAGCCAGAAAAAGTGGGAAACAAGTGTTGAGTAGCGAGCAAGAAGTTTTAAGTGAAACAGCAATAGTAGGTCTACATGGGAAGACCTAGGAGGTAAGGGAGTTTTCTTTGTATGTTTGGTACAAGGAAGATTACCTGCTGTGCAGCAGCAGTGGATTTTCACATGAGAGACGCATAGTCAGTAGCTCTGTCCTCAGATGAGCTATGCCAGGAGAGAAGATAAATCCAGTCTCAAGTGGACTACGGCTTGTCACTGCAGTGGAAGCATTGCTGAATGACCATGTTAACAGTGAGCACTGTTCACCAAGCACATCAACAAAATGAGGTTATCACTGGGTGATACAGGTGTTATTTAATGCATGGTAGACATAGAATGAGGTAACATGGTTAGAAGAAGCCCTCAGTAATTTTGAACTGATGGTATGTCTTCACAGAATGTTTGAAGGAGTTTCCAGGGTGTGTAGTAGGAAACATGGGAGGATTTGGGGGATGAGGTGACTCCGGCTTTGGGTAATATACCACATACCAGAAACAGAGGCTGGATCACTGTGTTAGGATGACATGTGGAAACAGTGGGACAGCTGATGAGGGTGACAGAATGAATGATATAGTAGAAGTAATAAAACAATGGGTAGAATAAGGAAGGAAATAACTGAGTGCTACAGCACAAAAACTCGTGTTTGCAGAAAGTTATGCTCTTACTGCACCAGCTGAATGGAAGTGTTTATTACACAAAACTGCAGAAGAAATGGTGAATCTTAACTGAGATGTTGCTAACTGAAGCAGAAAATTGGATAAAGAACTAATAATTTAGTTGTTACTATCCTTGGAGGACAGCATGGGGAGGAGGTGGAGGAAGAGAGAGAGAGAGAGAGAGAGAGAGAGAGAGAGAGAGAGAGAGAGAGAGAGAGAGAGAGAGAGAGAGAATTACAGGAATCTATGGAACAAGTGAGATAAGCCAGCTAGAAGTGAAATACCATCACCAGACTATGCCGGGAGGTGCAACGTCAAGTGCAAAAGGAGCCACCACCAGAGAGTGAGTTTGCCCTTTAGCATCATCTTATCAACTAACCTCATTTTTACCTAGCCACAGCAGAGGAAATTACCAACAGGGGAAATTATAGATTTCAATTTCCTTTCCAGGAGCAGTAAGTATGCATGGTATATTATGCAGTTCACATGTATCCTCAAAAGTGTGAGATGCTGAAGAAACTTCTTGGAGTAAAGGAATAATAGTCATTGGTTACAGAAGACAAGCACAGATTTGTCTATATGGAACAAGGAGATACAGAAGTATTACAGGGGTGTCATAGTTTGCCCAAACAGACTAGGTGGAGAGGGTCAGAAATCCCGAGCAGTTAATGTTAAAGGAAGACGGGAAATTATAAATGAACAGGACACCACGTAAAACAGCATTTTTGCTCCACCTGTCAGAATTTCAGGCACAACCCACAGATTGTACTGGCCAGGGGAATACATGGAAGTGCTACCAGCCACTAATTTGACTATGTTAAATAGAAATTTGGGGCCCGAGCTTATATAGTCCACTGACAAATTCATTAGCCGGAAGACTGGGCCCATCTCCATGGAGACATTGGTGCATCATGGAAGTCAGTACAGGGAGAGTCAGAACCAGAGGGAAACAGCATTGACCAATGTAATACCTGTTAATACTGTGACACTACTAACTATATTTCTTGTTTACACATACTGGAAGTGGATTACTAGACAAAACCTGGATACAGCCAATGTTCGATCTCTTGTGGACTGGATTCCCAGAGACTAGGAAGCAGCAGAGGGAGAGCTGTACATAGCAATAAACTGAATCAGGAAACGAAGACTTGATACGAGTAGTGTTTAAGGGAACATGGTGGTGAAAGTAATACTTAAAAAGCTGACGGGAGCCATTTGTGGCAGTCAACAGGATCAGTCATTTTAGTGTAATGATGTACTAACTATGATGATCCAAGAGGCCAGGTCTTGTCAAGGAGGAGGGCACTGTAGCACAGTAATCATATACTGTCTTCCAAAACATGCGAAGTAAGAAGTAGATCACAACTGAGCCTGTCACTGGTGAACACGTATGTTGGGCCTTACATAGCAGCCATTGTGTGTTGTGAGGTGAGCTGGTCAGGCACGATGTTTAAATAGGTGACATAGGAGCATGTAACCTGAAATAAGAGACATCGTAACAGATATCCTTCCCACCCCTCCTCAAGTAGTCTTCCATGCCCGCACAACCTCCACAGGATTCTAATCACCTGTGACACTCCTATTCCCCATCACATCTCCACAGGGGTGATATCTCCATGTGAGAACTAGGCGCACAGCCTGTCCAATCATGTTTCTAGGTCTGTCACAGGATTATCCCAACCTATCAGAGGAAAGGCTACATGTGAAAACAGCTTTATCAGATACCAGCTCTCAGATGAACCAGACAAAGAAGACAGACTATGATTTACTGAGGACCAACAGTAAATTTGAAAGATCTCCGGGTCCACACACATTTCCCAAGGATACAAAGAGCATCGTGGATATCTTAGAATTATATATTGGGAAAGATATGTTTGAGTATATTAGCAATGAAACCACTGAGTATTACAATCAACATTGCAATAGAAGGAAACTGGATTAAAAAATGCCAAATTTTTCAACATTACGGGATCCGAACTTATAAAATGGGTTGGGCTTGCTATCCTTATGGGAATTTTCGAAACTTAAGGATCTATGATTACTGATCAACAAATCCATTGATAGACACCGATATTTCGTGAAACTATGTCTGCAACCAATTCAGACAAATATCATTTTTACATTTTTCTGACAACAACAAACCAGAAAATGCTCACTGGCTATTCGACATGCAATTTCCAATTGCTACTTTTTTCAAAACGTTTAAAGAATTGTTTGATGTAAGTCAAAACATCTCAACTGATGAAGGAATGAAACCATGGCATGGACAGTTAAATTTTAAAGTTTACAATCCACCAAAAATTACCAAATAAGGCATACTCATTCGGATGCTGTGTGATTTGAGTACGGGATACATTTCTTCATTCAAGATATATTCCTGCACTGGACAACCTTTAGCAAAAAGAATGATGGAACTATGGACATCACCTCTACATGTATAATTATAACAGTGTAGAACTTGCAGAGAAGTGACTCAAAAAGAAAATTCGCGTTTGTGGAGCAATATGGCAAAATGGAGGATTTCAAGAAAAATTAAAGTGCACAGAAGTCAATATGTTTGAAGCTTGGCAACAAGCCGCTGGCGACAAGCCGCTGGCGACAAGCCAAGTAATCTGAATTAGTGCTGCCGGCGCCAAGCGAATAAATTTGTGAGAGACGTGTGGACAGCAAAGTGTTACGTGCTACTTCAAAGGGATTGTCATGTCCCAAGGTATTCTGGTTGCATGTTATGATATACTCCCTCTAAATGGAGATCAAGGGCTCTGTGTGCCAGTCTGTTAGACACATCACAAAATGCAATTTCAAGTTTAGTTGTGGTAGGTTGTAACCACCCTTTATGGAAAGTACTGGGTGAAGATGTCTATCAGAAGTTGTTGCAAACTTTTGTGTTGAATAGATGTTGACCCATAAGCTACATAGCCAAAGTATACGGGCTGTATTGGATAACTATCACCTACATTTAAATTAAAAAAAAAAAGAAATGAGGACTGATCTGTGTGGTAAGACATTATGCAATACTTCTGTTCAGATATTGTCGTTCATTTTAGTTATAGAAAATGTCTTTCCATCTAATATGTTGTCAAATAGTTCAATTGCCACGAATTATTACAATTTATTCCATGAATATGGACAAAGATCTAAAGCCAAGAAGAAGAGGCAATCATAATCCTGAAGATCCCTCGGATAAAATGAACTTGCAAGACATGAATATCCAGTGACTACTGACATTCCACGCTTTGACTCACAAAACTGTAGAAATTAATGTGATAAGGAAGCTAGAAAATCTGAAGATGAAATTTTAATGTTCACTCTGGATGTAGTTGCAGTCCGTGAAATGATATAGGAAGAATATCATTTCTGGTAAGATGGATTTCTCACGAGCAGAAATGTAGGGTAGAGACTGAGTCACTGAATGTTCTAATCCTGCAAGAGAACACTATATAATGATGGACACAACAAACTAAGTCTAAAACAGAAATTATACAATGTACAGAGACGTGCACAATAACGATGAGGTAACACGCATGTCAAGGTAAAGATGACTGAGCTAGAGGTGGCTTGTCCTGTATCTTAAGTGTCAGCTGGACAGCAGAGTGCATGGATGAGAGGCTGTGTGCATCCACAAGCAGCAACCTCCATTGTTTACATTCTAGTTGCATCTGACTTGCACAGTGCACACTGCAACTGCTTACAAAGATTTTGGGTGTGGATGTGTGGGTCAGTACAATGGACAGTTAAGTAATAAGATTATTCTCATCAAAACTGACATCAAAAAGCTAACGGTTATCTTTCAGGTATATCTGCCAATGTCACAATTGGATGAAGAGGGAGTATACGTTTATGACAAAGTGTGTATGTAATGAGGATGTAAATCTAATAATCATGAATGACTGGAATGCTGTAACAGGCAATGTAATACATGGCAGAGTTGAGAGAATGAGCTTGACAATAGAAGTGATGAGTAAAACCAAATTCAGTTGCTCTATAAGTCTGTTATTAATTATGAATATGCTATTTTAAAATTACTAGAGGAAGAGGTATATTTGGGAAAGTCCGAGGAACATGAGGAGATTCTAGCTAGATTACATCATTTTGAGACATTTTGTAAAATCTGATATTGGATTGCAAGGTATACTCAGGAACATAATAGATTCCTATCGCTAGTTATTAATGATGAAGAGCAGACAGGTTGAAGAGAATAGTCAATAACTGTTAGTGGTGAAGTTAGTGGGGTACTGAAGAATGGTGTGTTTAAAGTTCTCTGAAGCAATAAATAGTGTGGTAATGAATACTGCAACACGCAGGTCAGTTGAAGAGGGAGGGATTTATCTGGAAACAGCAGTCACAGAAGTTGGACAGACAAATTTAAGTATTCACAAGGTAACTATAAGAAACTGTTGTTACAGAATAAATACCGAAATTGATTCATAAATTAAGAAAGTACAAAAATGTACAATAGGACGCAGAAATACATCAATTGAGTCACTTATGTGTGCAACAGTAAAGCAGAGAAGGCAAAATGAAATGATGCGAAAGTAATTCCACTGTTGAAGTCAGAGGAATGAGCTGACATGTAAGAGTACATCAAGGCTTCTATGTGGGGTAGGATCTGTTTGATGACATGACAGAAGAAGAGTTAGAACACACAGGTGATACAATGAAAATTAGGAGTTGAACAAATTATTGGGAGACCTGCAATCAAATAATGCTGGAGGCACACAAAGTAATGTTTGAAGTCCTAAAAACCCTAGTGGAGGAGGGGGTGAAGCAGGTGGGGAGGGGATTTTACTTTTGGAACACAGAATTATATGAAAGTCAATTACATATTGTGATAAACCAGAAAAGAGAATTTAAGTATTTGGCCTCTGGTTCTACAGAGGAATGATGAAAATTCAGTGGACTGATATGGTAAGAAATGAAGAGTTTCACCACAGGAACACTGACAAGAAGGGACATGCATTAAGAGACGAACAAGTAACTTCCATCATACTTTAGGGAGTTACAGAGGTAATAATTTCAGGAAATGGCAGAGATTGGAATATGTCTAGAAAATAACTGGGTGTAATACTGTGAGGTGAAGTAGTTGGATAGAGGAGTTCACAGTGGGCCACATCAAACCAGTCAGGAGACTGCTAAAGCATCAGTATTCCTCATGAACTCACGTACAACAAATTTGATAAGAGAAAACTTTCACTTTAAATTTTTAGGTAGAATATCTAACATTTTATTCAGTTGTCTAAAATATGATCAAGGAAGAATCCACATTTATATGGCATCCTATTATACAATATATTGCTTTATGTGTAATTCTCTCATAGTCACTTTATTTAATTAGACTACACTCCATTACACTTTTTTCACTTCTGTTGCTCATCTTATGATCTCTCAAAGACACTATCCACTGTGTTGAACTGCTCTTCTAAGTCATTTGCCATCTGACAATTCACAGACAAGGTTTTCCTTTCATCTTTTTTAACTTCTTTGTTCAATGTACAGACTGAGTAGCATTGTTAGTAAGCTCCAGTCTTTTCTCCCTTTCTTAATACTATTCCCCTTATGCGTCTTTCAGTACTTAACTGCTGTGTGGCATCCATACAATTTCTGAACAACTTTTCTCTCCATGTACAGAATGTCAAACTGAACACCTTTTAACCATCTAAATTTCCAAATTGCTTTGTTTTTGAGGAAACAGTTTTGGTGATATATTATGCTGTCTTCAGGCCCCCTGCCCAATGTGTTTGAAGTTTTCCCATCTCTGGCCCAGTCACAATAGGGGCCAGTATTAAATGACTGGCATCTAGATTTTTGATACAATGCTCACTTCAAACATCACCTGCTGACTGCTCAGTTGTCCGTATAAAACCGTCTGTACTGAAAAGCCAAGGTCCCACAACCATCTGTGAGAAGATGGGTCATTTGAGCAAAAT
Source organism: Schistocerca americana (assembly GCF_021461395.2). Lineage (NCBI taxonomy): Eukaryota > Metazoa > Arthropoda > Insecta > Orthoptera > Acrididae > Schistocerca > Schistocerca americana. Next base: position 51,567,312 of record NC_060121.1, on the reverse strand, counting down.
ACGTTCATCTTGTGTGTTATGTATATGCCATTCTTTATGTGGCTAGTTATCGAAATAGCACTTTAATGCCTACTTATTTTTCTTCACTGCAGTATATTTGTCCTATTCTCTGAGTAGCGAGTCATGTTTGTCAGTAAATATATCTATTTAAAATTGGACCTCTCCCTACCACCTACAGCTCCGTAAAATATTCTGCATGCCTCCATTAGTGTGATGAAAGCCTTCAAGATAGGCACCTTAAACTAGACTGACTTCAGTACTGTCCACATATTACTTTTATCATATTCTAAAGGTGCTCTGTCTGGCCAACATTTTACAGTACATGCCCCTGTGTGTTTAAACTATTCATCACATCTTTTCCTCATTTCTGTAATTAACCTGGTGTCTAACTAGGCCGACACGGAAAACTGAACCTGCAGATGAATGTCACCGATTCTTGTTTTCTAAGGAGTTAACCTACCTCATTTTTAACTATCTTCACTTTGCAAATGGAGGTTTGTTCTTTTTATTTGTGTTATGCAGTTTCTCTGATGTCTGACTTTTAGTTGGCTGTTCTAAATTTTTAGAATGGATGAATTACTGGGCTGCAGGTTTGATTATACACTTACATGGATGTCATACTTACGACCTGATTCACAATTCCTTTTGTGATATGTATTTTAATTTACATTAATGTAGACTGGGCAACAGACCATACTTCCTTGTCTCTCCCAATTCTACATAACTAGGTCTGCAATCCCAACTTTATGTTGTATGCATACTACCTGTATCTGCTAGACTCCTGTATCATAATACATTTTATACTATACATAAGTAGAGAATCAAATGAGCAATGAAAAAAGGTCGTTTATATGGAACACACCTGAGGAACTACTTGTCAAACAAAATTATTCGAGATGAGAAGTTCACAACCAAGTCTGATACTTTCTGAAGGTAGGCTCACCTTGACTATTCATGTCTGGCCACAAAAAATAACTTTTTTGCTGACCTCTTCCATTCACCAGGCAGACCCGACAGCAGTTTGTGTCCTCCAAATGGATCTGGTAGCCCATATTTCATTCCAGCCATAATGACCACTAAACTTCAGATTAAAATGGGTGCCTGGTGCATCTTGTGGGCAGTTTGAATGTGTACAACATCTTAGAACCACAATTGTAAAGAAACACTCTACAGTACGATATCTGCCACCTAAATCTCTCCTTCGTTTCCTCCACTTCCATGAGATTACCACCCCGTGACATCCCCTGCCACTTTATCATGTGTGTTTCATGTTTGTTATACATCTGAAATAACATACAATTTTTTGTTTTTACCATAAAGAAACTCGTAACTAAGTAACAGTACACTACTAAAAAGTGCCATTAAGCAGAATGTGCCTTTGTCTTATAGCAAAAGACAGCAGTGTTTTGGACCAGGTGACACTGCATGCTGCTGGCATTAAAACGAGCAAACATGGCCGTCCGCAGATCCGGTGCATGAAAAACTGGCTAGGTAGTAAGATACTAATTTACACCTCTGTTGATTGTAAACAACTGATAGATATTCAGAGTTATGTCATAGTTTTTACAAAAATTACTCCTCAGCTTGTGAAACAGGAAGATCAAGAAATTTTGCCAAAATATTACGTTGAATTACGTCAATTGAGCCATTACATTGAATTCTGCAGCTGGAAGGAAATTAATAATGTAAGAGTGATATTTCTGGTAATATTGATATTTTTATATCTATATTTTCGTACGGTTGTTACAAGGAAGACATTTACCTGCAACATTCTCTAATTGCTTTCCCTCGAACATAGCTCGTACTAAAGCACTGCCTTCTCGTAATTACCGAGATTGTCATTACCTTATTTCCACCATAATCTGCACTACTATTCTTCTTTTGGAGCCATAGTAGTAGTACAACCAACTGCCGCGAAATGAGCATTAAGTGACTGTTAGTGCCACAACAAAGGAATTGGATGTAAACTATTTAAGGAAAACAGGCTGTGCGCAGGAATGAAGTAAGTCGGTGACTTATTTGGTTTCACCAACAAACAGCGTAAAATGCACTACTTTTTCTACCATTTGTAGTAGAACGACTTGTTTCATTTCAACACCAAACGATACGCTACACTCTTAAATGATCATTCAGTGAAAAAACGAAAATTGACAATTTGCGAACCAGTTTCTTGCCTCGCTATTTCTTGTCAAAAATCTATCATCTTAAACTTAGAAGATACATCCTGAGAGATTATGCAACAGGCTTTACTGATTCTGTAAATTTCAGTAACGTGACCAAAGAGATGTCTTCAAAACTGTCACATTCAAGAACGAGAATCTTGCCAAGATTAATGGAACGACAATTGAAATCTTAAGAACAGAGAGAATGTCCTCAAGAACGAGTCACTGGTTCATAATTTCCTTAAAGGGTTATCTGAGTGCTTTGGCGTTATCTCCGGGAACGAATTGGTCAGGCAACGTTACTGGACCTCCGATTCAAACAAAGATTTTCAGCATGAAGGCTATTGCAGAAAAGTAAGCGTTGGTTGTTCAACAAGAACACAGCTCATTTCTGAACCATTTTCCACTGTAATGCCAGAGCAACTTGGAATGAGTTTGGTGAAACCAAGGAAGGCACCACGTGCAAAGTGTGGCAATTGTAGACTGATAAATATTTGGCGGAGGGATATTTGCCTAGAAACAGCGATCCCGCGAACTGGTGAGAAAAAAGAAAAATTGCAGTGGCCGACGCTGTATTAATTTGTTCCAAAAGTTTTATGCATCAGAGCAAGATCAGTGCCCTGTTAACGAATATTTTTAAAAGCACGACAAATATCCACTGAGAAGAGAGACGTCGACTAAAGAGGGTCAGATTTTATTTATAAATTCCTTTTTGAAAACACATATGGTAATACTGACTAAATGAAATCAGAAACACTAATTACAGTTTTAATTTATATACTGTATTTTTCCAATTAAAATGTCAAAATACAAGAAGGATCACTTGATAAATATTTAGTATTATTTTGCAACATTTGTAACTTTTACAGCAGACGATGTTTAAAACTTAAATATCTCACCATTAATAGGGCAGTAACAACTATTACTCCTTTTTGTAAGTTCTTTAGAACTAGGATCAAACCAGACAAAAATACAGGTTTAGTGACCTGAATTAAAAAGGCAATGTGACTTCCTTTCACTTATTTTGTGAGTGGTGAGTCATGAAGTAATCGTTCTTTCCGGTGGTTGACCAGTTCTGATCCGATCTCTGAGAAGAAGTTTTGCCCATCTCTAAATCTGCCGCAGCGATTTGCCTGGCTGGAAGAGTGGGGGAAGTCTAACAGTAGCGAATTACTAGGCGACGGATGCAGTGTTTGTTTCGCGCGCACGGGCAGCAACAGGGTAGTTAATTCTTCTTACCTAATTATTCAAACAGTCACCAGAAATGTCGGCTGACCACTGCTCTGTCTCAGATGAACAGCTTATGGAGTTGATATCCGAACAGCGTATTCTGTGGAACATAGCTAACGCTGAGTTGAAAAACTAAATACAGGAGTTGAATTGGATACAAATATGAATAAAACTGAATGAAACATAAGTAGAAATTTCTTTTGTCCAAAGCACTGGGCGTGTTAACCCATTTGTTCGGAGGGGTAGACCAACGTAGTCCGCCCGTTTTCGACTGGTCAGCAACACGCTGCAATGATGGAATCCAGACACGCCCTGCGATCTTTCTCAGAAACGACTTTATAGAAAACATTCGGCAAAAAAATTTCTTCTTTACTAGATCTCTCTGATTATGCTAGTATTCCACTAATGGTCATAGTTATTGTCATATTTACGTGGAATCAAGACACTGCGCGAAATTCGAAGAGTTTGCAATGAAAATTGTGTGTTTATTGAATATTACATTATGTTACTGCACATGGAACTTACCTAATGCACTCAACTTTTCTTTAGACTTGAGCGGACGTCTGTCACCAATCTTGAGGAAATTTATCTGACGCAGCACACTCATTTGGTATCGCGCCGCGCCAGCGATAAAGCCGGAGTGAAATATCGAAAACATTCCCCATATTTCATAAACGGTTTGAGATATCTAAACGAGATTTTGGCAAATGATACACACAGGATTTTGCCTTACGATTATCATGCAAAACATAGCCGTGTTGTTCCACTAACTACAGACTTTTCGATTAAAGTCATTAAGGCAATCAATGGCTGGTGAAACGATAAATGCTACGGATTTTGTGCAACTTAAGTGAAGACGTTACATGTTTTGTAACGAGGATGTGCTTTTCCATAAGCTACTGACCTTGCTTTTCCTCAGTTCGTAACTTCATGAACTTACGAAGCCACTGTTTTAGAATTCTGTCGCAGTCATGTCTGTAACATGTTACAGGGATTTTTTTTTTTTTTTTTGTTTGTGGTTTTAGGGCGCAAAACTTCTATGGTCATTAGCGCCCAGCCCATGACGTAGGAAACAGGAAAAAAACGAAATTTAAAATCAGCAGCAATGGGAACAAAGTCATAAAATTTGAGAAACTAAAGGCAGAAGGAATGCTTAAAAATCCACTATAGAAAGGGGTTGGTTGTCCCCCAAAAAAAAGCTTCAAATGACTGACGTCATTTCACTGTCACTAATAAACTGTAGAACGCGGTCAGCTGAGCGCGTGTCATCTGCTAAAATCGACGATAGATCAGGCGATAGCTGTAGACGGGAGCGTAACGGATTAAAATAGGGGCATTCAATTAAAAGGTGTCTGACCGTCCACAGCTGAGAGCAGTGGGGACAGAGTGGGGGAGGATCACCGCTTAAAAGATGTCGATGACTAAAAAGACAGTGCCCTATCCGGAGTCTAGCTAAAATTACCTCCTCCCGACGACGCGTTCGGGAGGAAGAGGTCCAAGCGCAAGGAAGGGCTTTCACTTCCCGCAATTTATTATGGGGAAGTGTTGACCAATGCGCATGCCATAAATGGGCAACTTGACGACATAAACCGCTCCGTAGATCGGTAAACGGAAGAGACTGAATAGCTGGCCGAGGAAGAGAGACTGCAGCCTTGGCCGCTATATCGGCCGCCTCATTTCCACAGATACCAGCGTGTCCCGGGAGCCAGAGGAACGCCACTGAGACGCCCCCCAGGTGTAGCAAGCGCAGACAGTCCTGAATCCGGTGGACCAGAGGGTGCACAGAGTAAAGAGCTTGGAGACTTAGGAGAGAGCCGAGAGAATCTGAGCAGATTACGTACTGTATCCGCTGATGGCGGCGGATGTAGTGGACAGCCTGGAGAACAGCGTAAAGCTCCGCAGTATAAACCGAACACTGGTCGGGTAGCCGAAAGTGATTTGGGGTGTCGCCAACAATATAGGCACTCCCTACACCTAACGATGTTTTCGAGCCATCGGTGTAAATAAATGTGGCTTCCGTCATTTGTGCACATAGAGCAGCAAATGCCCGACGGTAAACAAATGTAGGGGTACCATCCTTGGGAAATTGACATAGGTCTCTGAGCAAGTCGATCCTGGGACGGAGCCAAGGCGGTGCTGTACCCCAAGTTGTCAAGAAGGTTTTAGGAAAGCAGAAGGAAAGAGAATGGAGCAGTTGACGGAAGCGGACTCCCGGGGGTAGTAGGGAGGAGGAGCGGCCTGCATACCCGACATCAAAGGAGGCGTCGAAAAAAAGGTCATGGGCTGGATTAGCAGGCATGGAAGACAGATGGCTAGCATAACGACTCAGAAGGACTGCCCGCCGATTGGACAGCGGAGGTTCAGCAGTCTCAGCATAAAGGCTTTCCACAGGGCTGGTGTAAAAAGCTCCAGACACTAAACGTAATCCACGGTGGTGGATAGAGTCGAGACGCCGAAGAATAGACGGCCGAGCAGAGGAGTAGACTATGCTTCCATAATCCAATTTCGAGGGCACTAAGGCGCGATAGAGGCGGAGAAAGACCACTCGGTCCGCTCCCCAAGAGGTACCATTCAGGACACGGAGGGTGTGAAAGATAGGAAACGTGGGAGGACCAGCACAGTTTTCTGTCAAACATATGAACCAAGAATTTAGCCACGCCTGAAAACGGAAGGTTGACTGGTCCTAGATGTAAGGTGGGTGGAAGAAACTCCTTACGTCGCCAAAAATTAACACAAACGGTCTTACTGGGTGAGAAACGGAAGCCGGTTTCGATGCTCCACGAGTGGAGGCGATCGAGACATCCTTGAAGACGTCGTTCAAGAAGGCTCGTCCGTTGAGAGCTGTAGTAGATCGCAAAATCGTCCACAAAGAGGGAGCCCGAGACATCAGGAAGGAGACAATCCATAATTGGATTAATGGCGATGGCAAACAGTACAACACTCAGCACGGAGCCCTGGGGTACCCCGTTTTCTTGGGAGAAGGTACGGGAGAGAGTTGTGTTCACCCGCACCCTAAATGTGCGCTCTGCCATAAATTCGCGAAGAAAAAGGGGCAGCCGGCCTCGAAAGCCCCAAGAGAACCGTGTGCGGAGGATGCCTGTCCTCCAACAGGTATCGTATGCTCTCTCCAGATCAAAAAATATTGCTACCGTTTGGCATTTCCGGAGAAAATTGTTCATGATATAAGTGGAGAGAGCAACAAGATGGTCAACTGCAGAACGATGCTTTCGGAATCCGCATTGGGCTGGTGTTAAAAGACTGCGGGATTCCAGCCACCAAGCTGAACGGTAATTCACCATACGCTCCAAAACCTTACAGACACTACTCGTGAGAGAAATGGGGCGATAGCTAGAGGGGAGATGTTTGTCCTTTCCAGGTTTCGGAACGGGAACGACAATAGCTTCCCGCCATCGCCTGGGAAAGGAACTTTTTTTTTTTTTTTTTTTTTTTTTTTTTTTTTTTGTGGTTTTCGGGCGCACAACTTCAATGGTCATTAGCGCCCTGACTACTCTAAGAATGCACCGCGAGGCACAAGTTGACAACAACAACTAAAAGGGAAAACACAATAAAAGACAGACTGACAGGCATAGGATTAAAAAACATCATCAAATGTCCTTAGCGAGGTGTGTCAAATTGATAAAACAAAGAACACGAGCAGCTGCTCGTGGGTCATCCGCTAAAATGGCATCGAAAGTATTAGGCAGGTTAAGATCGAGGCGCAGTGTGTTAAGATCAGGACAGGACATTAAAATGTGTCTAACCGTCAGCAAGTGCCCACATGGGCAGAACGGCGCCGGCGCAGCCGTCAGCAGATGGCGATGGCTGAACCGGCAATGTCCAATTCTTAACCTTGCTAAAACGACCTCCTCCCGCCGAGAAGGGCGTGAGGAGGACGTCCAAGCCACGGGAAGAGGTTTTAAGGCCCGAAGCTTGTTGTCGGTAAGTGCAGCCCAATCGGCATGCCACAGCGACACAACGCGCCGACAAATGACCCTGCTAAAATCGGACGAAGGGACACAACAAGAAGCTGTCCAAGGCTGGAGGACCGCAGCCTTGGCCGCGGCATCTGCAGCTTCGTTCCCAGGGATACCGACATGGCCAGGAACCCACATAAAGCTAACCGGCGTACCGACGTCCACCAGCTGCTGAAGAGAGCGTTGGATCCGGTGTACGAAAGGGTGAACCGGGTACGGATCACTGAGGCTCTGGATGGCGCTCAGGGAATCTGAGCAGATGACATAAGCAGAATGTCGGTGGCGGCAGATGTAAAGAACAGCCTGGTAGAGTGCAAAGAGCTCAGCTGTGAAGACCGAACAATGGCCATGGAGCCGGTATTGGAAACTTTGTGCCCCGACAATAAAGGAACACCCGACCCCGTCATTGGTCTTAGAGCCATCTGTATAAATGAAAGTCATGTTGTTGAACTTCGAACGAAGTTCCAAAAAACGGGAGTGGTAGACCGAACCGGGGGTGACCTCTTTTGGGAGCGAGCTGAGGTCGAGGTGAACGCGGACCTGAGCCTGGAGCCAAGGTGGCGTGCGGCTCTCGCCCACTCGAAAGGTTGCAGGGAGTGAAAAATGAAGGTGTTGAAGGAGGCGACGAAAGCGAACGCCAGGGGGTAGCAAGGCAGAGACATACAACCCGCATTGAAGGTCAAGAGAGTCGTCAAAAAAGGAACGATAAGACGGATGGTCGGGCATTGACAGTAGCCGACAGGCATACCGACAAAGCAGTATATCGCGCCGGTAGGTGAGTGGCAATTCGCCAGCGTCAGCATGAAGACTCTCTACGGGACTGGTATAAAATGCTCCGATCGCAAGTCGTAAACCCCGATGTTGTATGGAGTTGAGGCGGCGTAAGATGGATGGCCGTGCAGAGGAGTAGACGAAGCTCCCATAATCCAGCTTGGAGCGGACGATCGACCGATATAGACGAAGTAGGACGGTTCGATCCGCTCCCCACGACATACCACTGAGAACACGGAGGACATTTAAAGAACGGGTACAACGGGCGGCCAAATATGACACATGTGGAGACCAGCTAAGTTTCCTGTCAAAGGTAAGGCCTAAAAATTTGATTGTCTCCACGAGTGGGAGAGCAACGGGACCGAGTCGTAAGGACGGTGGGAGAAACTCTTTGTAGCGCCAGAAGTTAATACAGACCGTCTTCTCGGCAGAAAAACGGAAGCCATTGGCGACACTCCAGGAGTAAAGACGGTCAAGAGAACGCTGAAGACAGCACTCCAGGACACGTGCACACTGCGCGCTGCAATAGATGGTAAAATCGTCCACGAAAAGGGAGCCTGATACATCAGCTGGGAGGCAATCCATTATTGGATTGATCGCGATGGCGAAGAGAGCGACGCTCAAAACTGAGCCCTGTGGCACCCCATTCTCCTGGCGAAAGGTGTCGGACAGGACAGAACCAACACGTACCCGAAACTGTCGATCCATTAAAAAGGAATGAATAAAAAGAGGGAGGCGACCGCGAAAGCCCCATGTATGCATGGTGCGGAGAATGCCCGCCCTCCAACAGGTGTCGTAAGCCTTCTCCAAATCAAAGAACACAGCAGCGGTCGGGCGCTTCCGCAAGAAGTTATTCATAATGAAGGTCGACAAGGTAACCAGATGGTCAACAGCAGAGCGGCGCCTTCGAAATCCACATTGTACATTGGTAAGTAGGCGTCGAGACTCGAGCAGCCAAACCAATCGAGAGTTAACCATTCGCTCCATCACTTTACAGACACAGCTGGTAAGCGAGATAGGTCGATAACTGGAAGGCAAGTGCTTGTCCTTCCCCGGCTTAGGAATCGGGACAACAATAGACTCGCGCCAGCATGCGGGAACATGTCCCTCAATCCAGATGCGATTGTATGTACGAAGAAGAAAACCTTTACCCGCAGGAGAAAGGTTCTTCAGCATCTGAATATGAATAGAATCAGGCCCTGGAGCGGAGGACCGTGATCGGCCAAGTGCGGTTTCGAGTTCCCGCATGGTGAATGGGGCATTATAACTTTCACAATTCGAGGAGCGGAAGTCAGGTGGCCTAGCCTCCTCTGCCTGTTTGCGGGGGAGGAAGGCAGGGTGGTAATGAGCGGAGCTCGAAACCTCGGCGAAAAAGCGGCCGAAGGCATTGGAGACAGCCTCAGGGGCCACAAGGACTTCATTCGCGACCTTCAAGCCAGAAACTGGGGTGTGGACCTTAGTGCCAGATAGCCGGCGCAGGCTACCCCAGACAACAGAAGAAGGGGTAGAACTGTTGAAGGTGCTTGTGAAAGCAGCCCAGCTGGCTTTCTTGCTTTCTTTAATAATACGACGACACTGAGCACGTAATCGTTTATAATTAATACAATTCGCCACTGTAGGGTGGCGCTTAAAGGTGCGTAAAGCACGTCGACGAGCACGTAAAGCATCTCTACATGCTGCGGTCCACCAGGGGACCGGTACGCGACGTGGAGAAGAAGTAGGGTGAGGGATGGAATATTCAGCAGCAGCGAGAATGACTTCCGTGAGGTGTGCGACCTGACGATCGCAGCTTGTGAAGGTTTGATCCTGAAAGGTAGCCCTGGAAGAGAAGAGCTCCCAGTCTGCCTTGGAGATGGTCCAACGAGAGGAGCACGGAGAGGGAGTATGCTGCAGGAGATGGATAACACACGGGAAATGGTCGCTCGAATATGTATCAGAAAGTGCATACCACTCAAACCGGCGTGCAAGTTGGGGAGTACATATAGAGAGGTCTAAATGGGAATAGGTGTGAGATGTGTCCGAAAGAAAAGTAGGGGCGCCAGTATTGAGGCAGACAAGATCGAGCTGGTTGAAAAGGTCTGCTAACAAGGAGCCCCTCGGGCAGGATGCTGGAGAGCCCCAAAGGGGATGGTGGGCATTGAAGTCTCCAGTTAACAAAAATGGTGCAGGTAGCTGAGCAATAAGTTGCATCACGTCCGCCCTGGTAACGGCAGATGACGATGGAGTGTAAACGGTACAAAAGGAAAACGTAAAAGTGGGGAGAGTAATGCGGATGGCAACTGCCTGCAGGCCGGTGTGCAACGTGATGGGATCGTAGTAAATATCATCCCGGACCAGCAACATAACCCCTCCATGAGCTGGGATACCTACCACAGGGGGTAGGTCAAAACGCACAGAGGTGTAGTGTGCCAAGGCAATTTGATCGCATGGGCGTAGCTTCGTTTCCTGGAGGGCTACGACAAGCGGACGGTGCAAGCGGAGCAGCAACTTCAAGTCCTCTCGGTTGGAGCGAATGCTGCGAATATTCCAGTGAATAAGTGCCATCGTAAGAAAAGAAAGATGAGAGAAGTGGTCACCTCGAAGGCCGCTTAGGGCCTGGCTTCGAGCGAGCACTGCCGCCGCTATCAGTAGGCGGACAGTCATCGTCCATTGGGTCTATAGGGTCATCGGCCATCTCGGGAGGATGGCCGGGAGGGGGAGCTTCCTCCGCCAGTGAACGGCCAGATGTACGGCGACCAGCGGTGCGGCCAGGCGAAACGGATGATGGCCTGGGGCGGCAGCCGCTGGGTGGCGCAAGAGAAGAAATGCGCCGTGGCGGGAAGGAGAACTGTGCTTCCTATGCGCCTTTTTGGAAGGACGTGTAGTGGAAGTACCGGTCGAAGGCTGTGAGGTCGAGGTACGGAGGAAGTCTGCACGGGATGGTTCCTTCTTGAAGGCCGGTGCATCTGACTTCGGTGTCTTCGTTTTAGCAGAAGCTGAAGAAGGTGCTCGTGTCTGTGGGGTGATGGGAGGAAGAGGAGACGTCGACCGCGCGATCTTAGCACTGGCCGAACGGACGACCGTGGTGCTGAAGGTCAGATCGCATGTCTGGGTTGCTACCTCCCGGGTAGTCCGAGGAGAGGCGAGGACAGTACTGTATTTCCCCGCTGGGAGCAGCGTGGGCTTCCTACTAGCCAATAGCTTGCGAGCAGCCGAGGTGGACACTTTCTCTTTGACCCGAATTTCCTGGATACAGCGTTCTTCCTTATAGACAGGACAGTCGCGGGAGGATGCTGCATGGTCACCCTGACAGTTCACACAACGAGGAGACGGAGGTGGACAGTCACCCTCATGGGCATCCCTGCCACAAGTGACACATTTAGCCGCATTGGAACAAGACTGTCGAGTGTGATTGAAACGCTGACACTGGTAGCAGCGCGTAGGTGTCGGGATATAGGGGCGAACAGAAATAACCTCGTAGCCCGCCTTGATGCGCGATGGCAGCTTAACACTATCGAAGGTCAAGAAAATTGTCCGGGTCGGTACAAGGTCATTGTTGACCTTTTTCATGACCCTATGGACAGCCGTCACGCCCTGCTCAGCGAGGAATGATTGAAGCTCCTCGTCAGTCAATCCGTCGAGGGAGTCAGTATAGACCACACCACGAGACGAATTCAAAGTTCGGTGGGCCTCCACCCGGACAGGGAACGTGTACAGGAGGGTGGCCCGAAGCAGTTTTTGTGCCTGAAAGGCATTCTCAGTTTCCAGTAATAAGGTGCCGTTACGCAACCTGGTACAGGATTTGACAGATCCGGCTATGGCATCTACGCCCTTCTGAATAACGAAAGGGTTCACAGAGGAAAAATCCTTTCCGTCCTCAGTTCGAGAAACTACGAGGAACTGTGGGGCAGGCGGTAGTACTTTTGTCACTGTTGGCTGGTCACGTTTCCGTTTTTGGGTCGAAGTCGAAAGAGATGGAGTAGAATCCATTGCGGAGGAATCCCCCATGATTGCCAGCGTCTCCGATGGCGCGCTCCTTCCTTGTGGGGACCCTCTCAGAGGGCACTCCCGCCTTAGGTGAATGTTTACACCTCAGGTCACACCTCCCGAGAAACAGACGGAGGGACCAATCGGCATGGTCAGAAGGTATCAGCTCAGGCAATCACCCCTCCCCGGGCCTGGCCTTTACCAGGGGGTACGCGCGTGCCTTACATGTCTACCCAGGGCGGGGACTTACGCGTTACCCCGTCACCGGCTACGCGTGCGAACGCGTGGGTCGGCCTTCAGACACGCACAGGGAGGAAGGAAGAAGAGGAAAAAGAAGAGAGAGAGGGAGAAAGAGGACAGACTGTCTCAAACGCCGAGGCGGAGACCAGAGAAGGCAAGGAGAAGAAGGCAATGAGAAAGCAAGGGGAAGAAGGCAATAAGAAGGCAAGGAGAAGGCAATGAGAAGGCAAGGAGAAAAAGGCAATGAGAAGGCAAGGAGAAAAAGGCAATGAGAAGGCAAGGAGAAAAAGGCAATGAGAAGGCAAGGAGAAAAAGGCAATGAGAAGGCAAGGAGAAGGCAAGGGAAAGAGTAAGGAAGACAGTGAGGTGGAGAAGAGCAAAGAAAGGAACCAACAAAAGGAAGGAAGAAACGAGAAGTGAAAAAACCAAAAGGACCACGACGATAGGTCGTGGAACCGTCCGTCTCCGGACGCAGGCGCGAACTACCCCCGTGAGGGGGATGGACTCCTTTTAGTCGCCTCTTACGACAGGCAGGAATACCGCGGGCCTATTCTAATCCCCGGACCCGCAGGGGGGGGGGGGAAAGGTACTGTCGGTCCAAATTCGATTATAAAGGCGAAGGAGGTAACGCAGGCTATGGGTTGATAAATGCAGCAACATTTGGACATGGATACCATCCGGTCCTGGGGCGGAGGAGCGAGAAGAAGAGAGGGCATGTTGGAGTTCCCGCATGGAGAAAACAGTATTGTAGCTTTCGCGATTTTGAGAGGAGAAAGCAAGATGTCGCACTTCCGCTGCACGTTTCTTCGGGAGAAATGCTGGCGGGTAATTTGAAGAGCTCGAAATCTCAGCAAAGTGCTGACCCAATGAGTTAGAAATTGCGACGGGGTCCACTAAGGTATCATGCGCGACAATGAGCCCAGAGACTGGGGAGAAACTAGGCGCGCCTGAGAACCGTCGAAGCCGACTCCAAACTTCCGAGGAGGGAGTGAAGGTGTTAAATGAGCTAATAAAGAATTTCCAGCTTGCCTCCTTGCTATCGCGGATGACGCGACGGCATCGCGCACGGAGCTGCTTATATCGGATACAGTTTGCCAAAGTTGGATGGTGACGGAAAATGCGAAGAGCACGTCGCCGCTCACGTATTGCGTCACGGCATGCCTCGTTCCACCAAGGAACTGGGGGGCGCCGGGGCAATTCGGAGGTGCGTGGTATTGAACGTTCCGCAGCTGTGAGAATAACGTCGGTAAAATGTGTGACCTCATCGTCGACGCTGGGAAAGCGACGGTCATCGAATGTCGCTAGAGACGAAAAAAGTGTCCAATCGGCTTGGGCAAACTTCCAGCGTCGCGAGCGCATATATGGCAGTTGAGGCTGCAGTCGAAGAACACATGGAAAGTGGTCACTCGAGTGTGTATCATCAAGGGCGAACCATTCGAAGCGCCGAGCTAGCGGAACAGTACCGACCGCAAGGTCCAAATGAGATAAATTTGCCGTGGAGGCAGACAAAAATGTGGGGACCCCAGTGTTGAGGCAGACTAGATCCGCATGGTGGAAGACGTCTAGCAATAGTGAGCCACGTGGACAAGGATGTGGAGATCCCCAAAGCGGGTGGTGGGCATTGAAGTCCCCAACCAGCAAATAGGGGGGTGGAAGCTGATCAAGAAGATGATGGAGATCAGCTCGTGCCATTGGTGTAGACGATGGAATGTATACCGTACAAAGAGAGAACGTGTATCCAGAAAGGGAAAGACGGACGGCGACAGCTTGGAAGGAAGTGTTTAAGGGGATTGGGTGATAATGGAGAGTATCATGGAGCAGAATCATGAGTCCTCCATGGGCTGGAGTGCCTTCAACAGAGGGGAGGTCATATCGGACGGACTGAAAATGAGGGAGAACAAAGCGGTCATGGGGACGCAGCTTTGTTTCCTGAAGACAGAAGATGACCGGCGAGTAGGATCGTAAGAGGATAGACAATTCATCCCGATTGGCTCGAATGCCGCGGATATTCCAGTGGATAATGGACATAGGGTGAACAGAAAATGGAGGAACGTGACCAAGGGTGCTGTCAACTCAACGACTGCTCAGAGCTCGCGACCGACAGCATGGAATGGCATTCAGTCGAAGGCAGTAGATCCTGATCCATAGGTTGGTCAGGAGCAGCTCCAGCCACCAACGATCGGCCAGTTGACCGGCCACCAGCAGTGCGCCTCGGCGACACAGAAGACGGCCGAGGGCGATTTCCGCCAGGTGGTGCTGTAGATGGGACACGCCTTGGCGGAGAAGGAGAGGAACTGTGTTTCTTCGTAGCCTTCTTGGAAGTATGATGTTTAGATGAAGGAGGAACCGATGGTGGTGAAGTTGCAGTACGTAAAAACTCTTCACGAGAATGCTCTTTTTTCGAAGACTTGGCGTCTGACTTTTGGGCTCGAGATTTAGCAGAACCCGACGAAGGGTGAGCCATAGAGTGGGCAGGCGAAAGTGGTGAGGTTGAACGGGCGATCTTTGCGCTGGCCGATCTGACGACCGTGGTACTAAAGGTGAGGTCGCAAGTCTGCGTGGCCGCCTCCTTTGTTGGCCGAGGAGAAGCAAGGACAGAGCTGTATTTTCCTTTCTGAGGCACAGTGGGCTGTCGACTGGCGAGTAACTTTCGAGCAGCAAAGGTCGACACCTTTTCCTTCACTCTTATTTCCTGGATAAGTTTTTCGTCCTTAAAAACGGGGCAATCTCGAGAGGAAGCAGCGTGGTCACCCATACAGTTAATGCAGCGAGGGGATGGAGGTGGACAAGCACCCTCATGGGCATCCTTGCCACACGTAACACATTTGGCCGGATTGGAACAGGACTGGCTGGTGTGATTGAACCGCTGACATCGATAGCAACGCGTAGGGTTTGGGACATAAGGGCGAACGGAAATTATCTCATAGCCTGCTTTGATTTTTGATGGGAATTGAACATTGTCAAATGTCAAGAAGACAGTGCGGGTTGGAATGATGTTCGAGTCAACCCTTTTCATAACCCGATGAACGGCTGTGACACCCTGGTCAGACAGGTAGTGCTGAATTTCTTCGTCAGACAAACCATCGAGGGAGCGTGTATAAACGACTCCACGCGAGGAATTTAAGGTACGGTGCGGTTCCACCCGGACAGGGAAGGTGTGGAGCAGAGAAGTACGCAGCAATTTTTGAGCCTGGAGGGCACTGTGTGTTTCCAACAACAGGGTGCCATTCCGTAATCTGGAACAAGACTTTACAGGACCCGCAATTGCGTCGACACCTTTCTGAATAATGAAAGGGTTGACCGTGGAAAAGTCGTGACCTTCGTCAGACCGAGAAACAACAAGGAACTGTGGCAACGATGGAAGAACCGTCTGTGGCTGAGACTCAGTGAACTTACGTTTGTGAGCAGACATAGTGGAAGGTGAGGAAACCATTGCGGAAGAATCCCCCATGATTACCGGCGTCTCCGATGGCGCGCTCCTCCCTTGTGGGGGCCCTCACCGAGGGCACACCCGCCTTAGGTGATTGTTCACACCTCAGGTCACACCTCCCGACAAACGGACGGAGGGACCAATCGGCACTTTCGGAAGGTATCAGCTCGGGTAATCACCCCTCCCTGGGCCTGGCCGTTACCAGGGGGTACGTACGTGTCCTACCTGTCTACCTGGGGCGGGGAATTACGCGTTACCCCGTCACCGGCTACGCATGGAAGTGCGTGGGTCGGCCCTCAGACACGCACAGGGAGGAAGAAAGAGACAGGGAAAGGAAAGAAGAGAGGTCTCAAACGCCGCAGCGGAGAAAAGGGTAAAGAGAAGAGATAAAGAGAAGAGGTAAGGAAAAGAGAAGGGCGAAGAAAGATGAAGACATACAAGCAAGGAAAGCGAAGAGTGCGGTACATTTACAAGCGTCCGTCTCCGGACGTAGGCACAATCCATACTCCCAGAGGGGGAGAAAGGGAAGGAAAGAGCCAGAGGTGAGGGGGGGGGGGCGAAGATGGGGGATGGGGAAGGATACGGAAAGGGAAGGTATGCAGCCCGGAAAGGAAGGAAGGCCACATTAGCTCGGGGTCCCGTGCTCGCTACACACGTGTCCACAAAAGAGTTGCGGACCCCCTGGGGGGATGTTACAGGGATGATACTGTTTAAAGAAGCTAATTTCAACATCGAAACCAGTTAATTGTGATTGGTTTACTCAATATTCGCCATTCATGGCGTTTCTCTAAACGTTTCGTACGGTCAACAAACCAGGCTGCATTTTCGGCGAAGTTATTTTTACGTACTAACCAAAGCAGGTGACAGATCTTATTGACCGGCCACCTATCGAGTGTGGGTGTGGAGGGGCCCCACTTCGTATTTACAGAAATGTAAGCGTAGGTTTCAGATCGGAACGGCACTTCCCCTACAGCGCCTGCCCTTAACCTCCACCACTACTGCTCTCCTCACACGTACCCTGCCATCTACCGGCCACTGTATTCTGCGTGGACTACCGAGCCTTTAACCAGTTATTTTGAGTCGAGTGCTTTGTGGGCAATACTATGAACGACGATTAAAACTCAGCCTGTTGAGATCTGTGAACTTTCTTCTCATAGTCAATCCTGTAAGGGTCTACGGATTGTGCACAGCCGTACGGTACGTAACATGTGCTCGCCAGCCGACCTATCTGGAATGCTGACAGTTTGCTTGGTCAATAGACGCGCATCCGGCCGCAGTGCGACGCAGAGTACGCCACTGGCCGCTGTCTGTCCACAGCGCGTGGTATTAACTAGCGCGGCCTCAGGCGCGAGTATGTGTCTTCGTAGCTCATCATGGAGCCTTTCAACATGACCGCATTAGCCACTGTTAGGATGTCTGACACAGTGACGATGGGTACGCGTAGCGTGCGTGTTCTATAATCCGCCTTCACTAATAGAACTGTTTAAACTTCCTTCTCGGTGTTCGCATATTGCTGTACCCCAGGGACCGACTGCTTACAAATCCTGACAACTATTTCGTCTAATTATCATCTTGGGCAACAACACAAACTACCTCCCTTATAGAAGTGGCAGCATGAGGATAATTCTGGAAAATCTACAGTTCTGAAGATGGGCAACACAACGTGAACTTCGAGGAGCAGCAGCAACATAAACATCTTTCAACTACGCGGGGACATCCAACGCTGGAACTCAGGTTCGTCTACTCCAGTTTGGCTAGAATACGAACGGCAGTGATCGATTTTTATTCTACATTTGAGTGACTCATTGGCGTTAAGTTCGACGAAATGTCGCAATCCAGTCAGAGTAACATTGTCGATCTACAAACACATTATGAACTGCAAGAGAAGATTCGGCAGTTGAAAGCAGAAAGAAGCGAGGGTAACATTCCGAGACACTTGACAAATGATAGTTCATGCAGTACAGGTAGAACTACAATGAATTTATTATTGCCATCAGCATCAGTGTTTAGCGGGAAACCCGAAGATGATGTGAAGGAGTTTTTTTCGGAAACTTGAAGGTGCCGCCCTGTTAGGATCATCGACAGATTCCGGTAAGCCAGTGGTTGCCAAATTGAGAATTCAGGGAGCAGCACAAGATTTCATTAGCACAGAGCCTACTTGAGTGAAAACAGAAGATTACAATGAGTTTAGAACGACTGTTGTTCAGAGATTTAAACGTAAAAGCGCGATCAGTTTTTACAGAGAGCAGATTTGCAGTCTGCGAATGCGACGAGACGAATCTATCGAGCAGTTTGCCGACGAATTCGCAACAGCAACGCTCTAACGTACGACTTAGAAGATGAAAATCGCATTCAGTTGTTCAAAGCTGACCAGAGAGACTTGGACACATTCATTTATGGGTAAGCAAAGCTGTTAGATTGGCACGATGTAAAACGTTTCAGGAAGCAGTAGAATCAGCTGCTGATTTCATTGAAGCACTAAGACGACCGAATGAGATGCAGAAACAAGAATGCAGTTTTTAACACAGCATTACAATGCTACAAATGCAATAAGCTGGGTCACAAGCGTAATGATTGTAAAGAGAATCGAATCTGCTATCATTGCGGGATGAAGGGTCAGGTTTCGAGAGATTGTCGCAACAAGAAGAAAGGTAATGCGAAGAACAGACAATCTGCGAGATGTTTAAACGAGTACGAGGATATACGGGCCACCACTCCGTCCGCCCCTTGCCAGAGACTGACTCCTGTTAGTTCCAGCAAAAATCAGGCCGAAAATGACTTCGATGTTTTTCCCGCGATATACAGCACCTATCACGAACTACTTATTGACACAGGACCACACACAATTAGGTGTGGCATAGATGAACGGGACAAATTGAAACTGCCGCTATTAAAAGTGCGATGGTTAAACGGAGGGAAACTACGTAACTATGGAGAAGCTGACGCAGGATATTTTTTTTTTTTGTGGGTTTAAGGGTGCTCAACTACTGAGGTCATTAGCGCCCAGTCACAATTGTTAGAGCACATAGAATCTAGTAAAACTCAAGAGGGGGCCCACAAAATTCTTACAAAGATGCAGATAAAATAAGTGAAGGAGTTAGATGTCTTTGGACAAGCCAGTCAAAGTAATGAAACGAAGAACACGAGCAGCTGCTCGAGCGTCATCAGCTAAAACATCCGGTAAAGTAGATGGCAGGGACAGGACAACACGAAATTGACTAAAACGGGGACACGACAATAAAACATGGAGCACTGTTAATGCCTGACCACAAGGGCACTGCGGTGCTGGGTCACCGGAGAGCAGGTAGCGGTGGCTCCTCGCCGAGATGGTCGGGAGGAGGTTGTCCAAGCAGTTGGGAGCGGTTTTACTGCCCGGAGCTTGTTTCCTTGGAGGGATGACCAAGCATCCCACCGCAAGGACAGAAGCCTCTTCCATACATCCCCACGAACGTCAGATGACGGGACACAATGGGAGGCTGGCCGAGGAAGGAGGACTGCAGCCTTGGCTGCAGCATCCGCAACCTCATTCCCAGGCACTCCTACATGTCCGGGAACCCACAGAAAGCTGACAGAACCACCATTATTAGCGAAAGAATGGAGGGACTGCTGTATCCGTTGAATCAAGGGATGGACTGGATAGGGAGCTCCAAGGCTCTGAAGAGCACTGAGCGAGTCAGAGCAGAGTACATACGATGAATGGCGGTGGCGGCGGGCATACTGAACGGCCTGATGGAGAGCAAAAAGCTCGGCCGTAAAGCTCGAACATTGGTCGAGGAGCCGGTATTTAAAGGTGGCGGCCCCAACGACAAAGGCACAGCCGACACCATCGTCAGTTTTGGAGCCATCGGTGTAAATAAAGGTGTGACCGGCAAGTCGAGCACGAAGTTCGACAAACCGTGAGCAATACACATCAGCCGGAGTACCCTCCTTCTGGAGTGAGCTGAGGTCGAGATAAATATGAACCGGAGCCTGGAGCCAAGGTGGTGTCGGGCTCTCACCCTCTCTGAAGGTGGTAGGGAGGGCAAAATCCAATTGTCGAAGCAGGCGACGGAAGCGGACTCCGGGAAGCAGCAGGGCAGACACATACAACCCGTACTGACGGTCGAGAGAGTCGGCGAAGAAGGACTGGTAAGAGGGGTGGTTGGGCATAGACAACAGCCGGCAGGCATACCGACACAGCAGTATGTCGCGCCGGTAGGTCAATGGTAATTCGGCAGCTTCAGCATAAAGACTCTCGACAGGACTAGTGTAGAAGGCTCCGGTTGCAAGACGTATCCCCCGATGGTGGATGGAGTTGAGCCGGCGTAAGAGGGATGGCAGAGCGGACGAGTAGACGAAGCTCCCATAATCCAGCTTCGATCGGACTATGGACCGATACAAGCGAAGCAGGACAGTGCGATCCGCACCCCAAGATGAACCACTAAGAACTCTGAGGACATTAAGGGAACGTGTACAACGGGCCGCCAAATAAGAGACATGTGGAGACCAACAGAGTTTCCTGTCCAACGTGAGCCCTAGAAACTTAGTTGTTTCCATGAATGGGAGAACAACGGGACCAAGATGTAAGGATGGCGGAAGGAACGCTTTATATCGCCAAAAGTTGATACAAACTGTCTTCTCTTCAGAGAACCGGGAGCCATTTGCCACGCTCCACGAGTAGAGACTGTCTAGACAACGCTGAAGGCAGTGCTCCAGGAGGCATGTTCTCTGGGCACTGCAGTAGATCGTGAAGTCATTGACAAAGAGAGAGCCTGAGACATTAGGTGGAATGCAATCCATAATTGGATTGATCGCGATGGCAAAAAGCGCTACGCTAAAGACGGAACCCTGAGGCACTCCGTTCTCCTGGAAGAAGACGTCGGACAATACGGAACCCACACGCACCCTAAACTTTCGATCCGTTAAAAAGGAATCAATAAAAAGGGGCAGGCGACCGCGTAGGCCCCACCTGTGCATAGTGCGGAGGATACCTCCTCTCCAACAGGTACCATAAGCCTTCTCCAAGTCGAAGAACACGGCTACCGTTTGGCGCCTTCGCAAAAAGTTGTTCATGATGAATGTCGACAAGGTCACAAGGTGGTCAACAGCGGAGCGGCGGCGACGAAAGCCGCATTGGACATTAGTAAGTAGTCGTCGAGATTCAAGAATCCAAACTAACCGAGCATTAACCATGCGCTCCATCACCTTACAGACACAGCTTGTAAGAGAAATGGGGCGATAACTAGAAGGAAGGTGTCTATCGTTCCCGGGTTTGGGTATAGGTACAACGACGGCGTCACACCAACGCATGGGGACCGGACCTTCGGTCCAGACGCGATTGTAGGTACAAAGAAGGAAGCTTTTTCCCGCCGGAGAAAGGTGTGCCAGCATCTGAACGTGAATGGCATCTGGCCCCAGAGCAGAGGACCGGGACAGTGCAAGCGCACGTTCGAGTTCCCGCATAGTAAAGGGGGCATTATAAGTTTCCAGATTCAGCGAGTGGAAGGAAGGTCGCCGAGCCTCTTCTGCCTCTTTCCTGGGAAGGAAGGCAGGGTGGTAATGGGCGGAGCTTGAAACCTCCGCGAAAAAGCGGCCAAAGGCGTTGGAGACAGCCACAGGATCAACAAGGACCTCATTACCTGAGGTCAGGCCAGGTACCGAGGAGTGGGCCTTAATGCCCGACAGCCGGCGCAGGCCACCCCAAACGACGGAAGAGAGAGTAAAACTGTTAAAGGAGCTGGTGAAAGAGGCCCAATAAGCTTTTTTGCTGTCTTTGATGACTCTACGGCATTGCGCTCGGAGTCGTTTGTATTCAATACAATTCGCCAACGTAGGATCTACATCTACATCTACATCTATACTCCGCGAGCCACCTTACGGTGTGTGGCGGAGGGTACTTATTGTACCACTATCTGATCCCCCCTTCCCTGTTCCATTCACGAATTGTGCGTGGGAAGAACGACTGCTTGTAAGTCTCCGTATTTGCTCTAATTTCTCGGATCTTTTCGTTGTGATCATTACGCGAGATGTATGTGGGCGGTAGTAATATGTTGCCCATCTCTTCCCGGAATGTGCTCTCTCGTAATTTCGATAATAAACCTCTCCGTATTGCGTAACGCCTTTCTTGAAGTGTCCGCCACTGGAGCTTGTTCAGCATCTCCGTAACGCTCTCGCGCTGACTAAATGTCCCCATGACGAATCGCGCTGCTTTTCGCTGGATCATGTCTATCTCTTCTATTAATCCAACCTGGTAAGGGTCCCATACTGATGAGCAATACTCAAGAATCGGACGAACAAGCGTTTTGTAAGCTACTTCTTTCGTCGATGAGTCACATTTTCTTAGAATTCTTCCTATGAATCTCAACCTGGCGCCTGCTTTTCCCACTATTTGTTTTATGTGATCATTCCACTTCAGATCGCTCCGGATAGTAACTCCTAAGTATTTTACGGTCGTTACCGCTTCCAATGATTTACCACCTATGGCATAATCGTACTGGAATGGATTTCTGTCCCTATGTATGCGCATTATATTACATTTATCTACGTTTAGGGAAAGCTGCCAGCTGTCGCACCATGCATTAATCCTCTGCAGGTCCTCCTGGAGTACGTACGAGTCTTCTGATGTTGCTACTTTCTTGTAGACAACCGTGTCATCTGCAAATAGCCTCACGGAGCTACCGATGTTGTCAACTAAGTCATTTATGTATATTGTAAACAATAAAGGTCCTATCACGCTTCCCTGCGGTACTCCCGAAATTACCTCTACATCTGCAGATTTTGAACCGTTAAGAATGACATGTTGTGTTCTTTCTTCTAGGAAATCCTGAATCCAATCACAAACCTGGTCCGATATTCCGTAAGCTCGTATTTTTTTCACTAAACGTAAGTGCGGAACCGTATCAAATGCCTTCCTGAAGTCCAGGAATACGGCATCAATCTGCTCACCAGTGTCTACGGCACTGAATTTCTTGGGCAAATAGGGCGAGCTGAGTTTCACATGATCTCTGTTTGCGGAATCCATGTTGGTTATGATGAAGGAGATTTGTATTATCTAAGAACGTCATAATACGAGAACACAAAACATGTTCCATTATTCTACAACAGATTGACGTAAGCGAAATAGGCCTATAATTATTCGCATCTGATTTATGACCCTTCTTGAAAATGGGAACGACCTGCGCTTTCTTCCAGTCGCTAGGTACTTTACGTTCTTCCAGCGATCTACGATAAATTGCTGATAGAAAGGGGGCAAGTTCTTTAGCATAATCACTGTAGAATCTTAAGGGTATCTCGTCTGGTCCGGATGCTTTTCCGCTACTAAGTGATAGCAGTTGTTTTTCAATTCCGATATCGTTTATTTCAATATTTTCCATTTTGGCGTCCGTGCGACGGCTGAAGTCAGGGACCGTGTTACGATTTTCCGCAGTGAAACAGTTTCGGAACACTGAATTCAGTATTTCTGCCTTTCTTCGGTCGTCCTCTGTTTCGGTGCCATCGTGGTCAACGAGTGACTGAATAGGGGATTTAGATCCGCTTACCGATTTTACATATGACCGAATCTTTTTAGGGTTCTTGTTTAGATTGTTTGCCAATGTTTTATGTTCGAATTCGTTGAATGCTTCTCTCATTGCTCTCTTTACGCTCCTTTTCGCTTCGTTCAGCTTTTCCTTATCAGCTATGATTCGACTACTCTTAAACCTATGATGAAGCTTTCTTTGTTTCCGTAGTACCTTTCGTACATGATTGTTATACCACGGTGGATCTTTCCCCTCGCTTTGGACTTTAGTCGGTACGAACTTATCTAAGGCGTACTGGATGATGTTCCTGAATTTTTTCCATTTTTGTTCCACATCCTCTTCCTCAGAAATGAACGTTTGATGGTGGTCACTCAGATATTCTGCGGTTTGTGCCCTATCATTCTTGTTAAGCAAATATATATTCCTTCCTTTCTTGGCATTTCTTATTACACTTGTAGTCATTGATGCAACCACTGACTTATGATCACTTATACCCTCTTCTACATTCACGGAGTCGAAAAGTTCCGGTCTATTTGTTGCTATGAGGTTTAAAACGTTAGCTTCACGAGTTGGTTCTCTATCTGCTCGAAGTAATTCTCGGACAAGGCAGTCAGGATAATGTCACAAGAGTCTCTGTCCCTGGCTCCAGTTCTGATTGTGTGACTATCCCATTCTATACCTGGTAGATTGAAGTCTCGCCCTATTACAATAGTATGATCACGAAACTTCTTCACGACGTTCTGCAGGTTCTCTCTGAGGCGCTCAACTACTACGGTTGCTGATGCAGGTGGTCTATAGAAGCATCCGACTATCATATCTGACCCACCTTTGATACTTAACCCAGATTATTTCACATTCGCATTCGCTAATAACTTCACTGGATATTATTGAATTCTTTACTGCTATAAATACTCCTCCACCATTGGCGTTTATCCTATCCTTGCGGTATATATTCCATTCTGTGTCTAGGATTTCGTTACTGTTCACTTCCGGTTTTAACCAACTTTCCGTTCCTAATACTATATGCGCACTATTTCCTTCAATAAGAGATACTAATTCAGGAACCTTGCCCTGGATACTCCTGCAGTTTACCAATATTACGTTAACTTTTCCTGTTTTTGGTCTCTGAGGACGGACGTTCTTTATCAACGATGATAATGTCCTCTCTGGTAACCCGTCAGGTATTTTATCGTTTCGCCCAAGGGGGGGTCCCTCTAACCTGGCGGCGAAAGGTGCGTAAAGCACGTCGTCGAGCACGGATAGCGTCTCTACAAGACTCATTCCACCAAGGGACGGAAACGCGACGTGAAGAAGATGTAGTACGAGGAATGGAACGTTCGGCAGCATGGATGATAACAGCCGTGAGGTGTTCGACTTGACTGTCGCAACTGAGAAAATCGTGGTCCGGAAAGGTCGCCAGGGAGGAGTAAAGTCCCCAGTCAGCTTTCGGTATGTTCCAGCTCGAAGGACGTGGGGATGGGATGTGGTGCAGGAGACGAACGACACAGGGGAAGTGGTCGCTCGAATATGTGGCAGAAAGGACATACCACTCGAACTGACGGGCAAGAGTGGTAGAACAGACGCAGGATTAATTCGTGGCCAAGGCCAAGATGAAGGTGAAAATAAAGATAAATACCCAGCAAGGGTGTAAGCAGTTTCAAATAATGAAACGCGTTATGACGGTGTACTTTAATTCGATTTCTTGTCCGCTAGCGAGGCAGGGATATTTGTCGCAGAAAGGAAGATCAGACTAGGCCATAGCAACAACCACCCAGAAAATCGCTCTTCAGATCGCACTCAAAGAAGCAGCAATATTGACGTCACGGGAATGGACCACCCAAACGATGCATCAGCTCACAGTCTGGGTCCATGTTCAGATTGATCAGCCTCAGCAAATTCCCAATGGAGCAGGAAAGACCATCTACGCTCAGTTACCCCGATGCAAGGAACTAACTTTGTTATTAATTGAGCGATCCGAGAAGAGTGAGTAACTAGATAGAATGCATTGTCAGTTGCTAGAAGTGTAGGTGAGAGAATGTCGCTAAAGTCCTGGTTACAATAGCGAATATGAGCAATGAGGATGTTTTTTGCCAGGAGGAACGAAAGTTGCTGAAGAGTCGAGCGTAAGTAAAAGTGATGTAATACAGATCCCAGATGAGGTAACAAACGTTGCAGTTATAAACACATTTTTGTAACAGGACTGCAAAATTGCAACGAGGAGACGAAGTTAATATTGAACTGAAGTGCAAGATTTGGGAGAAGATACATTTGACAGCTGATGAACAGATGATTTTAGCACCTGTTTTGTTGGAGTTTGCAGATTTATTCCGAGAACGTGCAAATTTACCTGTCACTCGATTCAGCTTCGTATTCATACAGGGAATGCAGCCTGAATCTCATAGAAACCTTACCAAATACCATTCAGTCAAAGACAGTTGGTAGAAGACATCGGTAAAGAACAATTACAAGCCGGAATTATAAAACAACGATCCTTCAGACCCACCGTGGTGTTCACCTGTTGTAATTGTAAAGAAGAAATCAATTTCTGGAGAACAACAGTTGCGTTTTTGTGTTGATTACCGTTCTTTGAATGCTGTGACCACACCCGACGTTTACCCCTTAACCGGAATCTACAGGCTAGCTCCCTGGAGGCGCCGCTCGGCAAAAGTAGTACTAGAGCAGCAGTACGAAATGAAGTCGTCTGCACACAGAGAAGGTGAGCCGGAGGGACGAACAGCGGCTGTTAGACTAGAATGGCCACTAAGATTAGAGGGACAAGACAGAAATACAGGGACTATTCTCCTGGGTATGGATGGAACTATGAGAGGCACCAACTTGGACATGGTAAGTACAGAGCGACAGGAAGTTTTGGATCAAAATTGGGAGTGGGCCCCGGAGACGCCACTCATACAATGTGCTAAGCATATGATATTGCCAGGTTGTGTCGTACGCTTTATGTAAGTCAAAAACGACGGCAACCAGGTGTTGCCGTTTGGAAAAGGCTGTTTGGAAGGCAGACTCCATGGACAGAATATCATCAGTGGTAGAGCGACCCTGGCAGAAGCCACACTGACTTGGAGCCAGCAAGCCACATGACCTCAGGACCCAACCCAACCACTGACATACCATACATTCCAGCAGCTTACAAAGAACGTTTGTGAGCTGATGGGCCGATAGCTATCTACATCAAGCGGGTTTTTACCGGGTTTGAGCACCGGAATGATTGTGATTTCCCGCCATTGCGATGGAAAGGTGCCATTGCGCCAGATTCAGTTGAATATAGCGAGGAGAAGTCGCCTATAGTCAGAAGAGATTTGTTTAATCATCTGACTATGGCTCTGATCCGGCCCAGGAGCTGTGTCAGGGCAATGTGCAAGAGCACTGGGGAGCTCCCACTCTGTAAATGGCGTGTTACATGATTCACTGTGGCATGTAGTGAACGAGAGAACGTTCTCTTCCAGCCGCCATTTGAAAGTGCAAAAAGCTAGGGCGTAATTCTCCGACACAGAGGCTTCAGCAAAATGCTCAGCAATCGCATTTGCGTCGGTTAATAATACGCCATTTATGGTAACACTGAACATCTGTTGCGATCTGGTACCCGAAAAGACGTTTGATCTTTGCACAGACTTGGGAAGGTGACATGGCACCCATTGGTCGAGACTTCTCTCTCCCAACACTCCTGCTTCATTTGGTAAGTTGCCGAACGAGGGCACAGAGCTGTTGTAGAGGCTATGAGATCCTCCAGGGAAGCGTGCTGCTCATGCCACTGTAGAGCTCGCCGACGCTCCTTAACTGCTTCAGCGACTTCTGACTACCACCAATGGACTGCCCTACACCTCTGGCACCCTGAAGAGCGAGGGTCCACGTTTTCTGCCACAGAAACAATTTTAATCACCTGCCCAAACATCAGATCGATGTTACCATGTGCGGCAGAGTCAATGGTAACAGCAGAGGTTAAATTTTCCCAGTCTGCCTTGTTTAAAGCCCATCTGGGCCGGCGTCTGTATGCCTGATGCTGGGGCAGTGACAGGAAGATGTGAATGTGGTCACTACCATACAGATATGTTCTCTCATCATCAGATTACAGAAGGACAGGGAAGGAAGTCGGCAGTGCCCTTTCAAAGAAACCATCCTGGCATTTGCCTGGAGCTATTTAGGGAAATCACGGAAAACCTAAATCAGGATGGCCAGTCGTGGGATTGGACCGTCGTCCTCCCAAATGCGAGTCCAGTGTGCTAGCCACTGCGCCACCTCGCTCTGTCGTTAAGTGATCACCAGTGGATAAATGGGTAAGTCCTGGGCTGCAAATTGATAATTCAATGGCCGAGTAACTACCTCGAGCCACGTTGAAATGTGTGGCGGCCCCAGTATTTATGAGGTAGAGGTCGAACTGAGACAGTAATGTTTCGATATCTCTGACTGCCAGTAAGCACACTGCCACCTCAAGGGGTTATGGGCGTTAAAATCTCCCAGAAGTAGGAAGGTTTGGGGAGTCGATCAATCAGTGCAGCTAATACAATCAGAGGTACTGCACCATCTGGAGGAAGATATACACTGCACACAGTTACTTCCTGCATCGTCCTTATTCTGACAGCCACAGCTTCAAGAGGGATTTGAAGGGTCACAGCTTCACTACAGAGTTTAAGACAAACATGAACACCACCTGACACATAGACGCTATAGTTCCTGTAATATCCCTTATAACCATGTTGGGCAGGGGCCCACATTGCTGGAATCCAGGTTTCCTGGAGAGCAATGCTGATAGCAGGTGTAAAGCTTAACAGTTACTGTAGCTCAGCCAGGCGATGGAAAAAAACTGCCACAGTTCCACTGGAAGATGACGTCATCGTGAGACTGGGAAGGCATGAAACATTCAGTGAGGTAGTTTACGCCTCAGTGTCACCTGCTGCCACCGATTTATTGCCTGAGCAGTCTATATCCATTTTGTCTGAGGGTCTGGCGACATCTAGGTCCTCAGCAGACGCCAAAATCGCCGCTCCATCCTCAGACACAGAGCTTGTAGGTAGTGTTGTAGGTGCCACTACAATTTCCTTGGTCTTAGGGGTTTTCTTTTTGGATTTGTCTCGCTGTTCCTTGGGTTTCCCTGGCTGGAGGACTTCACAGGCTCAAGTCTTTGGATGAGCGTAAAGCCCTATGACCTGCTGCTTTTGGGCTCTTCAGCCATTGACAGGTGTCATCTTTCCCATTAGCAGAAACCTGGGAGGAGTGTGACCCAAATGACTCCTCCCTAGTAAGAGGAACCAAATAAGCCTTGGCTCAGAGGTGGGGACTGAAATCCCAGATGGTTGGGTGGGGGGGGGGGGGGGGAGGGGGGGTTGCTCCTCAAGTAGGTGGTGCATGGAGGTAAGTGCTCCCACCATCAGGGTGACAGGTGTAGTCTCTTTGTTCTGAGAGGCGACAGGAGTTCGAGGAACTGATAGGGCGACAACTATTCTTGTAGCAGCAGCATATGACATGGTCATAGCCACAGGATGTATGTGCTCAAATTTTCTCTTACCCTCTGTGTAGGAAAGTCAGTCCAGGGTCTTATATTCCACGATTTTCCTGTTTCTCTGTAAAATCCTGCAATCTGGCGAGCAAAGTGAATGGTGCTCTCCACAGTTGACACAGATGGGAAGCGGGGCACATGGTTGTGGACATCCATCCATCCCAATACTCCTTGACAGGTGGGCTGGAAGTACAGTGGGAAGACATGGCTGAACTTCCAGCACTTAGAGCATCACATCAGATGAGGGATATATGGTTTGGCGTCACAGTGGTAGACCATCACCTTGACCTCCTTGGGCAATGGGTCACCCTCGACAGCCAAGATGAATGCAATGGTGGCAACCCGGTTATCCCTTGGACCCCAATGGATGCGCCAGAGGAAATAAACACCTCGCCACTCTAAATTGGCGCACAGCTCGTCATCAGACTGCAATAGTATGATGGTAACAAACATCCCAGCTTGTTGCAAGTGAGTAATGCCTGTGACTGGGCAGAGGATGCTGTTTTTATCAAAACTGGCCCTAAGCACATTTTGGACAAACCTCCACCTCCACTAAATTACCCTCCAAATGCTCCACAAAAAACTGAGGCTTCATGGACATCAAAGATTCACCATTGACTCTCGTACATACGAGGTACTGGCGCAAGCAAGCTTCACTGCAATCCTTAGCCTGGCATTCCTGCCATGGTGTGGCCAGGGAAGGGAACGACTTGGGGGTCATATTTCTTAGCACTGAAGTTTGACTTTGCCCACTTAGACTGCTGGCAGCAGACCAACAGCAAGGGATGACGTACTATGCTTCATGGTGTGTCATCTGCCTTTATGCCACCCACTCTGACAAGGGGTCCTCTCCACAAGCGCCACCCAGCTGCAGCAACGGCCACCTGGCAGGATGGCCATTGCCAGGAGTCCCAATGCCCTACAGTGACAGGCATCTACTCCTTGGCATACATATAGCGTTAATGGCACAGGCAACAGCAGAGCGATTGCCGTGTTGTCAGGGGGCTACAATAAACAGGGTACATGGCGGCCCCACCACAACAGACAGGCTTCTGTGCTGAATATGAGGTACAATGAAGTCCATGGTCATCATCGGCACAGAAATGGACATTGCATAGTGCATGGTGGGAAACGCACCCAGGAAGGTGTCCTCGCCCAAGAGATGGAGAATGGGTAGGACTGCAATGGGACAATTGCAAAATAAGCTAAAGATCTCAATGCATGAGGGACATGATGCACCATGTAGGGCGCCCTTCCCCAGTTGGCTAGCTCTTCAGGAAAGTTTTGAAAAACTGATGTCAAACCCTACAAGGCACCATCACAAAGGTCGAAATGTGAGACTCCTTTTAGTCGCCTCCTATGACACGCAGGAATACCTCGGGCCTATTCTAACCCCCAGACCTGCGGGGGTCTTCTCATGTTGCAAAAATTTCTACGAAGTTGCTGCCACAGAAATGGAAGAACAATGCAACATAGAGGACCCTGTCTGGTCAAATTTACAAGTATTCAAACCAGAAGCAGGGCTCTCACCATTTCAGGAGCTGTTTCCCAACACTAATGCCTCTTTTTGAGGTGGTTCCACTTATAATTGCACCTGATGATCATGCAAAAAAGTAGACGATCAATGGAGGCGGCTGCCAAAGACACAAGCTCTGTATGCTGAATGATTGAATGAATCAGTGAGCCTGGTATGTTTTGCGATCTTCTGCTGAAAACTAAGGATTTTTGTGAGCTGGCTCTTTCTGCTCTGACTGCACTGTGCTTACCTCATGCAAATGCTGGCTATGTGCTATTTTCAGTAAGGTTAATAAGATAAAAACAGACATAAGAAACCAGCTAACTGTGGGAAGTGTGAGGACACTTCATGCTGCAAAGAGCATACGGAAAATGAGTCAATTTTGAACCGACAAAACCTGTACAGCCGTATGACTAGAGAAAAATTATACGGCAACATAAATAAGAATGACAGTGGGCTGATGATGTACCTGATATTTGGAGACTAGAAAATACCACTAAAAATTTCATACTCTTATGCAAATGGGGGTTAGATGGCGCCACAGTTTGGTGATCTATGGTGGTGTCGTGGCCTAAGTCCCACATCTATTGGCAGACAAGGAACGAAAAACGTATCAATGTCACCAAAGATTTGCCAAAGCAACGAAGAGGTTTTTTTCCCCGCCAATGATAGGGGAATATATTCCCGTCAGCTAACAAAACAGTTAAGTAAAGTGCCTTAAGATCGAATAATATGTACCCATGTAATTTTATAAACTACTATATTATCACCTGATTGTTATATCACGTTGTGAAATTTATTAATGTGCATTCTCATTTAATCCCAGTGTATAATTAGCGTTTGTGAATCCTTCATACTGCCAAGAGTAAAATAAAATTGTAGCCTATCGTAGTTGTTAATCGATATTAAGCGTTCACGCATTCTAGGAAGTTTCTTCTCACTGCCTCTACCCCCTCCTCCTAACCTCCCCACCACCACCCCTCCCCGCCATAACGGCCGAGAAGAGTAATGCGTCCCGAACTAGGGTCTAGAAAATATGGACACAAATATTTTATTTAATTAAAACTTTTTAAATTAACAAGTGTCTGCTGTATTGACCCTCATTAATAAGTCTTAATTTTGATTGATGGTTAATAAATGTACGAGGTTTCAAAACCAAAGTACAAGACTTTGTAGTTTATGTACAACCCTGGTAACAAGGCCAAAAACGCCAAGAGAAATCTGGGCACAGAAGTGCCTTATGCAAGGAAAGATTCACCTACTTCGTTACATAAACGGATGGGAACCTATGCTTTTCATAATCATGTCAGGACTGTTGAACATCAAACCATTTTAGCGAAAAATACATTCGCAGTAAGTTGGAAGCTGCAAGGAGAAGCTGCTCGTTACATAATGATTTCTAGCCACTTGCTAAGTTAACCGAACCTCAAATACAGTGCTGTTGTATCCCCAATTATCGGCTGAAATGATTCACTTTTCTGCAACGCGATTTATACTTGACTGAGGAGATACAAAACGAAAAAGCAAAATAAAAGACATTACTTATTTCCAGTTGTAGAAGAGTGGCATTTTTTATAGGGTAGGCTGAGAATTATGAATTGCGAAAAAGGAGTATCTTAAAACAAATCTCGTAAAATAGAAACACCTCAAAAGTGACTCAGTAGAAATATGCAACTAAGAAACTAGTACATAAATGCATGAATATATTAAACACCTACACATTCAATAAAATGTAATACATAGTAAAGCACCGTTAGGTCTACACTTTTTTGTAAATTTGTTCCACCCTCCTGTCCTTTTTCTGGGTGTAAACGTCGATGGCACGAGGTATGAAATCCTGCCGATTTAAGATTTCACAGTTCCCCCTCTACCGGTACAGCCAAAATCGTAAAGTTTGACGGTGTCATTTGTGTTGTGAAAGTAGGCCTTAACGCTTTTAACGTACTCATGCTTCTTTTGCACGACAGTGGTCGCTGGAATTGCAAGAACCAAAGACAGTAAATATCACACATTTAGAGAACACATTTTTAATCGATTGCTTATAATCCATTTAAGGAGGTCCTCAGGCTCTGTAAGTAAATTCAAGTTCTCATTTCAGTTTTTCATTGTCAATAAAGGATATAATTTAAGTAGTTTTTAAACATAACATACAGGGAAATTTTTTGGCCTACTATAACCTGCGAACTTTCTCATTTACAAGGTGTGTAGAATAGTTTCAGGGGAGTCCTGGGATCCAATACTACTACCGTGTCAATTATTTCTAAAACTAGCCTTCTCAATTTCTGAACACTTCTGTTTCGTTAGAAATAATTTTAACTTCTAAATTTGTAAGGCTCTTACCTTCCACATTGCATTTCAGAATAATTTCCTCACATCTTAAGTGTTTCGCCTGTCTTAATGCAGTTTTCTATTTGAAGCTTACGGCCGTCTTCTGTCCACAGTTTTACTTTGAAAATGTAGAATAAGATATTTGTAATGGAGGGAAATCTAATTGTACAGCTGCAGTAGAAAAAGAAGCCTGGTCATCCAGAACCTTTAGCCCAATTGCTCGATGTAAGAAATTATCCCACCCTTCATTGTCTATCGCATCATTAAATACTGATCATGTCTATAGTGAATAATCGTTTGTATAGCGCGTGAATGAAAATACCTTGTTTCACATGAACCTGGTAGTTCAAATCCCTATTCCTCAGTAGTTCACTTTTTACTGTAATGGCTAAAAATGCGTGAAATCCTGGTTTGCCACAAAAATGTTTAATCTATTAATTTTTACAAGCACAGAGGAGGGTTCAACTGATGTGCATAGCAGTGGACAGAGAGCGCATGAAGATACGCTTGTTTCACGATAGAATGGACAATTTTTACGTGCCACTGCACTGCAGCCGCCGTATGTTTGCGATACTTTATCGGTATTGTAACTGCTTAACACTTGCAACGAAACAGTGGCTATGCCTTGTGCACTCTGGTTTATGGATAAGTCATAAAATCTTATCTCCTGATTCATTATCTGCAGAACGATAATTCATATTTGACTTCCAGTTGAGACATCCGTTGTTTCGTCGGTTTGTACGCTGCCACTTAACCACCGTTTTGAATTGTACCTTTGTGTTTGGAATCTTACAAATTTTCCTGAAGATTTTTTAGTGAAATGAGATGTCCTGTGGCTAGGGTCTCCCGTCAGACCGGTCGCCTGGTTCAAGTGGACGCCACTTCGGGGACTGGCGTGTCGATGAGGATGCAATGAAGAAAATACCCAGTCCCTGCGTGGAGAAAATCACCGACCAAGCCGAGAATCGAACCCGACACCCTTTGCGCGACATGCAGTCGCGCTGACCACTCAGCTATGGAGACGGACAGATTTTTTAACAGAAAAACTTTACGTCAGCTTTCGTTCTCTCACCAGGAGTTTATCTTCCAAAGAAAGACGAGAGAAAAATGAAGGGTTTTCAATTGGAAAATTCTGTGGGTCATGTGATGAAATAAATGCGTGCATGGGAGTTGTAGTCGGAAAAACCATGCCTTGCGACAGATTAATTTAAATATTAACATCGTACCTTTTTCCTTTCGACGACAGAGTCAAGACATTATCGATGACACCTGGGGTGACTGGGCCACACCGGAACATCACTAGTCAGCCATTACCACGACTAACATTTTAACTACTTAATTCATGTTACAGCTTTCACCATTAGCATGTCTATGTTAGTTTCCTATTTAATCTGTATTGCTAGAAATCACTGTGGATTCGTTAAAATTCAGGAAAGAGCTTAATTTATTCATCTATAGTTGCACTCCTCAGATGACGTGTCCCATAAACATCTGCAGATTTCTCCAGACACACCGACTAAAGAAACGATGACAGGCGGTTGGCACAACCGCCCAACATCCCGACATGGAAAGTTAGTCGGTCGGTCAAAACGCCTACACGCGTTAAATATGTCGCTTGGTCGGTGCGTGTGCAAACTGATTCTCTCACATCTATTACCTTTGCCAACTCATCTTCAACCTAATCTAGACCTCTAGCTATGCTAGAGATCGATCTGAAGCCATAACCATTATTTCAGGGGGGCGGGGAGAGGGGGTCGCAATATCATAGTCTGCACTTCATACATGGTAATTTCTAAGGCAACAGTTTTCACCGAAACCACCAATCCCACCTATAGTTCAGACGCCAAAAGAGGCAGATCGTCGCAAGCGTAAATGTTAATTTAATGCCTCCAACAAATGTAGGGGAGGAAGGAGACACCACGGCGCGCATCCACTTCGTGGCGTTGGCTGCCTACACCCTTGTTCTGCGCTTCTGCGATAGCTGAATGAGTCATTGTCACATGGAAATCCAATCCCCTGTGCTGGAAGTTAAGCCCTCATAAACGACCGAACTTTAACGAATCCTCAAACAATGGCAAATTTGACAACCAAACCCGTACAGGAACGAAGTTTGTCAGTTTACTCTCACTTTGAAGTATACACTGCTCGTATTTTGCAGATAAAGCAGTTCCGGATTTCACTTCGACACTGTTTAGTGATGAGAAAACTGGCGCTTATCGAGTTAAGGGGGACAATTTTCGAAAATATCTCACGTTTTGATCAGTTAGACTATGTTGATCTAAGATGTTTGTTTTCATACCCGATAAATACTTTATAATATATCGAGAGAAAAACTTTTAATGAAAAATCTCATTTTTTGACCGGACCACGAATATGTTATTTGCAAACATCAATCGAGCTAAATCGTAGCACATCAAAGCACTTGGATAAAATCGCCTCATTCAGTTTACACTAAAAGTCAAGTAACAGTGTATTTTAGTGTTAGTTCGGTGTTTCTTCTGTGAGTTTGTTCTAACTCGCAACGATTGTTATTTTCTCTGATTTGGCCGAATTTCGTATGGCAAATTTGTTCGATGTTTGCCGTGATAGTGATTCAGCTATTGAATAGGCTTTCGGTCATGGTTTGCTGAAACGTGAGATTCTGTGAAGATGGCCAATGCCTTGGCGGTGCGAATAAAATGTTCTTAGAACGCAAGCAATCTGCCGACGGGGGTACTGTGAGACGCATTTGCAGAAAGACTTCAATTCGCAAAGATTTTTTTTTTTTTTTTTTACAGGTAGTCATCTGTCTATCGAATGCATTATCAAAATGGCTTACTTCTGTAGCTTCGAACTGTATAAACTGATGAGAGAACTGCAAATCTCTGCTAATACGGCTGTGGATTGGAAACAGTTCTGCAGAGACATTTTCCACGAGTATTTCGTGCAAGAACCGATTGTTTTAGGCGGTCAAGGGCGTACAGTTGAGGTCGGCGAAATCTGTTTTGTCCGAAAATACTATCGAGGTGACAAGGTGTCGGCGGATACGACACTAAGACCAGAGAAAGATTCCTCGTTCCTGTAGTTCTAAGATATGTTGCAACTTTGCTGCCGATTCTACAACAATATCTGCGGCCTGGGACCACTATTGGTTCAGATTTGTGGGGAGCGTTAACAGTGCAGAATGTAGGTTATCAGCATTTGACTGTTAATCATTCCATGCATTTCGTTGGTCCAATTATTCACGCAACTACCAATTATGTTGAAAGCTTATGGCAGAAAGCAAAACAGAAAAACAAGCGCATGTTTGGTACTCATCGCAATATGCTGTCCAACTATTTGGCCGAGTTTCTATGGCAACGCTTTGGAACAAACCCATTTCACAATTCGATTGATCACATCAGGCGCGTTTGTCCGAATGCTGCAATTTAGCTTGCTGCAATTTAACTTTAATGATTTTACGCATTGTTATATTTCGATTACATGAGAATGTTTTATTGTTTCAATCACAATGTTATGTTGTTACATTTTGATTAAATGACAATATGTTGCTTTACTGTTTCAAAACTGATGACAAATATGTCATATTCGTGATCAGGATAGTCAAAATGACTATAATTCGTAAAAATCAAAGATTTCATGGGTGTCCCCTAAACTCGGTAAGAGTCGCAAAACGTTCAGGGAATGGCTTAAAATGAAAAAAGATTTATCCACGAAACTCCCAGTATACATAAATGGTAGAAACGGTGAAAAAATTCTCAAAAGTATCCGTGACTTGTTTTCTGCAAATAGTTTCACCCTGAATTTCACGTTCATTTCCCAAAAAGTGGTGTAAGAATAGTTGGGACTAGTGCAGCAGGGGATACAACCCGTCGGCTTTGGACATTGACGTCACAAGTCGCCAATCGAGAAGCGATTCTTCTTAGTGTTGTAGCTCCCTTCAGTGGCTGATAAGTGTTTTTTGGCTTTTTTAAAAAAAAATCTCACGAGATAGAATAAACAGATCCACTTTATTAAGCAATCAGTAAAAAAACGAAACAAACATAACAGCAAAAGCGAAAATGCTAAACTGCTATCTGGCGACTTGTGACGTCATTGTCCAAAGCCTGCTGCACTAGACCCGAATAGTATGTGGCGCTCACCCGCGATCATCTTTTAGATATCTGTTTAAGGAGCTGGGCACTGACTTCTACAGAGTCTAATTCCTCATGAAGTTAACAATGAGGTGCATAATTACATTTCCAGAAGAAAAAATGACTTTCAATAATCAGCATTATGATTGTCTTTAGCACAAAAAGGGGTGCACAACGCTGCAACAAATTTTTGACCACTTACCCTGTGATGTAAAATGCTTGACAGCAAGGTAACCTGAAAGAAATAGAAAAGTTTCTCCTTGACAACTATTTCGTAGAAGAATTTCTGTATTTGTAATGTGTAGAAGCTGGTGGGTTGGAATTGCTAACTCAATTTGTATATCTTCATTTCGGGAAAGGGGGGAGAATTATATGGTGATGTTTATAGTACAAATTTGCAATATG
The DNA here is from genome assembly GCF_021461395.2 of Schistocerca americana. Taxonomy (NCBI): domain Eukaryota; kingdom Metazoa; phylum Arthropoda; class Insecta; order Orthoptera; family Acrididae; genus Schistocerca; species Schistocerca americana. The sequence goes on along the minus strand of NC_060121.1, from coordinate 51,530,173 downwards.
AATGTAAAATAACTCGTTCCACAGGACAATTTATCGTGCAAAATGATCTATGAACATTTAAAGCACTAACTCTCCGAAAGGAAATAATTTTCTTAAAACCTGAATACATGAACTTTCTTCGAATGGTTGATGAAACCGTTAATAACTTTGTTAATGCTGGTTCGTCCTCACAGTGGAAGAGGCACACTGATGCCAAGATTTATCCCCATACTTGGTCCTCTTACGGCAGTTCCTTAAAATACAACGTAAGAACGTACAGCCACATTGTCCATAGACGAACCGGAGAATTCCATTACTTATTTCACTGGGCTTCCTCTTATGTTGTGGGTGGAATACATTCCCATCTCAATCTCTTCATGAAAGATGCGACATCACTCCCCTTTTGGTAATTAAGAGTGATATTTTCTTTTTACCTTTGTAGTTTCTACGGTTGTGGAAAGTGACGACACCGTGGGATAAGTTGTAATAAAACTATTTTCACTGAACATGAGCCGCGAAACTTCCATAACTGCTGTCATCTTGTTAAGCTTTCTGTCGAAAAGCTTTCGCAAACACCATCTATGCTCGACAAGTTACACAGCACGGTAAAAATATAGTTGCGTTTATTAATTGTAGTGAAATTTGTTTTCTAGCGTACGGGGGTGGGGGATCTCCACGCTACCCTAGTGTACCCACTACTCCGCCATAAACTGAAACGTTCTAGCAGCCACGCTATTTGTAGGAGCTGTGACCGGCTCAACGCGTTACGCACCATTATTTACTTGTAATTACGCGACACCCTTTGTGCTCGTCTTCTAACACCGTTGCCAACTGTGGTTAATCTTTCCAGTAAGTATTCTATGCAATGAAAACTCTGCGACATTTGACTACAGAGCGCAACTACGAAGCTAAATGTCCCTAAGCAATTATTGCACAAATCGTCAAAAATCCCAAATTAACATTTATTCAAACAAGTTTCACTACTAAGAGTGTGCTGAAGCAACTAACTTTTCACCTTTTTCCTAAGTGTCAAAGTGAAAATTCTCTAAGGAATTAAAGTAAACCAAAGTTCGCTAACACAGCAAATACTGACATCACGCATTAGCTTCTTCGTCGCCCGCAGATAAACAGGGAATACTCTCTAACGGCCGCGCTGTGAGGCGTATCAGCAAAGAATGACCCGTACTCACCGAGAACTGCGCAGTCAGACAGCAAAGAGATGAAGACCCAGGAGACACTGCTCGCGAAATACGGACAACCGCCTTCGTAGCTGTCGTCCTCTTCTCCATTTCGTTATCTACATGCAAGTCGCCGAACTGGGGTAAAATAAGATTCGCGGCAGGCAGCCGATCACCCAGAAACGGAACTCCCGTCCAGAATACACATTTTACCATAAACTGTGGTACAACTACTCACACACACTACGCAAACGAAAGCATCGCGCCGTAACGCAGAACTGCGGCACTCAACGTCAACACAGAGAGCTAATGGGGTTCCACCGCTTGCACAGACACCAAATGAATCGACCCTAGCGCCTTCAGTACCAGCAATCGACACGAATCACATCTCGATATCAGACAGAAGTCGCAATCTACAAATTGGTAGAGAACTCTCAGGGCAGGCTTTCCAGTCATGATTGTTGATACCGGATGTATATTTTAACATGAAGAGTCTTGGTTTCTGGCACTGTGCAGCGTATTAAGTTATGGATGAGGTGTTACCTGTAGTAATTCGCTGGGCTATGGAAAATAGTTTCAGTTAACCTCTGAAGGAAATTCAAGTAACGCGATATTCGACCTTAGTAGGGAAGAGGGCACACTAGCTTCCACCGCAACGTTTCTTTCCTTATTGGGAGGTAAAACAGAAATATTCACATTAATAAAAAAATTCTGCGCATGGTTATGAGTTTGCCACGGGAAAGACACTTCACAAATGCGATGCCATGATGTGGTTAGTAACCTTAACGCATATCTACGCAAGTATAACTAAACCTTTCAGCATACTGAGTCGTTACTATGTTTTTTAACCTTCAAGCCGCCGATGTTACATTCTTTCGGTGTATTAGACCCTGGTTGTTACTGAGCACGATCGACCATCGCTGTTTGAAGGCTCGTTGACCGTAAAACACTACTGTGCATTCCACGTAAAAAGTAAACATTCGATCGGACTTCGTAAAAATAGATCTTTAGGTCCGACGTGTGGAGAATATGCGTAACCGGCACGTCGCAATAAGCAATCGTTCGTTTCGCCTTCAAATAACGTGACCACAATTCTTCCGTGATACATCTACCAGGAAAACAAAAAATCATTAAAGAAATTCAATACGGTAATGCTAAAAGGTTCACTGCAATAATTGCAGACCCCGATATTTATGAATCATAACCTTATGTTCCATAAAAAAATCTATAACATACGGATTTCGGCAACCTACCTTTTAGTACATCGAATGTCAAAACAGAAGTGAATCATAAGAAGAGAAAGTCTCCGTTTCTTCCAAAAATCACTTGTTTCTTTCGAAAAATTAACGTAGTTTTTGCTACAGAGGTTTCCTTTTTACGTTTTTGAATTTTTTATTAATATCTGTTAATCATTGACATAGATATTACTCATGAGACAGGAGGTTTAACGATTTGAAAGTTTCTGCGTAAAGGAGGGACTGAAACGTCTTTTTTCTATTTACACTTCACTGACCTCCTGAATTCTGCATGTTACCGTATAAGAGCACCTGACATCAAAGATTTGGCTGGAATTATTAAAATGGAAATTAGTGGTCGTTACTTGACTAGAGTACACGCAGTTTCCTACATTCACACAAACTTACAAGATAACAAAAACTGATTATTCTCCGCAAAACATTTGAGCATTTAATGACTCATTCAGGAAGTCTGGAAACATTTTGTCCTTAGTCTGGACAGGTATTTTGGTTTTTTAACCAGTTTGGCTGCGTATTGAGGAAACCGGACTAAAAACACCAATCTCAATCTTCAAACTGCCTTATTTTCAATATTTTTGATTACATGACTTTCAGTGACTGGTACATTTATGTAACTTGGGAAACGCCATGGAATAAGTGCTCAGTTTGTAAAAAGGCAACGAATAATTTTAGTTGCAAAATAAGTAGAACTAATTTTTGAGTAGGTTTCCTTGATGTTTTGCAATAGTACTTTGAAATTTAGAGTTCATTTGCGTTAAGGAAGTGAATTTAAAGGTATTTTCTAGAACGACTTTTCTGTTCATTTCTGTTTCATTGTGATCGTATTATACAGTTTTGATTTCAGTTTGCAGATTAGATAAGTATGTTTTACAGAAGTGGGTTTAATAGTGAATAAGAAAATAGGAATGCAGGTAAGCTTCTGTGAACATCATAGTGAACGTTTTACCATAGCCAAAATAGACACGAAGCCCATACTTACTACCGTAGTACAAATGTATGCCAACTAGCTACGGGGATGATGATGAGATTGAAGAAATGTATGGTGAGATGAAAGAAATTATTCAGGTAGCTAAAGAAGACGAAGATTTAATTGTGTTGGGGACTGGTTTTTGCCAGTAGGTAAAGAAAGCGAAGAAAGAATAGATGGTGAATATGGACTGGGAGAAAGGAATGAAAGAGGAAGCTGGCTGGAAGAATTTTGCACACAGCATAACTTACTCATCGTTGACACTTTGTGTAAGAATCATAAAAGAAGGGCACATACGTGGAGAAATCTGAAGGTTTCATGTTAATTCTCTAACAGTAAGAGAGATCTAGGGGCCAAATATTAAATTGCAAGATTTTTCCAGGGGCAGATGTGCACTCTAGCATTTTATTGGTTACGAAATGCCGATTAAAACTGAAGAAATTGGAAGAAGACAGGAAATTAAGGTGATGGGACGTGAATAACGTAAAGAAAATAATTTTTTTATTACTTATGTACAGATAATTAATTATTCACTCATACCAAAGATTAATTTGAGAAGGATTTAACACTGGCGCACAAAAGATTTACGCTGTTCGTTTATTAGTTTTAGTAACAGTTACCATTCGTTGTTCTTATAGACTGGTAATTAGACGTATAAACGAAGTGCTCGGTATTGTCAAGTGAAATCGTGCTAAATAGTGAAAGCAACTTCTGAAGCAATATGAGCTTCTCATTTACGATACCATGGATCCCAGCTCCTTTAATCATTAATTTAATTTTGGATGGGGAATTTAGATGCAGGCGACGATCTTCATGACTGCGCTGTTCAACTATAGAGGTACGTGAATGTTTATCCCTTTCCCTTCGTGCCCAATTTCAATATTTAGGTCATGTTTGCCGCGACATTCAGAACATGCAATCTTTCTTTTCGTTTAATTACGAAGTCCGATCATTTTCTTACTCAAGCGAATAGATGCATTTTAACCACAATTCTTTTTACGTACGCCACGGGGAATGACGGTACCTAGAATGTACGTGCCTCTATCCCGATCGTGCGTTCGCGTACAACTGAGTATGTACCAACGTAACTATACTTATGACCCATTTCCCTTACAGTATTAATTCTTATTTTGAAGCACTCACTCGCGAATGTACGTGCCCTATTGTTTTGTGTAGTCCGTCCTTAATAACGTTACTTTTAATATTCAGTGGCTTAGTTTCCATAATTGACCTTTGCCTATGTCGCAACGGCGCTTCAAGCGAAACATTTATTACGCGATATTCGTACTAACTCTTATTTTAAAATTACGACACCGGCTGACTACGTTTCTAACAATTTAACAGGGCGGTTACAATAAGTTAACAGAACCAGAGGTTGCTGTAAGTCTCAGAGGCAGCATTAAGCAACAGTTGACTAGAACAGGAGAAAAGAACGCGTAGCTTTAAGAGATGAAATAGTGACCAGGCAGCAGAGGATCAGATAGGTAAAGAGATAATGCCTAGTAGAAATCCTTGGATAACACGAGATACATTCAGTTTAATTGATGAAAGGAGACAATATAAAAATGCAGCGAATGAAGCAGGCGAAACGCAATAAACGTTTAAAAAATCAAATTGACAGGAAGTGCGAAATGGCGAAGCAAGACTGGCTAGAGGACAAATGTAAGGGCCAAGGGAACTAGAACCAATCAGATAGGCCATTCCGGCGTGTCGTGCTGCCACTGGCTAACGCGAATGACGTCAGCAGGTATACTGTTCTACCGCGGTACTGATGCACATTATTAAGCATCGCTTGAATGTAACATAATAATAAATGAACACCTCCATGTCACAATAACAGCCACCTTGAAAGACTTAAAATTAAGAGCTAGAACTCACGGTAACACCCTGTAATTCAGGAAGATCACGAACAAACTCACTAAAGATTTTACTTCATGGGGAATTTTAAAGTTCCCTGTTTTAGTTTGTGTGTACATATGCCTTTTTCTAAAGAAGGTTCTTGGTCTTACGTAGAGAGAAAACATTTTGTGATGCATTTCGGTAAACTTTGAAGATATTGTAGAAATTATCTTTTGCATCAGTCCGTCACACTTAGCAATATGTCGCCGATGAAAATTGCAAAATATCACTTAAAACCATTAATTTATTGAACCGATCAATTGAAGGAGATGAGAGCTTATACCAGTCATCAATGGTGATGTAGTCTGAATCCGGAATATGTTTCTCTGAGAGTGAACCCAAGAAACTGTAGTGTAAGATCAAATTACGCAGTTTTTCAGACCAGGCCAGATTCGTTGTTTTATTGCAGAAAAATACTGACGATTGGCTGTAAATAACTGAAAGTATGAAGTCATCCAGATGAGTACTAAATGAAATCCTCTAAATTCCCGTTACACGATAAATCACGCAAACCTAAAGGCTGTAAATTCAAGTAAATACTTAGGGACTACAATTACGAATAACTTACATTGGAACGACCACATGGATAATGTTGTTGGGAAAGCAAACCAGAGACTGCAATTTATTGACGCAACTCTTAGAAAACGCAACTGGTCTATTAAAGAGACTGCTTACATTACGCCTATCCGCCCTCTTCTGGAGTATTGCTGTGTGGCGTGCGATCCGCTTCAGACAGGATTGACAGAGGACTTCGAAAAAGTTTGAAGAAAGGCAGTTCGTTTTGTACTATCGAAAAATAGGGCAGAGAGTGCCTTGCATATGATACGTGAACTGGAATGGCTATCATTAAAACAAAGGCTTGTTTCGTTGCAGTAGAATCTTCTCGTGAAATTTCCAACACTAACTTTTTCCATCGAATTGGAAAATATTTTTCTTGGCGCCCATCTACATAGGGAGAAATGATCAGCGTAATAAAATAAGAGAAATCAGAGTTCGCACGGGAGTATTTACGAGCTCGTTTCTCCCTCGATCTGTCAGAGTGGAATAATAGAGGAATAGCTTGAAGGTGACAGGATGAACCGTCAGCCACTTAATTACGAAATTAAGTGTAGTCACGTAGATGTAACAGAAGCACGTCTCTTTACTTCCACAACATACTTCGAATACTTAGCTTGCAGGCCCTTATTACTTCTTTCAAAAAATGGCTCTAAGCACTATGGGACTTGACACCTAAGGTCATCAGTCCCCTAGACTTAGAACTACTTAAACGTAACTAACTTAAGGACATCACACACATCCATGCCCGAGGCAGGATTCGAACCTGCGACCGTAGCAGCAGCGCGGTTCCGGACTGAAGCGCCTAGAACCACTCGGCCACAGCGGCCGGCCTTTACTTTTCAGAACGTAGTTTTCTCTCTTCTACAGTTGTATCTCAGTTTTTGAACTGTCAATTTCGTGTTTAACAGCAACGTCTGGGTCAAGAACTACCTCTGTACCGGTCAACTGATCTAATTTAGTTTTCTTCGGAGATAAAGCTTTCAAGGCAGCCATCGTATGCTTCTCTTTTCACATCGGCGATCCCTTGCCCATGATACGTATTAATACACAATATTTTAGAACAGCATTGTCATTGGTATAGAAATTAAACTGCAACGCTATGAAGAATCAATTCGCGAATAATTCTATAAGCGATAAAACACAAACGTTTTTCTGAACAGTCGGTTACCTGTACGTTGTCCTTGCCGATGCTTGCGACAGCCTCGAATGAATCTCCATGACAACTTGGAATTTGTGATGGCAAAAAGGCACCCTGTAATTGTCGTTTCATATGAAACCCCCCAAACTCATTCTCTGATTCCCTTTCATAATTCTGGAAAGGAAATTATTTTAACGAATCCGTGCGTTATTCACATTAACAAGATTAGTTCTTTTAAAGCAAGGCACCCGTTTGCGCTGCAGTTCTCTTATCTTTTGGAAATCGGTGGTAAACGACGTAAGCAGTTTTATGCGAAACATTTTAGCATTCAGCAATAGCACAATGTTTTCTAGTTTCGCTCATAACGTGACAAAACGACCACCGAGAAGAACAGCAAATAAGCAGTTACTGCATTCCATCTATTTCAACGCAGGGATCTGGGAATTTGCATTAGCAATGCTCGTGCAGTGTTCACGCATAGCGTTTCTCGCTTCCTATATTCCTTATAACGTCACGGCGTTTCGCCAGCAGTCTGGATGGGAATCCGATACAGTATGCCCTGTGTAAGGATTTAGAAGCTTATTTCACTAGGGGAAGATAGATACCGCCTACAGGAAGATTAAAGAGGCCTTTCGGGAAAAGAGAAGCAACTGTATGAATATCAAGAGTTCAGATGGAATGACAGTCCTAAGAAGGAAGGGAAAGCTGAAAGGCGGAAAGAGTATACAGAGACTCGTTACACGGGAGATGAATTAGAAAGCAATATTATAGAAATGGAGGAGGATATAGATGATGAGATGCAAGATATGACACTACGAGACGCATTTGGCAGAACTCTGAAAGGTCTAAGTCGAAACAAGGCCCTGGGAGTAGACGATATTCCATCACAACTACTGATAGCCTTGGGAGAGCCAGCCGTATTAAACTCTTTGATCTGGTGTGCAAGATATGGGACAGGCGAAATAGCCTCAGACTTCAAGAAAAATGTAATAATTCCAATTCTAAAGAAATCTGTTAGTGACAGATGTGAATATTACCGAACTATCAGTTTAGTGAGTTATAATTGTAAAATAATAACATGAATTCCTTGCACAAGACTGGAAAGACTGGTAGAAGCTCACCTTGGACAAGATTAGCTTGGATTAGGAGCGCGCGAGTCAGCACTTACCCTACAACTTATTTTAGAATGAAGGTCAAGGAAAGCAAACCTACCTTTATAGCATTTGTAGACTTAGAGAAAGCTTTTGACAACGTTGACTGGAATTTTCTCTTTGATATTCCGAAGGTAGCAGGTGTGAAATACAGGGAGCGAAATGCTATTTACAAATTGTATAGAAACCAGAGGACAGTGTAGTGGGTTGTGGTGGGATCACTCATGGAAAAACTCCTGTATAGTTGGTGTTAGAGCTGCACCTTTTATAGATTGAAGTCAGCTGATAGCCATCTCTGCTTAAAGGAAGTTCCTCTAACGAAGGAATCGCTGATAAGTCAGATATATGTACAGTTTTTAATAATCACTTTCTGAACATTGTTGATGAATTAAATAAAAACTTAGTTCCTGTAGAGAATCATATAACTCTCTTGGCAAATTCCTTTCAGAGATTGATGTCTGAAAACTCCTCTGTGATACTGACAAGGGGGAGACACAGTCAATAACTAAATCACTGAAGACTAAGGACGCCCATGGATATGATGCAGTGCCTAGCAGAATATAGAAGTACTGTGCTGCACATGTTAGCCCTGTGCTTAGCTGTATTTGTAATTTTTCTTTAGGAATGGTCAGTTTCCTGAACAATTTTAAGCGGTAAAGCCATTTTATAAAAAGGGAGGAAGGGATAATTTAGACAATTTTAGACTATTTCTGTGCCATCAATGTTTGCTAAAGCTATTGAAAAGGCTGCATATGTAAGGATAATTAGGCATCCTATGGCACATAATTTGCTGCCAAATCTACAGTTAGTCTTTAGAAGTTGTTTAACAACTGAAAATGATGTATTCTCTTTTCTCTGTGAGGTACTGGATGGATTTAACGAAAGGTTTCGAACGCTTGGCATATTTTTTGATTTTACTAAGGCGTTTTATTGTGTTGACCAGGCCGGCCAGAGTGGCCGAGTGGTTCTAGGCGCTACAGTCGAACCGCGCGACCGCTACGGTCGCAGGCTCGAATCCTGCCTCGGGCATAGATGTGTGTGATGTCCTTATGTTAGGTTTAAGTAGTTCTATGTTCTAGGGGACTGATGACCACAGATGCTAAGTCCCATAGTGCTCAGAGCCATTTAAACCATTTTGAAAAGGTCAAAATTCACGGTGTTGAGAATGGCTGTGATGGCGGATCTGAATGGGGCACAGTCAAATGTTTGGGCGCAGCCGTACGGTACGTAACAAGTGCTCTCAAGCCGACCTGTCTGGCATGCTGACAGTTTGCTTGGTCAGTAGACGTGCGTCGCGCCACACTGCGATGCAGAGCACGGATGGCCGCCGTCCGCAGCGGGCAGTATTAACTGGAGAGGCCTCGGGCGCGAATATGTCTCTCTCTCTCTCTCTCTCTCTCTCTCTCTCTCTCTTGGCTCACCATGGAGCTTTTCGATGCGACCGTAATTAGGATGTCGGACACAGTGATGATGGGTGCGCATAGCATGCGTGTTTTATAGTCCGCCTTTGTTAATAAAACTGTTTGAACTTACTTCTCGGTGTTTGCGTATTGCCGTGCCTCGAGGACTCGCCACTTACAAATCCTGACAAATATACGTCATCCGGGGCAACAACACAAACAATCCCCCTTATAATGACAAGTTCATGGCTTGTGGAAAATAAACTAATGCTAAATCACAGTAAGGCTCAGTTTTTATAGTTTCTAATGCACAATTCAACAAAACCTGACGTTTTAATCTCACAGAATGGGTATACGATTAATGAAACTGAACAGTTCATTTTTCTAGGTGTTTACAAGATAGTGAACTGTTGTGGAAAGCCCACCTTCGGGATCTTGTTCAAAGATTTAATGCTGCCATTTTTACTATTCGAACAGTATCTGAAGTAAGTGATCGTTCGACTTGAAAATTAGTCTACTTTGCTTATTTTGATTGTCACACTGTATTATATTTTGGGTAACTCTTCCCAGTCTCAAAGGATATTTTTGGCTCAGAAATGGGAAGTTCAGCCAGTGAGTTACGTCGGTTTGCGAACCTCTTGTCGACCCCTGTCCACTAGTCTGGGTATTCTGACACTGGCCTCTCTCTATATGTATTACTTACTGTCGTTTCTTGTTAACAATATCAGCTTATTTCAAAGAATTAGCAGCTTTCACTCAGTTAATACTAGGCAGAAACCAACTTGCGTTTGGATCGCACTTCCTTAACTCTTCGCTCTAAGCACTATGGGACTTACCATCTGAGGTCATCAGTTCCTAGACTTAGAACTACTTAAGCTTAACTAACCTAAGGACATCACACACATCCATGCCCGAAGCAGGATTCGAACCTGAGACCGTAGCAGTAGCGTGGCTCCGGAATGAAACGCCTAGAACCGCTCGGCCACATCGGCTGGCCCTTAACTTGTGCAGAAAGGTGTTCAGTATACTGCTGCATCCATTTTCAATAAGCCACCAAAAGAATTCAATCTTAGCAGCAATCCACGCGCTTTCAAATCTAAACTGAAGAGTTTCCTGATGGGTCACTTCTATTCTGTCGAGGAGTTGCTTGAAAAATTAAGCTGCATCTTGTGTTATATTGCTCAATGTGTTTACTAAATTAATGGTTTGTCAATTCAAAAACATTTTATTTTATCTCTTATTTTTGTGTTTTAGTTTCATGTACTGACGCGTTCCATTACTTTGAAGATTTGCACCTCAATTTTGTCTAACGAAACTAGTCGTGTAAATAAAAATAAATAAAGTAAGAGTCGAGCGACGTGAAGGAGATGCAGTGGTTGTGAAGGGCTGTAGCCTTTTCCAGATGTTATAAAATCCGTACATTGAACAAGAACTAAATGAAATCAAAGAAAAATTTGGAGTAGGAATTAAAGTTCAGGGAGAAGAAATAAAAACTTCGAGATTTGCCTATGACATTGTAATTCTATCGTAGACAGCAAAGGACTTGAAAGAGCAGTTGAACGGAAAGAACAGCGTCTGTAAATGGGGCTATAAAACGAACATCAACAAAAGCAAAAGATGGTAATGGGATGTAGTCGAATTAAATCATGCGATGCTAAGGGAATTAGAAAACGAGACATTCGGAGTCCTAGGTAAGTCTTGTGGTTTGGGCAGCAAGAAACTGATGATGGTGGAAGTAGAGGGGATAGACACTGAGCAGCCAGAACATTATGACCACCTACCTAACCGCCGGTATGGCCACTTTTGGCACGGATAACAGTGGTGACACATCGTGGTATGGAAGCAATGAGGCCTCGGTAAGTCGCTGGAGGCAGATGGTACCATATCTGCACACACAGGTCATCCAATTCTCGTAAATATTGGGGAGCGGGGCAGTAAGTTCTGGCACCACGTTCAATGACATCTCAGATGTTTTCGATCGGGTTCAGATCTGGCGAGTGGGGGGGGGGGGGGGGGGGGGGCTGCACATGAACTGGAACTCACCGTTGTGTTCCCCGAACTACTCCATCACACTCCTGGGAATCTGACATGGTGCATTTCCTTGTTGAAAAATGCCACTGCCGTCGGGAAACACGATCGTCATGAATGGGTGTACGTGGTCTGCAACCAGTGTGTCACACTCCTTGGCCGTTATGCTGCCTTGAATGTGCTCCACTGGATCCACGGATGCCCACGAGAATGGTCCTCAGAGCGTAATGGACCCGTCGACAGCTTGTATCCGTCCTGCTGTACAGGTGTCGAGAAGCTGTGCTCGTGGAAGACGACGAATTTGCGCCTTCCCATTGGCCTGATGATGAAGGTGTTGAAATTCACGAGAGCATGCAACTCTCTCGACTGCGGAAATGTCCAATGCCGATGGTCACGAGCCCATTTCAGTCGTAGTAGCCAATGTCGTGGCATTAACATTGGCACATGCACGGGTCGTCGGTGTGGACGCAGACTGTTAGACGTGTTCAATGCTCTGTGTGTTCAGATACACTTGTACTCTGCCCAGCATTAGAGACTTGTTAGTTTAGCCACAGTTCGTCACCTGTCCTGTTTTACCAGTCTGCCCAGCCTACAATGTCCGAAATCTGTAATGAGGGGTAGGCGCCCAATCCCAGAACGTCTGGACGAGGTTTCACCTCGGTTTTGTCTTGTTTTGAAGACACTCACCACAGCACTTCTCGAACACCCGACAAGTCGTGCAGTTTCCCAAATGCTCATGTCAAGTCTCTGGACCATCACAACCTTCCCTCGATCAAACTCAGATAGATCGCGAGCCTTCCCCATTCTACACACGGTCAGGATGCTTACTGATACAACGTGGACTGTGCGTGTGTCTGACTAGCAGTCATTCCTTTCCAAGTGATACTGCTATAGCCTGGAAGGGTTTATACCGATAGTAGGCCGGTATTCATAATGTTATGACTGATCAGTGTAAAATGTAGATTGGCAATGGGAAGAAAAGTATATCTGAATACAGATTTGTTAACATCCAATACAGATTTAAGTTTTAGGTAGTCTTTTTTAAGGCATTTGTCTGGAGTGTATCCATGTATGGAAGCGAAACATGGACGATAAACAGTTTACACAAAAAGAGAATAGAAGCTTTTGAAGTGTGATTTTACAGAAGAACGTTGAAGATTAAATGGGTAGATCACGTAACTAAGCAAGAGGTGCCGAATAGAAATGGGCAGACAAGAAATTAGTGACACAGCTTGACCAAAAGAGTGGATCCGTTGATAGGATTCATTCTGAGACACGAAGGGATCGCCAGTATAGTAGTGCAGGGAAGTGTGGGAGGTAAGTAAGCAGATTCAGAACGATTCAGGTTACAGTTGTTACTAAGAGATGAAGAGGCTCGCACAGGATAGTGAAGCATGGAGGACTGCATCAAACCAGACTTCAGACTGAAGACCACAACAACAACAACTTATTTTAGAATGAAGGTCAAGGAAAGCAAAACAAGATTTTGTTGTATTTCTATGTCGGAAGGTTGAAATCGTTATTATGTGATGGATGGCGCGTGTGCGTGGAATTGTGTGACATCAGGCAGGCAGGAATCGCGGCGTTCAGGCGATCGCTGTTGCTACTATGCTGCCTCTTTTGCGGGGTCGCCATCCGTTGAAGTCATTACCGCTCAGCTGTTCTTCATTGATTAGAACAGTCGCTCATCCGGGTTTGTATGCAGTTCTCTTGTAGGCCTCTGGTCGTGCATTCGTACATTTCAGTTTAGAATGTGTAGTACCAAAGGACTCACTGCCCTCCCCTTATTTCCACTCCCCAATGATTTCAACAACCTTAACGTGGACATAATTTATTATTTCTAATTACCTCACAAGTGCCCAAAGTGATTTATGGATACATTACAAACTACCCGCGAGCTGTGGCTCCGATGTCTCCAGGCTACCCGAGGCAATCGCTCTCAATGGTTGTCTAGCAGTACCTGAGGGGAGAGAAGACCCGGAAAATCCTGTTCCGCACACATGATATTACAATATTTCCTGACTGGGAGAGGATTATACTCGGTAGACTGACTGTACAGTTCGCAAAATGCAGCTACATGGCAGAGTGGCAAGTGAGTTATGGAACACACCATATTCCGATTCTAAATTGAATTTTCTCATTTCACAAGATAAACACGAATTTGACACAAAGTGAAAACGTAAATTCCAAACAAGAAAAAAATTTAACTACAGACAATATCAAGGCATATAAAAATGACATAAAAAAACAATATTAATGTCATGTTGCATAAGAGACATTAAAGGTATTAACATTTAACACATAAAAGCAACAGAAGTATTACTTTCACACAGCACATGAAATTTAGGAAAACAATATTGACAGATTTTGCTATACGCCTCTTGATCTGACCGTTAGCAGTTTTCACCACAACTATACGGACACACTTGTCAGGTGCAGGGAACAGCTGCCTGACCAACCCCAACCCAGCCTCCATACCAAGGGAGCACATGATCGCCGATCTGGTGCTACCATGCGTCTTCCTATGCCGATCTACTGTGTTGCTGCAGCTGATGCACGTACTCAGTGAACCACCTCTTCAAAAAGGGCTGATGCAGCTGCTGTACAAGTTGTCACCTGTGAAACCTGTTCACAGAAATCTCAAGGATACGTCATGAGAGCGAGCCCACAACGGCATTGAATTTAGGCATGCTTCTGCCTGTCAGTTCTTTAGATGTCAGTACTGTATTGCCAGTAACACGCTTGAGATGTGACTATACATTTGACTACTGATTCCCACAATCGGCCAAAGTGGGTGACACGAGGTGGAGTAAAATATTAAATTATACTCTGAGGCCGAGAAGTTTACCACACTTTCAACTGTAGCCTTTTCACAGAGGAAGCACCTACAAATGTGGTACCATTATCACTATACTTGCGAGAAGGATTTCCTCTTCTCACAATGAATCCCGTGAGAGCAGCCAGAAATGATCTGGTTACCAAGTCGCTAACTAGCTATAGGTGAATGGCTTTGGTTCCCACGTAAATAAGCCGGCCGGAGTGGCCGTGCGGTTGTAAGCGCTACAGTCTGGAGCCGAGCGACCGCTACGGTGGCAGGTTCGAATCCTGCCTCGGGCATGGATGTGTGTGATGTCCTTAGGTTAGTTAGGTTTAATTAGTTCTAAGTTCTACGGGACTGATGACCTCAGAAGTTAAGTCGCATAGTGCTCAGAGCCATTTGAACCAAGCCCACATAAATAAAGCAATATAGGCTTTGGTAGTAATATCAATCCGCCGTCCACCATGCTTCACCGTAACACGGCCTGCATATTCCACTCCACTGGAATGGACAAGACTGGTTTACTGTAGATGCTGGTAGGTGGCCCATAAGTTGAACTGCAGCCTGGGACTTCAAGCATTTCAGACATTACCCGGTAACTCCTTTGACTGTGTTGCGACCGAGGGAATTCAAAACGTCCTACGCAACATAGGAAGTTAAAACTATGGCACAGCGTACAACAAACGTTCATATACATACACGATGAGAATTTATGATGCTTAGGTGGAGTGAAGTCGCTCATCATATGGTGCGTTGGCACTCATCAGCCTCCCTCCCACTCAAATAGCTTCTGGATCAACTGATGGATGCAAATCTCTTAATTCGCTATTATGAGGAATAGAATAACTGGCCTTCAACAATGCGATCTCACTAGCGTAGTCACCATGTTGAACTATGCCAAAGGCTCTTTTGATAGCGTTTTGGTATCCCTGTGGGATGAATGGCCCAGTTATCCTCTGTTGTTGCAGCCTTATATTGTCAACAAACCTCAGTGCATAAGCCAAAACCCTGTAGGTTTCCTTGAAAGAGGAATACTTACACTACAATTCAGCATCAAGCTTAATAACAGACATCAAAGACACCTACACACACCTTTCTGGCGCATCTTCTATCACACGTGAAGGACAAGTGCTGTAGTCCAGGTCACAGCTGAATAACCATGATGGGCAGAGCATCACTGCAAAAGTGAATCCATTTGTGCTGCGCTGATGCCACGTGATAAGCAATCAGTGGGAGTGTCTTCTGCTTTGACGTGTCTCCAGTTGGAAACAACTCAGTTCCTGAATTTCAGAGACTTGACAACAAAGGTTTTCCAATGACAGACTACGTTGCAGCCAGCTGGGAACTATTGGAGAATCCGTCCAAATATGGATATCACTACTGTTTACAATATCTAAGTCACTGGCCAAATTATGAATGAGTCGAGCAAGAAGTAGAGTATCTCATAATTCCAGTCACGGAAGAGATTGTTCTTTGACAGGGGCTAAACGAGATTCGGCCACAGCCAATGAAATTAAAAATCTTTTTGTTGGGAAGAACACATATGATGTATACACAGGCATCATATGCCAACTGTGAAACATCACAGAAACATGAAATTTCGAATTTAACGTATTGAGAACAGGGAATGACATGCCTCCTAATAAAAATATCAGTTCGAGAAGGCAGTTACATATGAAGGACATTCCATTCATCAGCAAGGTTGGATAGAAGGACTTCATCCAAATGAAGGCTTAGTTGACAAGTGCTGCAAGAACAGTTCCATCTTGTGACTAATGGGTCCAAAAGGCCTAGTGGGTCATAAATGAATGCTATTGTAGACAGGCGATCTTTGAGCACCGATGATTCTTCAGCTGCGCGTGGCGCTGAAATGGATCAGAGCTGTGGTATCGTAAGATTCCCAATGTTTTTATTGCTTCTCCATCAATGAGATTACAATGTACAAACGTTTCTGTGTGCCGCACTGGAATTTGTTCCACAACCTTGTGACTACTGGAGATCCATTTCCTCAGTGGAAACCATCCAGAAGCAGATAGCCGAGTCACCTGGGTTTGAAGTTTCTGAGTTTCAGATTCCATATCTGACTCGTCTAGGAAGTCGTCCACATAGAAACTAGACAACAAAGTTCATGCTGCCACTGGAAACCTGTCTTGATTTTCGAAGCCCAACTGTTGGAGACATCTGGTCGCAATAAAGGCAGCAGGAGTAGTTCCATAAGTGGCTGTGGACAATCCATATTCTTGTATCAGCGCACACGGTGATTCTCACCACAGATTTCTCTGAGAGTTACTACTATCAGGATGGAGAGACAGTTAGTGATACATGGCCTCGTAACTGAATGAGAGAAAGAGCTCGAAAATCTTGATTTTGCAGTAGCAGATTCAGACATCTCATCTCATAACAGGCTTCTGACTTAAGTGTTTCAATACTATACCTTACCATTTATGTAGTATATCGATGCGAAAAGTACGACAGATCACTGGCGACATCCAATGGGGAGTTACTGGCAATGCTTGAGGGAAATTAGGTTGAGTGGCTGACCACGATTTCTCGCGAAGGTTTGTTTGTAAGCTCAGGATCGTTCCTTGAAACTAGTATGAAATTATCGAGCAAGGTAACCCAGTAGTTACCACAATGGACTCGCATTCGGGAGGTTGACAGTGCAAACCTGAGTCCGGCCAGTTAGGTATAGGTTTTCCGTGATTTCCTATAACTATTTACTGCGAGTGCCATGAATTTTCTCTTGAAAGGGGACGGCCGAATTCCTACTCCATCGTTCCATATTCCGAGCTTGTGCTCCGCCTCGTTGTCGACAGGACGTTAAACTATGACCTCCTACTCCTCCAGCTACGAAATAGGAGTTAATATTTGCCCAGATCTGAGGGAATTAGATTAGGAAATGAGACGCTTAAAGTAGTAAATGAGTTTTGCTATTTGGGGAGCAAAATAACTGATGATGGTCGAAGTAGAGAGGATATAAAGTGTAGACTGGCAATGGCAAGGAATGCGTTTCTGACGAAGAGGCATTTGTTACGTCAAGTACAGATTTAAGTGTCAGGAAGTCGTTTCTGAAAATATTTGTATGGAGTGTAGCCATGTATGAAAGTGAAACATGGACGATAAATAATTTGGACAGGAAGAGAACAAAAGCTTTTGAAATGTGGTGCTACAGAAGAATGCTGAAGATTAGATGGGTAGATCACATAACTAATGAGGAAGTATTGAATAGGATTGGGGAGACGATAAGTTTGTGGCACAACTTGACTAGAAGAAGGGATCGGTTGGTAGGACATGTTTTGAGGCATCAAGGGACCACCATTTTCGTATTGGAGGGCAGCGTGGAGTGTAAAAATCGTAGAGGGAGACCAAGAGATGAATACATTAAGCAGATTCAGAAGGATGTAGGTTGCAGTATGTACTGGGAGATGAAGCTTGCACAGGATGGAGTAGCATGGAGAGCTGCATCAAACCAGTCTTAGGACTGAAGACCGCAACAACAACATGGATACCACAATTTGCCCACGGAACGTGGTGTCACTAAAAACCTGTGCGCTATATTTTGCGAACGATTCTCCGCTGTTCATCAGGAAGTAATTAAAGTTTGTGCCAGAATGAAAACATTTATCCGGCTGTGTTGGCTATCATCAGAGACCAGGTAAAAGAAACAGAGGCAGCTCAGCGTCGGAAAGCAGGGAAGTCTCATTTGTCATTGGTTTAAGTATAAACGAGCAACATTTGCGTAAATTAGGGCGTATATAACACCCCTCCACACGCACCAATTTACTGGCTGACAGACGACCAATTCCGTGACAGCCTACACACGTCCCGACCGACTGAACTCCGCGATTACAGTGAAGGCCTGCTGTCGTAATTTTTTTATTTTGCGTTTAGTTCATTGTGTTTGCCCTACGGGATCCCGCTCGGTTCTTCACAAAAGCAAAAACGGCTGAATCGTGCATTACCGAACTGCTGAACATAATAAAACCATTCTTAAGGGAAAATACTGCAGTCCTGGCATAGGTTGTAAACCCGGAGGAGAGAGTATTAGCTACGTACATTACGATTTCTCGTCAATGCAGCAGACGTAAGGTTCAGTGCTCTTCTGCCGGCACAATTATTAACTAAAATTGTTCCTGAAATGTGCAACTTGATTTATAGTTGACTGAGAAAATACATCGTGGTAAAGCAAATTAAATACAACAAAAGACGTTCGTGAAAACATTTATTTATGGATGTAGCAGAACAAGATGACCCGTAAATTTCAGAGACTCTTATTCGAAGAAGAAAGATTACACATGGTGGCGGCGCGCGTCATCTAATAAATACAACAGATGCGTAATAAATGAAGCATTTGGCGACTGTTAGAACTGAAAAAACTACATAGCAGATGGCGTGGATATAGGCTGGAATTTTTCAATACTTACAACAATGAAAGAAGTACATTTTATGAACTAACGTCCACGGGATGTTGATACTTCGGTTTTTAGATTTCATTTCCGAAAAGTGTCGGAAATAAAACCTAAAAACAGAAATAAAGAAGGTCGACAGACTTAACCTCGTGTTGCACATAGAGAAACCATTATGTATTCGGTAAAAATGGAACAGGTGCTTCATTTCTCGAATCTCTGTTAATACTCCTCGCACGACGTGCCGCGAGTACGTCAGCAGTCTTTAAATTTCTTTAAAAACTCTGTCCGTAAAGTTTCATCCGCCTCTGACGTCGACATGTATATTAGAATAGTATTTAATTCCGTTGGCTGTGGCAAAACACGAACTTTTGTCGGGCGGCTGGCACGATCGCGCTACACTCAACACTCCTGTTGGGTCGCCTGTCGGGTGGTGGGACGCGCCCGACAGTGAAAGTTCGTCGGTCGGTCAAAACACGGACACGCAGCCAATTTGTCAGGCGGTCTGTGGTTGAGGCATCACGTGAGGCGCTGCTGCCGAGTCCTGTGATCAGGCTGACGGCTGCGACAGACGAAAGGAAGAGCTGTGAATCATTCTTCCTGCTTTGCTGGTTGCCTACGTTGTGGAGTGCTATCTCGAGTTGTTTGGAGGAGTTCGTGGAGTAGTTGTTGTCGGAGTAGTTTTCGCTGTTGTTGTTTTTCAATAACGCGACCAAATCTGTGTGTGTAATGATTTACAATCTTTAATTCCTTCTGAACAGAGACCGAAAACCATGAGAAGGTGTTTGCTCGAGACAAATCTTGTGCAGAATTATGCACAATTTGAGGTGGCGTGAAGAGCTACCCTGACAACTCTGAGAAGAGCAAAGAGGAAGTATATCAAGGACACCATTGTGGAGGCAGAAACAGATGACAGACAAATGTGTGCGTTATTGTTCAGTGGCCCGGCTTAGTCAAAGGCACGTCATCCTGTCCAACTGCCCGTATACAGAATTGAAATCTTGAAAATTAGTAATTTGTGAATTCAGGGAGGTTTGCATCCAGGGTTCTGAACAGTAGATCAGATCTTCGTTCTCTGATAATTCACCGAAAAACAGATGACACAGTTAGGAACCAGTGTTAATCTGTCGATTTCACGAAGTTCTATGATTGCATACACCACAGAAGCCTGTTCATTAGCACTCGTCGACAAGGTCAATATACTGGTCAAGTAGTTACTGTGGGTGGAAGACCGGTCCTGCAACTGCGTTTCTCAATGGGAACCCTTCATATTAAGCAGAGATCAGCTCCATCATCCACTCAGGGAACCACTCCTCCTACAGCCCAATGGAACTGTTTTGGCCGAGGTGAATGTCGAGACCGTGAAGGATTCAGATATAAAAAATATTGATCCTACAAATAGTACTATATTCCTGAGACAAGTCGAGTATCGACTGGACACAGTGGAGAAGGTAACTTTTAGCCACATGCTGTCCTTTGGATCTGACTGCATGGAACTGAATTAAGGAAGAACATATTCGCATTTTTGCATTGAGAGACAGTAGCAGAGAGACTGTGGAACAGAGGCGACAGTGGCAGTAGTAGACAACAGGTGGAGACAGCTGCAGCGAGTGAGTGGAGCCTAGATTTTTCTCCCGTCATCGTTACCACTTTCAAGTGGGGGGGGGGGGGGAGGTGGTAGGGGAACTATTTTTCTGTTTTCCACATCCCTATAGCCATGTTTTTGTTCCCCATTCTAGCGCAGTATGAATACTTAGATTGGGTGGAAGGATGTACCATGTTCCATGTTACAACAGCGTACGTTCATGTGCCAAAATGTTTTGTGAAGAAACGAGAATGAGACTGAGCAGCTGGTTCCCACTTTTCTGTCATTGTTTTACAGAGAAACATATTCACCTGTTTGTGCTCAGGGGAGCATTTTTGAACTGCTGGTGTGCTACAAAAATATCAGTGTACAGGGGACTCCCTCTTACATGAATGAATACATACCTACATCTTTCTGGGGGGGGGGGGGGGGGGTGACATCTGTAGCCAGTAGCTGGTGTAATAAAAACATTGAAGTAACAAGTGAAAACGCAGTGGCAGTAATTGAAGATTCAATATGTTAAAGTCACTATGCAGGCAGTCAGGGCATACTGTAAATCTACCTTTATTTTCTTGTTATGTGAGTACTTTGGTTACAACGATTATAATAACTGTTCCAGTAACTGGTATTCAATCATGTCTTCCATGTCCCTGTATGTCACTAAGATGGTGACACTAATAACCATCCCAGAGCCTGATACCAGTTTCAGGTTGCCTACATTACAGCTTCCAAGGGCAACAGAATTATTATAATTATTATTTCACATAATTGACGAAATGCAGACATTCAGAAAGCCATAATTTACTCATTAAGATGTGTAATATAGTGGAAGTTCAATGGAATAACACAAATAGTTAGGAACTTGAGGAACCGAACGCTTTTCGACTCTCCGTAGATTGCGTGCGTATACCTGGACTTTATCCATTCACTGTTGGCGAAAGAGCGCTTACCAATTTCCATCAAACTTGACAACTTCAAACTTTTCCTCAACTTTTTCTTGATTACATGTTTCAAGTCAACACAATTTACAGAGCGATTAGTCTCCTACTCTCATGCGTAGGAATCTTTAGAAAATCCAATTTTACTGGCACATTTTTAACACCTGTGTAAGGCACAAAATTTTCAGATACATTACACAAACACGGTAGTATCACTGCAGTAATAAGTTTGCATTCAAAATTACATAAGCCGACATAGTAACTTTTAACAAACTTCTTTGTTCTTTATGAGAGAATTGAAGTGTCTTGCAAACCAGTATTTGCATAACCAATGACACTTAGTATCGGTCTTAACGGCACACTTTCTTTGTGAATTTTGGGAGATTCATAAAGCGTCGGTGGTAGCGCAACCGAATTGCAGAGACCTACTCGTTAGCCAAGTTTTTGACTACGCTGCTAAAACCACATGTGGGCCGTTTGGACTCATATAAATAATTCGACACATTCCATCAGCAGATTGAATGGCATAGTGGTCCAGCCGGAGGACATCTTGGTTAGCTTCGATGTGGTATCGCTGTTTACCATGGTTCCACTTAATGATGTATTGGAACAGCTGGATCGAATTTTTCCTGCCGATATTTCAGAACTGTTTAAGTGTTGTTTGACGACCACATACTTCAAGTGGAATGGACAGTTTTATGAGCAAACGGATGGCGTGGCTATGGGAAGCCCCCTTAAGTCCCGTAATTGCAAAGTTCTTTATGGAGAAATTCGAAGAACAGGCCTTAGGTACTGCCAGCAAAAAACCAAATGTGTGGTTCCGATACGTGGATGACACGTTTGTGCTGTGGAGACATGGTAGGGAGGAACTCAGCCGGTTCCACGAACATCTGAACGGTATAAACTCGAGAATTCAGTTTACAATGGAGGAGGAGGTAGACAGCAATTTATATTTCCTCGATGTGCTTGTTTTTAGAAACGAATAAGGTAATTTGGGCCACTCAGCATACCGCAAAACCACGCACACGGACCGTTATTTGCACCGGGATTCGAACCACCACCCACAACAGAAGCGGGGTGTTATGAAGACGACAGCGGACAGAGCTAGAAATATTTGTGAACCTCAGTTGCTCGACGTTGAGATGGAACATCTCCACAATGCACTAATGAACGGATATTCGTCCGCCGAAATAGAACGTGCGTTGAGGCAGCCACGCAGAAATCATACTGACGTACAGGCTACTGCAAAATCTAAGGTTTTCCTGCCGTTTGTTAAGAATGTAACGGAAAGAATAGGGAGGATCTTGACGAAGCGGAATATTACCGTAATTTACAAGCCCACAAGGAAGATACAGGAATACCTTAAGCCAGCCAAGGATGTTCGCAAACCACTGGAAAAAGCTGGAGTGTATAGGATCCCATGCAGCTGTGGTGATGTTTATGTGGGTACCACTAAAGGAACTGTTTCTAAACGTTTGGAAGAGCATAAGGGAAATTGTAAAAGAGGAGAAACGGAACGATCAGCTGTTGCGGAGCATGCTTTCCAGCCAGGGAACCACAATATTCGTTTCGAGGAGACGCAAGTGCTAGCGGCCACAAGCGGATATTGCGAAAGGCTCTACAGTGAGGCAATCGAAATCGCTAAACACCCAAATAATTTCAACCGAAAGGAGGAGGGTGTGAAATTAAACGGTATATGGATGCCGGTGTTAAAGAAGATGTGTACCACCCGTCCACTACTGGGTGATGGCAACGGCGATCGACGGCGACGGACAGCGGCCAATTGCACTGACGTTTTCAAAACACGTGACGTCATGCCGCGGCGTGGGAACGCGCGGACACGGAATTTAGCGGCAGTCAGTGGGTGTGTTGGACCTTCCATTGAGCTACGGACCCCCTTGAAGGTGTCTCCCGCAGTCTGAGACGAAACGTTGGGAATCGACACAGAATTCATCAACCGACCACGGCATAACAGCCCGGATAATTATAATGGACCTTACAACGCTGCCACTTAACCACCGTTTTGAATTTTACTATTGTGTTTGAAAGCTTCTTACAAATTTTCCCTAAAATTTAATAGACAAACTGCGTCAGCTTTCTTTCTTACACTCTTGCAGAGAGACGAGTAAAGGATGCAGTGTTTTCAGTTAAAAACATTTTGAGGGTCTCGTGATGAAATAAATGCGTCCGTGGGAGTTTGATGTAGGCGGCAATACCATGCTTTGCAGCAATAATTTAAATACTAGACATCTTACCATTCCCTTTCGACAACGGTGTCAAGACATTGTCGATAACACCTGACAGGACACACCGAAACATACTTCGCTAGTCAGTTTTATCAATGCCACTGCTTACTGCTTTTTG
Source organism: Schistocerca americana (assembly GCF_021461395.2). Lineage (NCBI taxonomy): Eukaryota > Metazoa > Arthropoda > Insecta > Orthoptera > Acrididae > Schistocerca > Schistocerca americana. Next base: position 51,506,508 of record NC_060121.1, on the reverse strand, counting down.
CTACTTAATTCATGTTACAGATTTCACCATAAACATGCCTATGTTGATTTCAGAACCTACCAACACTCTGCATTACTACGAACGTGTGAAATAAGTAAGGCTACTAAATTTTAATCTGAGGAACAACGAAAACACAAGTTATTCCCTGTCATCTTCCAATGACATCCAATGATGGTTTCACATTTATTTTAAACGAATTATGAATTTCTTCTTGTTCTTTGTGTCTTATTCTTCTTTGACAAAGAAATATCAAATATTTGTCAAATTTTTTTGACAAAGATCGTGGCGCTAGAAATGGGATTACACAGTCATTTTTCGTCAAATTTCAAGATGGCGGACGGAAACTACTTGTGTGCTGCAGTTGCTAATACCACAATTGCATTGTGTGTGTATTTGGAAGAAAAGCGGTAGAGAAAGAGTTGAATGAAACCCTAGGTATTACGTCTACATAGTAAAAGAATTCAGCAAAATTTGTTACGAGAGCTGCAAGAGGAGGAATTCAAGTCTTAACATATAAATTACTTACGAATGGATGAGAGTATTTCAGTATCTGCTCAGTAAAGTGGCTTCTCATGTTACAAAACAGAATATTCTTAGAAATGCTGTACGTCCAGAAGACAAATTGTGTCACTGCGATTTCTTGATACATGACAGCTACTCTGGTTTACTACACAGCACATTAATATCACATTGTAATCAACCAAAATAATCTCAGAAACGTGTGAAGCGATTTATAAACCGATGAAGGTGGAATATGTGAAGGTAAATAAACGTTTAGTGCACTTTATGGACTATAAGAACAATTTTTAACTTTAAATAATTTAATTTCTGGAATTAGTGTTCCCACAACGGCAAAATTAATACAAAGTATGAAACAGATAATGCGCTTTTTAATTTGTCGCATCCAGAATCCAAAAACAGACAAAGTAGAAAGGAAAGCTAAGACTTTTTGAGTGTGTCCACATCCTCTATTCCGGCTTGCTGTATGTATGTTTCCAGATGTAGAGGTGGATGGCTGTAGCTGTGATTGTGGACATGAAGTCGCCTGCAGTATATTCCACCTCCCATCAACACACAATTGATAGCATGCAATATGCCCCTTGCTCCCCCCCCCCCCCCCCTCCCATAGCCCAAGCTAGTTTATTTTAAAAAAGTCGACGAAAGTAACTTTGAAGCCATGTTTACAAACACACTACAGATACGTCCAACAGCTGTAGCGACGCCAGCGCTCGAAGGTGTTACATTTCACATTGCAGTGAACAGATGATTAACGACTATGACCAAATCTATGGCGAGGCTTTAGATTTGATCTTACTTGACGACATGCCAGTTTTGACAAAGTTGCCTATTACACCATCAAATTTCTTTGACAAATGTTTGACATATCAACTTTGACAAAGGAATGGGATAGTGTAATAGCGGCCCAGGTAGCACTGTTAGTGAACTCGTGGAAGACATTACACAGGCGTGTATCCACCTGCTGGCGAGAACCAGAAAAATCTAACGCCAGCTTTTAAAAACTGTATCCACGCTGTAGAATCCACGGTACGCCACGGAAAAGAAACGGGCTTACTGTGCATGCTCATAAGCAGCACAGAATTTTGAGCTGCTATTCGTTACAAAGCTGGGAGTGATACATTCTACCGGCGGGTGCATATAAGAAGTTCTAAAGTGAAACATTCACAAGTTTACATTGCCCGATCTGATTAAATTCAGTATGGGAGAATTATTATTTTTTTTGGGTAGGCTTCGCCACCGATTAATTCATGTACGCAGCAAAGTTTAAGACTTATTTGGAAAACACTACACGGAGCAGTGGCGCAAGTCTAACAAATAGAACATACATAAGAAACGAAGAATTCAGCATCTGTTGGAACAGAAAATTATCCCATAGTTTGCTCTTCATTGAGGGCTTGGATATAGGCTGGACTAACGATGAAGGAGGGATATTTCATGAATTAACGTCAACTAGGTGTCGATATTTCGTTTCTTCAGAATCATTTCCGTTAGGTATCTGAACTAAAAGACAAAATCAGAAATACAGAAGATCGGCCGACTTACTCTGTGCTGCAGGAAGTCACTATGGATTCGTTGAAAACTGAGGAAAGCTTATTTATTTGATCTATATTGATATATTCCTCGACGTGCTCCACAAACATCTGCAGAAACACTGACTAAAGACAGACGTCTGGCATGCAGTTGGCACAACGGCCCAATATCCAGACAAGGAAAGTTTGTCGGTCAAAACGCCTACACATGTTCAATTGTGTTCGATTGGTCGTTGCGCGTGCAGGGGCCTTATCACAACCTTTGGCATTTATTCACATCCATTAGCTTCGCCAGTTCACCTTTCAACCTGTAGCCATGCTGCAGATCAATCTGTCACAACCAAGATTCCAGGGGACTTGGCAGAGGGTGGGTGGTGGGCCTCGCAAAATTTCCTGCACTCCATATGTGGTCACAATTTCAAATGTTTCACCGAAACCACGAATCCCGCCCATAGTGCGGACGCCAAAAGTGGCGGAAATGTGAGCTAGTCCTTCCCACAGGTGGTGTGGGTGACACCACGGACCACGGCTCGCCTCCACTTCGTGTCGCTGGCTGCCTACACCCGTGTCCCGTGCTTCTGCGAAAACAGAATGAATCACTGTCCCCGGGACCTCCGATCCCTTGTGCTGACAGTTAAGACCCCCCCCCCCCCCCCCTTAAACGACAAAACTCTGACGAATCCGCAGCTAGACAAGGGCAAATTAACAAACTTACAGGTACGAAGTTTGTCACTTTCACCTCACTTTGAAGCATACCCTGCTCGTATTGACAGAAAGGCCTCTAATACAGATAAAGCAGTTGTGGCTTCGATTTCGACGCTGGTCCAGGGAATGGCTTTCAACGGTAGAGACTTACATACGAAATTCCTCGAAAGGAAATATTGCTCTTAAAACCTGATTACATCAACTTTAGTCGAATTGTCAATGAAACCTGTAATGACTAATTTTACTCCGCTCTCGCGGTGTGAAGGCACAGGGACGCGGCGATTTATCCTCGTATTTCGTCCTCTTATGACAGTTCCTTAAATTAAAACGTTGGAACATACAGCCCACGTTGCGCGTAGAAGAACGGAGAACTTTTATTACTTTTTATTTCGTTACGCTTCCGTCTGTATTATGGGTAGAATATATATTCCCATCTTAACCTATTCCTGAAAGATACAGCACTCATTTTGGTAATTGACAGTACTACCTTGTTTGGGTCGACAGAAGCGTCCGATCCAACGCGTCGGCTTTGACCCGTGACGTAAGGGTGTTGTGTGTGACGTCATGACGGAGCGGAGTTTGGTTTGAGTGTGGCTGTCTCCAGTTCTGTTTTATTTTATTTACTTTTCTGATCTGTTCGTTCTATCTCGTGAGATTTTTTTTTAAGTTTAAAAACACTTATTACTTATTTTAATTATCTGTTTCCTCGAATTTCTGTTTTAGCTTATTATATTTAACTTTCTGATCTGTTCGTTCTATCCCGTGAGTTTTTTTTTTTTTTTTTTTTTTTTTTTTTTTTTTTTTACAAAGACAAAAAACACTAATCAGCTACTGAAGCATCGTTATCTTCTATGGGTTGCAGGGGTTACGACCCCTGGGGAGGTGGATGGGTATTCATGCATGGCTGTCATCACTTACACGTTGTAGCTACGCAAGGCGTCTAAATTTGTTTATATTTAGTTTGCCCGCCATCCAAAACACCCCATTTCCCGCGCTTGTCCCGTTAGTGTCATTAGGCTTCTTGTGGAAAGTGTGTGTTTCCGCCATATTTGTGACGTCATGGGTCAAAGCAGACGGGTGGGATCGGACACTTCCGTATTTCCCTTTGTTTTTACCGTTGATTCTAGTTTCCATACTTGTGGAGACTCACGATACAGTGAGAAATTCTAATCAAACTGTCACTAAACATGTGCGGCGAAACAGACAACATCCCGCATCTTGTCAAGCTTGTCAAAAATTTCTCAAAACACGATGTATGCTTAAAGTTAGACAGCACCGTATAACTACAGTTTACGTTTATTAAATATCTTAAAGTCTTACATCCATAGGTACCGTACAGAGGGGCAGCGTCTTCACGCTACTGTAGTCTAACCAGTATCCCGTCATAGACTGACACGTTCTAGTCGCCACTTCATGGCTATTCGCAGAAGCTGTTAACAGTCAACATGTTGCACATCATCAGTTACTTGCAATTATGGGACACCCTTTGCACCCGACTTCCAAGACTTGCCAGTTGTGGTTGATCTTTTCAGTCAGCAAATTCTACGTAATTTGCCTACAGAGCTGAACTACGAAGCTTACTCTCCCTAAACAGTTATTCCACAAACCGCCATAAACCCCGAATTAACATTTGTTCTAACAATTTTCATTTAGCTACTAACAGTATGCTGAAGCAACTAACTTTTCAACTTTATCAAAAATGTAAGTGAAAATTCTTTAAGCAATTAAAGTGGCCCAAAATTCGCTACACACAGCATGTACTGACATCACGAATTAGCTTTTTCGTAGCGCGCCAATAAAAAGTCAGTGCTTTGTAACAACTGCACTGTGCGGGATATCACCAAAGAACGTTCCGTACTTACCAAGAACTGCGCCGTCGGACCGTCAGCCGCCACGAAATACAGACACAGGACGCTCCGCTCGCAGAACACGGACAGCCGCCTCCGTAGCTGTCGCTCTCGTCTCCATTTCGTTGTCATCTACACGCAAGTCGCCGGGTCGGGGTCAAATAAAATGATTCGCAGCAGGCGACCGAACACCCAGAAATGGAACTACGGTCCAAAACACGCACTTTTCTCCGTAAACTGTGGTGCTGTTGCTTACACTCCTAAGTGAAAAGAAAGTCTCACGCCACAAACCCAAAGTGCGCCACTCAATGCTACGAGAGTTAATGGGGTAAGATCATGTGACAGATACCACGTGTAATCTACTCTAACGCCATCCGTACCAGCAATCGACACTGATCACTTCTCGATATCAGACAACTCACAATCTACAAGTCGACAGAGAACTCTAAGGGCAGACTTTCCAGCAATTCGTTGGGCTAGGGAAAACAGTTTCAGTTAACCTGTCAAGGAAATTTAATAAACGCGATATTCCACTTCAGCAAGAAAGATGGCAGACTAGCGTCCATTGTAACGTTTCTTTCCTTACTGGTAATTAAAAGTGAGAGAAATATTCAAATTAATGAAAAAATATTCTGCTCATTATTCTGAGTTTGCCACAGGAAGGACACGTTACAAATGCGATGCCACGGTGTGGTTAGTATCCTTACGCGTATAATATATATATATATATTTAATCCTTTTAATATGCTGGACCATTACTATAATTTACCCTTGAGGCCAACGCTGTTACATTCTATCAATGTATGAGACCCTGGTGTTGCTGAACACCTTCGTCAACCGCTGTTTGAAGGCTCGTTGACTGCAAGACACTTCTGTCGATAATCGACCGGTCTTCGTAAAAACAGGTCTTCAGGTCCGACCTATGGAGAATAATATACTTAAACGGCATAACGCGATAAGCAGTCGTTCATCTTGCTTTCAAATAACGTGATCACAATTTCGTGATACATCTACCTAAAAAATATAAAATCATTTAAGCAGTTCAGTGTGGTAGTATTAAAAGGTTCACTACAATAACTGCAGAGACCGATATTTATGAATGATAATCTTATTATTCCATAAAAAATATAAGACATAAGAATTTCGGCAACCTACCTCTTAGTACATCGAATGTCAAAACAGAAGTGAATCATAAGAAGAGAAAGTCTCCGTTTCTTTACAAAATCGCTTGGTTTTTTCGAAAACTTAATTTTGTTTTTCCTACAGAGGCCTCCTTTTACGTTTCATACATACAAGCTCTGAGTTTTCATTAACATCTGTTACTTAATCATTGACATTATAAATATTATTCGTGACACAAGAGTTTTCAAGATTGGATAGCTTCTTTTTTTTTAAGATACACTTCAGTAACCTTCTGAATTCTGGAAGCTACTGTATAACAGTATCTCATTCTAGCATTCAAGTGAAATTGGAGTGGTTACTTGACTAGATTACACACCAATTTCTTCGTTCACACATACTTGCAAGTTAACAAAAAATGATTATTTTGAGCAAAACGTTTGTGCCTTTAGTGATTCGTTCCAGAAGTGTGGAAATATTTTGTCCTTGGTCTGGACTGATATTTTGGTTTGATCACCAATTTGGAAGCATGTTGAGAAAATCAGACCTAAAAACATCAATCTGAACCTTTAGACTTTCTTAATTTCAATGTTTCTGATTACATGACTTTCAGTAACTAGTACATTTTGCAGTTGAAAAACGCCGTGGAATAAGCGCTCAGTAATACTGGAACAAAGTATGTACCACCTACTCTGCGTTGTTGCCAGATGTATCCAGGATTATAGTGATGACGTCATCCAAGATGGCGCCGTGTGGACTTGGCAACAGCACATGACGTCATCCAAGATGGCTGCCATGGCGTCATTCAAGATGGCGGATTTTGGCGGTAGGTTTGAATTTTGGTGGGAAAGTTCCATGCCCCCTTCACCTCAGAAAAATAGTGGGAAGTTCAAATTCCAACAGGATAATGCATCACACCACAGTTATCCCTACTAAGCAAAGAAAATTGCGGGAAGATAGCTCACTCGGGCCACATCCACTAACCTAAGTCACTCGACCACCACTTCCTCCTATGAACTGGCGCGAAGATTGAATTTTGGTGGTAAACAAAGGTCACTTGTGGTTTCTCTACTAAGCTAAGAATATGGAGCCAAAGAAAGGACACTTGTACTAACCTCAGTCGCTCAACAGCCACCTCCTAAGAATTCGTGGGAAAAGGACTTGGACATAAGACTTTATTTAAACAATTACAAGCAGTGCTATCCATCCGTTGTGTTCACCACAAGGTCCAGAGCCCAACTGACTTAATACACATCGCCACCACTAGAGGGCGCTCTCATCTGTGACGTAATCCAAGATGGCGGCCATCCGGTGTGTTGACCACGAGCTCCAGACTCCAACTGACTTAGCACATATTGCCACCGCCAGAGGGTGCTACCATGACGTTAGCTGATAACGCAAGTACCGTTATACAAGATGGCGGCGAACAGTCAGTTCATCATGTAGCCTAGAACCCAGCACTGGCACTAGAGGGCACTGTTGTGACATCAGTGGGAACCAATAGGAACCCTTAATCCAGTCACATGCTCGACTTCAGCCAGTTGGATGGAAGTATCTGATGACGTCATTGTAGGAGATATAGGTGAGGCTAAGCAGCTCAAGGGCCTCAGTCTTGTTCAGTCAGTCAGCAGAAGAACGAAAACCATGAAGCGTCAACAGCAGTCACACTCCAGCACAATCATGCAGAACAGGATTAAACAGAAAAGTAAGTATCCCATATCACATCTTTATCTCTGGTTCGCCTTATTACTATTATTATATGAAGTTTTCACGTCTTGATCCATATCTAATGCTTCTTCATCTTCGTTCAACAGGGTCGAGCGCCAACATGCCTAGCTCTGCTAACACATCCGGTGTGTTGCAACCTGGCCTGCCATCTTGTCGCTACCTACTGACGCAGCCTCCAGCATGTCTGAACCAGTAGAAGCCACGTGGGACTTGGTAGCACACACAGCTCACTTGCTGGATCAAGACAAGGAGTTTCTGCTGTCCATCCCACTCATCGATTTGTGTGATGAGGACATGCGATCTGCCCCCGACACATCGAATGCTGTCGCTGGCGGTGTTAAACAACAAGATGGGTACTGGTTGCCAACATATGACCCATCCCAGCAGAACATCCCTGTGATAGCGCACCCACAGAGTGGAGATACTGTGGATAAGAAGGCATCGAGTGCACCTACGCTTTTCGCCTCCACATACAATTTAACTGCCAGTGGATCGAAACGTGTGAACATTGCTATAAAAGTGCATCATGTCTGGGGGCTGCATGCTAGAATGGAGATTGAAAATGTATCCAAATGTGTTAAAGTGCCAATTTCCGAGTTCGACTGGGATAAAATATGTCGTGCAGAGCGCTACATCAATCAGCAGATGACTACAGAATATTATCCAACTCATTCTCCCCCAGACATTTGCCTTACTGATGTGACACTTTCTGTTACAACAGTATATGATGACCGTGCATTATGTGTGAAATCGGGTGACAACTGTGTTTATCTGAACATGCCTCAGTTATGAAGTTATACGATCTGGACATTGCCATACGTCTTGCATTGGACAGACTGAATCGTTGGTTGCCTAGCACAGGCTCTGCACACAATGATGTTGTAAACTCCCTACATGTGCATAGCATACATGTTGATGATCTTAAGCAACCCCTATGTTCGCACATGAACGCTAAACCTAAAGAGAAACAGATGAAATGTGTCTGTGAAGAACCTGAGTACTGTGAGTTATCTATTGGCTTGAGTGAGATATGCGCTGAATTTATTGCTTGCCAAAAAGCTTCATTGGTAAATACTGTATAGGTGCGAAGAAGAAGATACATACAGATTGTAATGATAGTCCTGAAATACTACATCCCATGTATGATTTTTAAATAAATAATTTATGTATAATCTCGAACAGTGTTTGTGAATTATTTCATACCTCTGTCATTATAATCAAAGTATTACAATTTTTTTTTCAGTGCTATACAAGTAACTGAGATGATCATTGATCAAGTTACTCTTCATGTGTAAAATATATAGCTGTTTTTTCTGTGTAGTCAATATAGCTCAGTCGGTTAAGTCATGGAACTATAGTGGCTACACATACTATTGTTACCCTTTCAAGTTTATTTTCTATATATGTCAACAACATGTCTGTACCTGATGCAATTGGTATGATGGCGGGCTGGGTGAAGCACCCTTGCCACAAAGACTTTGTTATTGGAGACTGGTCCTGTGAAGATGCAAATGAAGACCTGAAGAAGAACAAGAAGAACGGAATTCTCCTTCCTGATAATATAAGAGCAATTATTGTGGGTCCACCCAATTGCGGGAAGACTAATGCCCTCATGACTCTGCTAACACATGTAGATGGGGCTCGATTTGAACATATTTGTGTATTCTCAAAAATACTGTTTAAACCCAAGTATCAGCTGTTGCATGAGATATTGTGCGGTGTAGATGGTGTTACATACATGACATTCAGTGAAAGCAGTGATGTCCCTCCACCTGATAAAGCAAAGCCAAACACAGTCTACATATTCGACGATGTCGCCGTGGTAAACCAAGACGAAATTCGAAAATATTTCTGTTTCGGTCGTCATATGGGTGCTGATGTATTTTATCCAAGTCAAGCATATTCCAGAATCCGCAAACAGTTGTTTACGTATAACGCAAACCTCATTATAGCCTTCAAACAAGACAACCAGAATTTAAAACACATTTACCAGGCACATGTCGGAACGAATATCATGCAATAATTTTGTAAAGATATATGCAGATTGCTGGAATCATTCACAATTTGGGTTTCTCGTTATTGATAAAACAAGAAAACTGGGTGATAGTACGTACAGCCAAACTTTCAAGAGTTTTTGCATATATAGCACTGTAAGAGAGGTTAGTACATCAGTCTAAGCTACACCATGGACAAATTCGCCTGTACACAGACAGAACATTCGCCTGTACTTGGAAGCGGAAATTCAAACTATTGCGCATAAACTTGCAGCTATGCGCACGGAACTAGAGACGTATTACCAGACTTTTCTGAGAATGGTGAGTGCATTAAATGAGTTAGTTAATCAAGTCAGTAAGAAAGTAACCGAATTAATTGAAAAGGTCCAGGCTATTGAGGGGAAAATAGATGTAGACTTCCTTGTTGAGAAGGGTGGTCACGATGACTGGGTATATACAGCCTCACACCGCAGAGATGTCTGATCAGTTTACACCATGATGTCCACGAAGCAGAAAGTGATTCAGGTGCGTAAAGCAGTTTGTAAGAAATCACGGCTGCTGAGGTTAGGTCATATGGATCGACAGCAAACGCTAAGAGAGACCTTTAAGCCGGTTAATGAATCCCTCTGACAGCACTCAGAAAAAAAATAAATAATAATAATAAAAAAATAAAACACGATTAGATAGAGCTTTTGGTGTTAGCAGGGGAAGAACGTACATATTGGGTACGCATTCTATAACTGTAACTGAAGACACAATACAGATTGATAATAGACGGTTTGAGAGAACACCAGGCTTAATGAATCTTATTTTCCTAAGACCTACCAAAAATAGCGCGAAGTTCAAATTCCAACATTATAATGTGTCACCCAACACTTACCTCTAATAAGCAAAGAATGTGGCGTGGAATAAGGACTTGTCTTTATTATTTAACCAATTTCAAGCATGTGTGTTCTCCACTGGGTGTGGACTCAAACTGGCTTAGTTCATATCGTCGCCACCAGAGGTTGCTATCCTGACGACCGATCATGAGGCATGTGCTAGTATTCAAGATGACGGCACCCACTGTGATCAGAGCGAGTTCCAGAGCCCAACTGACTTATTTCATATTGTGCCCACCAGAGGGCGCTACCGTGAAGTCGCGTGATGACACAAGATCGTCTGCTCTCTCGCGCGCGCGTTATTACGAGACACGCGCCGCGTCAGTGCCTGCGAGCGACTGCACACGTCACAGCCTCATCCCGCACCTTTGTACTCATGGCAGACATAGTCTTCTGTAAATATACCAACTAAAGTAACACCCACATCGCGCATCTGACCTATCAATTTCCTAAGTACTTACTTCCATTTAAATTTTAATCATATTCAATACGTAAATTTACAAGTTCAATATTCAATGATCAAATGAGAAGTTCCAGATTTTCTCATTATCAACATGGTGTTCATTAATGACCTAGCACCCCCCACCCCTAGAATGCTGCACTCCTATTGACTACTGTATTAGTCATGTGATTCGACTTCATATAGGTAAGAAAAGGGGTTCACTACACTTTCAACTACCTAGTTTCAACTACTTTTCAAGGTCCAGACCGCCACCTCTTCCTAGGAACCGGCGCCAAGTTTGAATTCTGGCAGTAAAGAAAGGTCACTTGGGTTTTCGCTACCAACATAAGAAAATCGTTGCAAACAAAGCTCACCCCCCCTAACCAAAACCTCCAGGGCGCGACCTCTCCCTAGAGGTTGCTGGTAAAAGGACTCAGCCAACACTAGGCTCATGGAGAGAGAAAGGAGTGTACTTTATTTATTTGGGAGCAGTTTATTTAAGGATGGAGTATATGTATCATAGAACAGACGCTCTGACATACCCCACAGCATACAGACCTGCAAACTACTCCTACATAACTCATGTATAAGGCTCTGCACAAACTCTTGCTAATTGTAAACCGTCAAAAGTAACGCATTGCACAGCTTACAGACATGCGAACCACTCATAAATAATACAACACATTTACGTCCAGACAGACAAACAACTCGCAAATTGTCAAAATAATAATCCATCTAAAAGACTCTGCCTGCTAGTCGTCAACTGTCGACATCGTACACCAGTCTTTATTTAAACAATTAGAGGCAGCACCACCACCAAGTGTATTCGCCACTGCGTCCACAGCCCAACTGACTTAGCCCATATCGATACCACTATAGGACGCAGTAGTTATGTCAGGTGATGACGCAAGTACAGTAATCCAAGATGGCGCCACCTAGTGGGTTCACCATGAGCTCCAGACCCCAACTGTTTTGGTACATTTCGTCGCCGCCAGAGGACGCCATCATCACACCAGCTGATGACGCAGGTACAGTTACCCATGATGGCGGCAAACTTCTTTTTAATCACACTCTATACATCTTGCACTCGCACCCATTTCTACAGCTTTCCACAAGTGCAAGTTCAAATTTAGGTTGGAGAGAGGCATATCTAACACCTTATGCAACCCGTTTAGAGAGAGATCGAGCTGAGTTACTGCTACAGGACCGTGTTTTGAGCATTCAGAGGAAATGCGCGCAATGTGGTATGCACCCGAACTAGATACAAGTACTAAAGATCCCTAACATGTTATTTTCGTTGTTCTATACCTATCGCAACATAGAAAAATTACGAACTATAAAAGGACTAATGACCTCAGAAGTTTAGTCCCATAGTGCTCACAGCCATTTGAACCATTTCATAAAAGCTCCTCCTATTTACTAGTCACCTACGCGTCGATGCTGGTGCAATGACGTATAGCTACGGTGTGCCTCCAGCGTGAAGAAAGAGATTTTGCAATACTTCCCCAGAATAGCGTAGAGTGCAGCCATCCAGGCATTCCTAACGGTTCACCAAGTCCGACACCTCAAACTGCAGCTGCCTATGTGCACACGATCATATTAAATATACAAAAACCGAAGAGACCACTTTAAACTTACATCATCTATACTCTAAGCGAATTATCGTATGAGACGCTTCCTCTGGTCCTGATTCAAACACTGTTTTCTAACACACTTTTGCACATGGCCAAACATTTCGTTTTCTGCCACGACTTCGAGGTCTGTGTCAGATTCTAAACTCACATTAAGACGCCCAGGTCCACGACCACTCACAGGAAACTATACATACAGCACACGGTGTAAATCATATTCTTATGTCGGATAGCATAACAGTGGATCATTTTTAAATAAAACACACTTTCAACATAAGGAAACTAGAAGTGTTTGGCAGCGTTGTGGAGAGTTTCCAAACTACCGTCCGAAAGTGACAGAATACATCTGCATTTAAACTCAATGTCACAGTGACAGAATAGATGATGGCTCCGTGTTCCATTTCGAGTTATTCCAAACTTTGCACTCATGTACGCGATCGCTGTTTAGCTCCTAGCAACCCCCAGAAGTTGTCACGCATCTACAAAACTTCTTCCCCAACTCAAACAAGCGATGTGACTCAATCATTATGTGGTAACCATCAGCGCACCAATTCACAGATGTGATGGAAAAGGCACCGCCGATGTACTGTAATATTAAGCAACAGACTTGATAGCGCGAAGAATTTTACACTAATTTCAGCACCGGCCAATAATGTGACAGCATGTTTCCCCAATTTCAGTATCATAGCTAAACCAAACCCTCTCCACGTTGCGAATATCATTGCGAGCATCGACAGGTGACTGAGCAGTACGTCCATTAACTCTTTATTCTAACTCTTAACTCTATACACGTTAATCATCAAAGTATACGAGACAGTGCTCTACATATTTCTATCACCTCGAGCATGGTGTATAATTTACGATCTATCTCTCAGCATATGGGAGTCACAGATCATTCCCGCCGTCTTAAGGTAAAAGACCTTTACACACTGTCATTGACCAACCAGACCCGCACCACAGTTAGCGAATTATTCTAAAACCGACCAAAAGAAGACCTCTACACTCCACATCTAGTGGACGAATTGAGCTTTCCAGGTCGTAACCCGTCAAAGTTAACGAGATTTCTCGAGATGCGACCATGTCGAGGAGCGTAGCACCCCATGTATAGTAACAGATTCCATAGTGCGGTCATATAATAGCGCACAGTTAAGAAGAACAACAAAGGACTGATTTTTATACGCGATGGAGCCCCAGATGGATGGAGCTCGACTTATTTTTACATAAATCAAACAAGCTATCAACACTACAGTATTGTTCTAGAGTCTAGGATCTGCACCTGGAAGTTATTTCTAAGAGAGAGAGAGAGAGAGAGAGAGAGAGAGAGAGAGAGAGAGAGAGAGAGAGAGAGAACATAAGCACACGCTCTCCTAAGAAAATAGCGCTTTGCACCTAAAAACTGGCTATAATGTTAGATCGCATACTTTTCCGACCTATCAGACACACATCATTCTTCCCGGTTTCTCTACGCTGAACTATCTTATCGAGTCATAAAAATTTGCTTTGCATGATACGAGCACAATATAGCTTTGTGGAGACGTATAATGTCCACTGTTCACATTCGATCATGGGTCAGAAATTATACGATGCCTGCATCAGCCCTATACATAAAATGGTAGTTAGTAGCGCGGAATACATCCTACAAGGAAACAAATAAACGCAAAGCAGCAGCAGCGTCTGACATGTGAAAATTACAAGTCATTCCGTCACTAACTCTGTAAACAGCACATCAGTCGGGCAAATGTGTACACAGGGATTGCACCGCATCACAAGCTCATACCGCTAAGTTAGTTATAACCCTGAAGTCTCGATTTTACACCCAAGATGCGACAGGGGGATCGCATAAAATCAAAATTCGTTTAGAGCAATGTGTCAATTTTCATCACACATGAGATGGAAGTCATCTGATGACCGAGAGGTTTGCCGTTAACGACCGCAACTGCTTTAAACCACATACCGGACGTGTAGCTGTATACGACTAGAACGCAGGCTATGTCACGTGACTCATGCATCCGGATAGAACACAGGAAAAAAAATTTACCTGCACCAATTTCTCCTTCTCTAGAATTTATTAGTCAACCTTTAAATCGTACCTCGTTACAGCTCTTTCTCAATCGATCAGCCCCTCCATTCTGTGTTATCATATAACGCAGATGCAAGTAAGTTTAAAGGTGAAATGATCTCTGCACTCCTCATAAGCACCAAATACAGTAGTCAACTCGCGTGTATCACTGATACCTCAGTAGGCATACAGAATCATACTGACTCAATGGGAAAAAAATTGACTACCTCCCCGATTCCTCTTCGTTTCGATGTCAACGTTTTGTAGCATTCCTCTTGCTGGCGCATACTTGATCCCATGTACAAACTGTCTTTTATCCTAAGACGGCGAGAATGCTCTGTGACTCCCATACACTGAGAGATAGATCGTAATTTAAACACTATACTCGAGGTGATAGAAATATGTAGCGCACTGTTAGGTATAGTTTGATTATTTGTGTGTTCGAGATTTAAGAGTAAATGGACGTACTTCTCAGTCATCTATCGATGTTCGCAATGATACTCGCAACGTGCAGAGGGCATTGTTTAGCTATGATACTGAAACTGGGGAAACATGCCGTCACATCATTGGCTGGTGCTAAAATTAGTGTAAAATTTTTCGCGCTATCAAGTCCGTTGCTTAACATTACAGTACATCAGCGCTGTCTTTTCCATCATATCCGCGCATTGGTTACTATATGATGATTGAGTGAGATCGCTTGTTTGAGTTGGGGAAAAAGTTTCTGCTGCTGCTACTGCCGCCTGTGTGCCACAATCCTATTAAATGTACAGGCACGGCAGAGGCGACTTTTAAGTTTGATCACCTATACCATAGGCGAATGATCGTATCACACAGACTATACTAAATCGCATGAGACGCTCCCTCTGGTCCTGTTTAGTTGTTTGAAACGCTTTTGTACAATGCCAAACATTTCGTTTTTCTGCAACGACTTCGAGGCCTGTGGCAGGTTCTAAACTGACAAGAAGTGCTGATCCATGGCCTTTCGCAGGAAACTAGACGCTGCACCGTGTAAATCACATTCTTGCGGCGGATAGCATAACACGCCACACATCGGCTGATTTTAAGAAAAGACAGTTACAACATAAGCAAACTGGAGAGCTGGCACTGGTTTCCAAACTACAGTCCACAGATGATTCACGAGCTCTACACTTAGACTCGTCTCTCACACTGACGGAATAGCTGGTGACTCTGGCTTCCCTTTCGACTGATTCCTCATATTGCACTCATGTACGCGATCAGTGTTTCGGTGCTATTCACCGCAGAACGTGCTGTCTGTCCACGAAAACTCTTTCCTCAAAGCAAACAAGCGATATAAGTCAACCATTATGTGGTAACCAACAGCGTGCCACCGCACATGTGGGATGGAAAAGGCACCATCGATGTACCCTAAGAATAAGCATTACAGTTGATAGCGCGAACAATTTTAGCAATTTTACAGTAGCTTCAGCACCGTCCAGTTATGTGACAGCATGTTTCCCCAATTTCAGTATCATAGCTAAACCACCCTTTCTCCACTTTGCGAGTATCATTGCGTACATGGATAGATGACTGTGCAGTACGTCAATTCAGTGTTAATTCTCGAACACGTAAATCATCAAAGTATACCAGACGGTGCTCCACATATTTCTATCACCTTGAGCATAGTGTTTAATTTACGATCTATCTCTCTGCGTATGGGAGTCACAGAGCATTCTCGCTGTCTTAGGGTAAAATTAGAGAGTGAAAGACCCTCCTCACACTGTCATCGTCGAAAAGATTTATTCCCTTATCACCGCGTGCCAATCGTTTTTGAAGTTTTGTTCCAGGTTGACAGTAACCATATCCAGGAATGTGTAATTAGACTGGCAGTTTGCCGAGAATACCGCCGCCTCCTCTAATGCGTCTTTTATCACGCATGTTATGCTACTGAGGTGCTTGAGGTCTGCGATCCCTGTTACATAACAAATCGTCAGCGTAGATCCAGCCAAACCATTTAACCAACGCTCTATTCCCCCGAAGCCGTATGGCCCTCTCTACGAGATACACATCTGGTTCCGAACACTTCTGTAACTCTCGTGTGTAAAAGCATCCACTAATTTCAGTACTACTGCTGTCCTTTAAGACGTAGGTTCTAGGATTCGTTCTCCGCACTTGGGGAAACTGCATCTCGGTTGACCAGTTTGTCATGTATTTCTCAAGTACTGTCTTGTGTTTTGAAATACGTACTAAACCACCTACATTAAATTGCTGTTTGCTCGGATCTCACATTTTAATACCGTTGTATACTGTATTTAGAAGTCTATCATTACGAACATCCATTGGTCTCATTTTTATTGTACCATGTTTGGTTCGGTTTTACTGTGCAATTATTTGTGAGAAGATATCGATCCATTTGTGTGAGTTACGAATATTGAATTGCATCCACATTTGGGTTTTCACTGTTCTATTCAGACATTCGACGATACTCACCTTCCGGTGGGTGAATGTCTAATAGTGATGTGTTCCATACAGCTCCATCACAGTCTTGAAATACGAGGGCTATTCAGACAGTAGGGAACGTTTTGGCATTAAAAAAAACTAAGTACAAAAAACACATTTTATTATATAGATCTGAAAGAGCGACTGACACACTACTTCTCCACATAGTCACCAAACACATTGAGGAACTTATCGTAGCTGTGGACAAGCCGTAAAAGACCTTCGTCGTAAAATTCTGCCACCTGAGACTTCAGCCAGTGAGTCACGCCCGCCTTCACTTCCGCGTCGTCAACAAAGCGCTGCGCTGCAAGCCAGT
This sequence comes from Schistocerca americana, assembly GCF_021461395.2. Lineage (NCBI taxonomy): Eukaryota > Metazoa > Arthropoda > Insecta > Orthoptera > Acrididae > Schistocerca > Schistocerca americana. Next base: position 51,489,281 of record NC_060121.1, on the reverse strand, counting down.
TCACCTTGGGAAACAAGTGGAAGTCGCTTGGTGCAAGATCGGGGCTGTAGGGCGGATGAAGGAAAATTTCCCATTTGAATGAATTAAGGAGTTCTTTAGTGAGGTTTGCTGTGTGAGGTCGGGCATTCGTGCAAAAACATGATTTTGGACGTCAGCTTTCCTCGGCGTTTTGAACTGCTCTAAGGCAGTGCAAAATTTGACAGTAGCAGGCACAATTTATGGTTGCTCCACGTTCGACAAAATGAATAGGAAGCACACCTTGCCTATCCCAAAAGACTGTCGCCATCAACTTTCCAGATGACAAGGTTTGCAAACATTTTCTTGGGTTTTTGGAGGACATTGTGGGTCCCCTATACAAGGTGTTACAAAAAGGTACGTCCAAACTTTCAGGAAACATTCCTCACACACAAAGAAAGAAAATCTGTTATGTGGACATGTGTTCGGAAACACTAACTTTCCATGTTAGAGCTCATTTTATTTCTTCTCTTCAAATCACATTAATATGGAGTGGAAACACACAGCAACAGAATGTACCAGCGTGACTTCAAACACTTTGTTACAGAAAATGTTCAAAATATCCTCCGTTAGCGAGGATACATGCATCCACCCTCCGTCGCATGGAATCCCTGATGTACTGATGCAGCCCTGGAGAATGGTGTATTGTATCACAGCCGTCCACAATACGAGCACGAAGAGTCTCTACATTTGGTACTGGGGCTGCATAGACAAGAGCTTTCAAATGCCCCCATAAATGAAAGTCAAGAGGGTTGAGGTCAGGAGAGCGTGGAGGCCATGGAATTGGTCCGCCTCTACCAATCCATCGGTCACCGAATCTGTTGTTGAGAAGCGTACGAACACTTCGACTGAAATGTGCACGAGCTCCACCGTGCATTAACCACATGTTGTGTAGTACTTGTAAAGGCACATGTTCTAGCAGCACAGGTAGAGTATCCCGTATGAAATCATGATAACGTGCTCCATTGAGCGTAGGTGGAAGAACATGGGGTCCAATCAACACATCACCAACAATGCCTGCCCAAACGTTCACAGAAATTCTGTGTTGATGACGTGATTGCACAATTGCGTGCGGATTCTCGTCAGCCCACACATGTTGATTGTGAAAATTTACAATTTGATCACGTTGGAATGAAGCCTCATCTGTAAAGAGAACATTTGCACTGAAATGAGGATTGACACATTGTTGGATGGACCATTCGCAGAAGTGTACCCGTGGAGGCCAATCAGCTGCTGATAGTGCCTGCACACGCTGTACATGGTACGGAAACAACTGGCTCTCCCGTAGCACTCTCTATACAGTGACGTGGTCAACGTTACCTTGTACAGCAGCAACTTCTCTGACGCTGACATTAGGGTTATCGTCAACTGCACGAAGAATTACCTCGTCCATTGCAGGTGTCCTCGTCGTTCTAGGTCTTCCCCAGTCGCGAGTCATTAGGCTGGAATGTTCCGTGCTCCCTAAGCTGCCGATCAATTGCTTCGAACGTCTTCCTCTCGTGCCACCTTCGTTCTGGAAATCTCTCTTGATACAAACGTACCGCGCCACGGCTATTGCCCCGTGCTAATGCATACATCAAATGGGCATCTGCCAACTCCGCATATGTAAACATTGCACTGACTGCAAAACCACGTTCTTGATGAACACTAACCTGTTGATGCTACATACTGATGTGCTTGATGCTAGTACTGTAGAACAATGAGTCGCATGTCAACACAAGCACCGAAGTCAACATTACCTTCCTTCAATTGGGCCAACTGGCGGTGAATCGAGGAAGTACAGTACATACTGACGAAACTAAAATGAGCTCTAACATGGAAATTAAGCGTTTCCGGACACATGTCCACATAACATCTTTTCTTTATTTGTGTGTGAGGAATGTTTCCTGAAAGTTTGGCCGTACCTTTTTGTAACACCCTGTATATGGACTGTAATTTTGTCTCGCAATTGACGTGTTTCACCCAAGTCTCGTCACCGGTACGATTCGATCCAGTAATGAATCACCATGTTTGTGGTAGGCCTCCAGAAATGTCAACGTTGCCCCCATTCGCTGTTCTTTATGGTGCTTTGTAAGCATTTTTGGCACCCATCGTGCACAAAATTTGAGGTAGCCTATCTTTTTAGTGACAATTTCAAACAACAAAGTCTGTGAAACTTGTGGAAAAGAAATCGAAAGCTCCGTTATTGTGAACCGATGGTTTTCACGAATCGTTTTATCAACTTTAGCAACAAGATCGTCAGTCGCAATGCTCAGGCGTCCCCTCTTCTCTTCACCATGAACCGAATGGACCATTTCCGGACGTAACATTCACTCATTACGTTGTTTCCGTACACTTCGCACAGTTAACGATAAATTTCTATGGGTTTTAGGTTTTTTGCCAAAAAAAAACCGTATCACATATCGCACCTCACAACTGGCGGGATTTTAGATTGCAGAGCACATTTCGAATTCGAATGTCGAAAAAATCTGACGTCCAGAGATGTTCCTGCTGTTATGGATGGATGCCGACTGAGCTGCCGAGCACGCACATGCCAAATATACGCGATCGGAGCGCACCTAGCGGCGTCAGACAGATAAGTTCCCTACTTTCTTAATAGCCTGCGAATCTATTGTAAAACTCACCACTGTGACATGTCTGAAGGTTGTCTCGGCTTCGATTCGTTCCCGTCTGCAACAATCCATCAAACACATGCGCAACTTCCTTCCCTGTTTTCCCTTTCACGGGTAATGCTGAGGCATATTTAGAATAATTATCAATGACCATGAAAATGTATTTGAATCATTTATTCACACGTGGATATTCCCTCATGTCGACAAGCTTGGCCGGCCACAGGTCGTCCAAACATTTAATCATAGCTTCGAGGGTATGTTTTGTGTGCTGGTTTGTGCAGTTCTTGAACTACAGTCTCCGTACTTCTTCGATGATGCCTCTCTCTCTCTCTCTCTCTCTCTCTCTCTCTCTCTCTCCTCATGAGCAGTCATAGCCGGTCGTAATACTGTGGGAGTCGATTGCTCCCTCTTATGCTGAATCTCAATACCATCACCACTGCTATTTTCCCCACCATCCAAAATAGGTCTTGTAATGGATTGTATTTGTATGAGGATCACTCCAAAAGAAATGCAAACTATTTTTTTTAATCTTTTATTCTACATGTTTGAAATTTTTGCAGCGTGCAGATACATTCTTTAGGAACAATATTTTTGTTTCTCCACAATTTCCATCCCTCTGAACTGCCTCATGCCATCTTGGCACCAGCGCCTGTATACCCAGACGGTAAAATTCTGGACCAACCTGTTGGAGCCACTGTTTGGCAGCGTGCACAAGGGAGTCGGCATCTTCAAACCTTGTTTCACGAATAGAATCTTTCAGTTTCCCGAAGAAGCGTCTGTCAGAAGTCACCAATTCGTTAACTCTGCACGTTGTCTGGAGTGTGTGCAGTACGAGGCCTGCCGCTGAGAGGACAATCATCAATATTGCTGTGCCAGCTTTCATCAAGTAACCTGCTTGGCCACCGACTAACTGTACTGAGACCGACAGCAGCATCTCCATGCACCTTTTTCAACCTCTTGTGGATGTTTCCCACTGTCTCGTTTTCACAGCACAGGAAATCCATGCAGCGTGCGATTTGTGCTTTTACCAGTGGCGGTGGTGGTGGGGGGGGGGGGGGGATGTCTTAGGGGGTTTGTATAATTATATATGTTACTAGCTTGGACCGTGGCGTTACCCATGGTTAAACAGTTATTTATAAATAGATGTTAATGCCGAAACTCAATATTCACGCGTATGCACTATCAGAAAAAGCCATCTTTAAAAGTACATTATACGTAAACCTAATTTAGAAACTCATCTACGTACAGGTATACGAGGGGTAGTCAGAAAGGAAAGGCACATTTGTTAAAAGCTGTACTTATTCTGATGATAGAAAACAATCATGCGTTATTTTTCTACTTAACCTCCCTGGACTTCAATGGAGCTTTCCCGACGTTTCACGAGTTTTTTTGTATGGTGGATGTTCCAGCACCTCGAATCTCAACTCCTTTATTGCGTCGGATATCCGTTTGGTAGAATGTGGGCGAGCTTTATTGTTGTGTCTAGACAAGACAGCCTAGACACAATGAGAGGAAGCCGAAAGGCACGCGCTTAAACTCACGCAGGCTGGCGTGTGGTCTGAAACAGGATACGTAATGAATGCTATAAAGAAAAGTACGTAGCTTCTGGAATACTTAACTTTAATCCACATTTGTAGAATATCGCTCTTGATGATACATTAATACAATCTCAATATCAATTGAATACGGCGCCTTGCTAGGTCGTAGCAAATGTAGCTGAAGGCTATGCTAACTATCGTCTCGGCAAATGAGAGCGTATTTTTCAGTAATCCATCTCAGGCAAAGTCGGCTGTACAACTGGGGCGAGTGCCAGTGTGGTGGCGCTCGGTCTGCAATTACTGACAGTGGCGACACGCGGGTCCGACGTAAACTAATGGACCGCGGCCGATTTAAAAGCTACCACCTAGCAAGTGTGGTGTCTGGCGGTGACACCACATTTATCTTGCTGCAGGATGACACCTCTTCGCAGTTTGGATCTGATTGCGGGTTTTAGTTTCGTACGCAACACATCACATCCACCATACAATACAGCAGACCTGGCTCTAAAGGCTCGGTTACGCTGGGACGACGTCTCGCAACACTGTGGCATGCTACGGATATGTGGCGTGCGTCGTCTTGTAGCATGCTACAGCAGGCAACATCTTGGGGCGTATGTCGCATGCGGCAGGTTAATTTATACCAAAGCAACAGAATTTGTGCCACGCGTGTGTCGGTCTTGCAGTATAATGGGTGATAATGCGATCGCAGTGGCGGCCTACTTGTTACTTGCACATGCAGCTAACAACGGAAATGAAAACCAAAGGAAAAGAAAACGATGGTGGAAGAGAAGAGTATTTAAAGAAGGTCCATTAGAAGCAGACGATGGTGCGTTATTTAGTAATTTTACGAGAATGTCGACTGAAGACTTTAATTACTTACTGCAGTTAACCACACCTCTTATTGTAAAGAAATATAACAACTGCCAAGACAGTATTTCACCAAGAATTCGATGGGCCATCACATTACGATTTTTAGCCACTGGCGATTCATACAAGTCACTAATGTACTTGTTTAAGGTATCATATTCTGCTGTTTCCCTCATAGTTCCAGAAGCATGTGATGCTTTTTCATTGGTGTTGAATTACATCAAGGTAAGCACGCAACATTCAGTACTGATTTCATTTAAGTAATGTTTTTATTGGCATTTTCAAGCAAATTAAAATGGATATTAAAGAACTGTTAAAAATACTTATTTCCAAAATCGAATTAATTCGAGGTCTTCTGTTCCTGTTTTAACAAATTCGTCACAATTATTATTGTCCACAAATACAATTTCACAGTTATGTTATGCAACCAATGTTTCGATGCTCGGAGTTTGCTGTTCATACTCCCCCCAAGGTCGCTTTAAAGAGAACATTTGAAAATATGTGTTGACATATGTTACTAGCTTGGACCGTGGCGTTACCCATGGTTAAACAGTTATTTATAAATAGATGTTAATGCCGAAACTCAATGTTCTTCAAGAGCTACATCGCCGTCATCTTTTGATACCGTGTCCTCTGTGTCATCAGTCTTAAAAAACAGGAAAAGTAATGAGTATGATTTACTTTTCAGATTCCAAAGGATACTGAAGAATGGCAGAAGGTAGCAAGAAATTTCGAAGTGAAGTGCAATTTCCCTCGCTGCATAGGAGCCATATATGGCAAACATGTGCAAATTATGTGTCCTCCGAATACTGGAAGTGAATACATCAACTACAAAAAATTCAGCATTGTCCTTATGACAATTGTAGACACAAATTAGTGCTTTCAATATGTAAAAGTTGGATGTCACAAGGACAGAAAGAGAGGGGAGGAGGAAATTGACCTTAGCGAAGGGGAGAATGACGGAGGGGGTAATAGGTGATAGAGGAGAAAAGCAGATGGACAGAGGGAAGGGCAGGAGAAGATGGGGAGTGGAAAAAGAAAGAGATGGACGTAAGGGCAAGGTACAGACATCCGGGCAAAGCCGAATTTATTTATCTCATTTATAAAATTAATAAATCTTCATATGTTGTTAATTAACAACTTTGTAAATGATTCATGTAATATATGGTACTCAAACTATACTAAAATATGAGATGAATAAAATGTAAAATTAAAATTTGTGTTGTTTTGTGCTTAATTTTAACACTCTGAAATTATAAGTGAATGTTAATTTGTTAAATCATCGTATTATGACAAAGCCACAGCAAAGTGTGGCCGGTTCAGCTAGTAATACAGTACATAATTGTCATTTTAACTGACAGAGTATAGTTGAAGAGACGAAATGAATGAGAGTGCTCCTGAAGATTTGAGGGTTTGTCTGTTGGTTTGTCAAGGGTGCTATGGTGCTAAGACTTGATCCACCTTGCTGCAAATTTTTCTGCATCGAAGCAATGCAGTGGAGGTCCATTTATTGAAATGAAAAGTAAATTTAAAAGTGTCGGAATTTGTAAGTGATTTCTCTTATTAGTCAGTGTTAAATTCATGGCATTAAATCCGCGTTCACATTCAGTCGTAGATATAGGTATAACTTCGACTGCTTTCACAAGTTCCTTCACAGAATTGGGCATGTGTTGAGGATTTTCTTTATAGATTCGAAAATCTTTAACTAGTGACGCACACGTGCTTTCAAGCAATTTAAAATCCACCTTATTACTCAAGCGAGAAATTGACATGTCACCATAAAACACACGTTCATAATCATCTGAAGGCCATGTATCTGAATTTAATACGGCTACACCCGAAAAGAAATCCAGGTCCTCAAAGCGGTTTTTTATATTGTCTACCAAAAACTGAAAAAATTTCTTCCGAAATGTCTGAAATCTGTTATATTCATCACAAGATGGTTCTTTAATACGCCTTTCCTCCAACTCTTGCACTATCATCCTAATCCATGGTGAGTCATTTGTTTTCAGTGGTTCAAGAGTTCTTATAGCCACATCAATTTCCTGTTTTGCTTTAAGGACTGAAGAATTTTTGTTCTGCATAAAGAATGGTAATAATTGCAGAACTTCTAGGGCCTCATAAAGCATAACTAATTCCATTACAAGCAACCACTTTGTGAGCTGTTTTAGTAAACCTTCAAATTTAGATCTCTCCTGAGTTGATCGGGAACCATCGTGTCTCAGTTTTTCAAAAAGACGGACAAGAGAACTGTGACTTTCAAGAAGAGCTCGAACAGCATTAAATGAGGAAGCAATGCAACGTAAGCGAAAAATACGGCCTAGTTTTAATAGCTGCGAGTGAAACACTTTGTAGTAGTCTCTGATTTTTGGGACTTCGAGAAAACACAGAATATAAGGAGTCTAAAAAAAAAAACCTGTATATGGTACATATATGCTACATCATTCATAACATCGTGGACAGCTAATCCCATTTTGTGGTTCCTACAATGAACGACAGTTAAATCCTTATGTAAATGACTACGCAATAGAGCGGCTACGTCTTTGTAAGGTGCAAGCATTGTTAAGGCACCATCTGTTGCGATACCTACAAGGTGGTTTTTTTAGTACATCATTTGTAATGCCATACTTTTCAAGAGTTGCTAACAGTGTGCTGAAAATGCATTCTCCTGTCCCACTTTCTAATTCAACAATGTCAAAAAAATAATTGCAAACAACTCCCTCAAAGGACAAACGTAAGTATATTATTAAACAAGTTTTATTGGAAACCGTTGTACTTTCGTCCATCATGATACTAAAGTTTGTACCCGACTCTACAAGGAAGTGAGCAAGATTCTTTTTCATTTCTTCTCCTACAAACATGATATTTCGGCATGCATGGTCAGAATGAAGCATATTACCAACTGATAAACCATTAAGCTTTTGCAGTTCGGTTACTGCAGGATACGATTTGAATGATAATTTCTGTTTAGCTATTACATATGCAGATCTGAATGACGAAGCAGTTGCGATTACTTTTTCTTACTGCTTCTTTCCCCACAACTTTTCACTTTCACTCACACATTTTTCTAAACTTTTCTTTTATACTCATGATTTCTACGCACTTCATGTGTGATTTGCACTTTGCATATTCCCGGTTTTATCATTTAGTTTTTTGGCGTTATTAGCAGAAACACCAGCTAAAAAAGCGTCATCGATGCGCACACGTTCACTGCTTTCCCCCTTAAGTTCACGAACTTGTGAACACACTGTGCATATTACTAAGTTTTTCTCATTTACGGACAGCCACGGCTTCGTCTTTTGCCAGTTTTGAAAACGTGATTAGGCAACACCATTTCCTACTATTATCTCAAGAGTACTGTTACTCCCATTCCTACGTTGAGACGTGTCAGAGTTTTCAGTCACCGGAGATTCAGTCTCTATCCCTGTATTAGCACCATCATTACCGTTTTCATTTTTACATTCACTATTTTAACTGTTTTAGCACCACTGTTAGTATCCTGACTGTCAGAGTTTGTACACGTATCAGGTAATGCACTGCTCTTAAGGAAATCAGAAATTTTGCTTTGTTTGAATGACATCCTGAAATTCCACAGTTCTTACAGGCATTCAACTCTCTAATGAAGCTACTGAAGCGGGATCGTGTGAAGATTGCCGTGTGTTTGGCAGACGCGAGGCAACGAACGAACGGCACCAATTAATTTGGAGTACGCGATGTTGGGGAGCCTGTGTTAAGCTCCACCCAAGTGGTTCGCGGCTCGCGACGTCAGACTGTCCGATCCCGTCTGACCGGCACCGTCGCTCACTTCGCACCACTTTGTGCTTTCGTCCCAGGCGCGATAGTCCGCGCCGTACCGTTGCCACAAGGTGAATGTTCGCACAGGTAACGGGCCGGTCACCACCCTGTGTCAGGGCCCGGGACGGGAATTTCAGCCTCCAGCTCACCTAACTCTGCGGTGCGACTGCTGCGGAATGACTGCCACACTACTACTCTCGCAAGCTCGCAAGTAAACGGATGACACACCTTAGGCGAAAGAAAAAATGACAACATGATAATGATGATTTAGTTGTAAATGTTTTGAAATGCTTAACTACTACATAACACTTTTTTCAAAATTAATAAGCAAACATATTAAAAGTATTAATAGTAAGACTGTATTAAAAACTTTCAGTGTTCGACTTCACAAATTTAAATTATATGTAAAGTTTTACTCCAGTGCGTGGGAAATAAACATCCCAGATTGGGACGCATAAACTAAAACCAGAAGAGGGGATGGTCTGATGCAGAGGAGAGCGGGGGGGGGGGGGAGGGGGGGAATTCCCCCCCCCCCCACCATCGCCCCCTGCAAATCACACGCTGATTGTATGACAGCACGTTGCTTCTGACGAACGTCAATTGTAGCAGCCATCTTGAAGACGTGCTGTGACGGAGCCACTCACGGGAACAGGTTGAACTAAGTTTGAAAACAAGCGGGAAGGATGTATCTACAAACTAAAACTTTCAGACATGCAGAATGAAAACTGTATTTTTACAAAAATAGTCTGCATTTTTTTTTGGAGTGACCCTCGTATTTCACATTGCTTCCACTTTTTGCATTCTTATGCAGATCAGTTGAAAGCAATATTTCACGATACAATTCCACATCTTTAGGCGAATAATTTACAGTTTTTGGGGTCTTAGGAAAACAAGGTTCATAGACCAGGTGGTCTTTGAATCTGTTTACCGCCGATCTCTATCGTTTTTTCATTTAAAGTTATAGGCTGTGTGCGCAACATGTATGGCTTCTCACCACTAACACCAAATGTCTTGTCTACCCTAGCACCGCTCTGACGGTTAATGAAATCGGCAGTAGCGTCATCTCGTCGTCGCGGAATATCACTGAGAGTTCATCTGGAGATCCAGTAACTGGTTTGAAGGTTTCTCGCAGTCTCTGCTCCCGCTTGAAATGCCCTAACCTACACAACAGTAACTTCTCACGAACGAGCTTCCGTGACTCGATGACTTGATGTTCACTGGACATCTCGTTGTATACTAACTGGACTTCTGTGCAGCGTGAGGTTTTTATATATCCGCTCTTCTTCTTATGCTCTGGGTGTATACTACCCGGGACAACGGGGAGATCTGGGAAAAACCGGGAAATTTTTTCATCCGGGAGAAAATCGGGAAAAATCCGGGAATTTTTTAGAATCCCGGGAATTCTTTTTTTTCATTGTTTTAGTTTTCAGTTAATTTTTTGTAATTTTGAATGGTAAGAACTGATACTCTAACAAAGAATATTACTGTATCACGCTATCGCAGAATAATACTGCAGCAATAAAACATGAACTAGGGAAAAAAACTGGAAATAAACCTTAAATTGCATAGAAAATGCGCCATATACAAAAACAAAACACAGTGCTCATACAAGCATCTGCCAGCAGCAAAATGTGTCAAAGGCTTTAGGGAGACTGTGCAATGCTTCTTAACAACAAATTGCCTCCGATGAGCGTGACGTCACAACTTTACATTTAGATTCATTTTAGCTGTCACGAGCAGACTCATGCGCATGCGCAGCTGAGTCGTGGATGAGTAGTGCTTCCTCCCGCTTCTGGCCACAGAAATGTGATTGTTGGCTGTGTAAGCAGTCGCAGCGTCAGCTAGATGCAACCGGGAAAAAAATTTTACTCCCGCGCCCAACCTGACAGATTCACGCATGCTCATCAGGCCTGGATCTATAGGGGAGGATGGAAGGGGGAGGGGGGAGCGCAATTCATATTCTCGATGAAAAAGATCTCGTTCCACAAAGCGCCTAGCATCCAGCGCACGTTGGTCTATGGATTACTCATATGATTTTGAACCCCCCATGAACCATGGACCTTGCCGTTGGTGGGGAGGCTTGCGTGCCTCAGCGATACAGATGGCCGTACCGTAGGTGCAACCACAACGGAGGGGTATCTGTTGAGAGGCCAGACAAACATGTGGTTCCTCAAGAGGGGCAGCAGCCTTTTCAGTAGTTGCAGGGGCAACAGTCTGGATGATTGACTGATTTGGCCTTGTATCATTAACCAAAACGGCCTTGCTGTGCTGGTACTGCGAACGGCTGAAAGCAAGGGGAAACTACAGCCGTAACTTTTCCCGAGGACATGCAGCTTTACTGTATGATTAAATGATAATGGCGGCCTCTTGGGTAAAATATTCCGACGGTAAAATAGTCCCCCACTCGGATCTCCGGGCGGGGACTACTCAAGAGGACGTCGTTATCAGGAGAAAGAAAACTGGCATTCTACGGATCGGAGCGTGGAATGTCAGATCCCTTAACTGGGCAGGTACGTTAGAGAATTTAAAAAGGGAAATGGATAGGTTAAAGTTAGATATAGTGGGAATTAGTGATGTTCGGTGGCAGGAGGAACAAGACTTTAGTTCAGGTGAATACAGGGTTATAAACACAAAATCAAATAGGGGTAATGCAGGAGTAGGTTTAATAATGAATAAAAAAATAGGAGTGCGGTTAGCTACTACAAACAGCATAGTGAACGCATTATTGTAGCCAAGATAGACACAAAGCCCATGCCTACTACAGTAGTACAAGTTTATATGCCAACTAGCTCTGCAGATGATGAAGAAATTGAGGAAATGTATGACGAGATAAAAGAAATTATTCAGGTAGTGATGGGAGACGAAAATTTAATAGTCATGGGTGACTGGAATTCGTCAGTAGGAAAAGGGAGAGAAGTAAACATAGTAGGTGAATATGGATTGCGGGAAGAAATAAAAGAGGAAGCCGCCTTGTAGAATTTTGCACAGAGCATAACCTAATCATAGCTAACACTTGGTTCAAGAATCATAAAAGAAGGTTGTATACCTGGAAGAATCCTGGAGATACTAAAAGATATCAGATAGATTATATAATGGTAAGACAGAGATTTAGGAACCAGGTTTTAAATTGTAAGACATTTTCAGGGGCAGATGTGGATTCTGACCACAATCTGTTGGTTATGATCTGCAGATTGAAACTGAAGGAACTGCAAAAAGGTGGGAATTTAAGGATATGGGACCTGGATAAAATGAAAGAACGAGAGGTTGTAGAGAGTTTCAGGGACAGCATAAGGGAACAATTGACAGGAATGGGGGAAAGAAATACAGTAGAAGAAGAATGGGTAGCTCTGAGGGATGAAATAGTGAAGGCAGCAGAGGATCAAGCAGGTAAAAAGACGAGGGCTAATAGAAATCCTTGGGTAACAGAAGAAATATTGAATTTAATTGATGAAAAGAGAAAATATAAAAATGCAGTAAATGAAGCAGGCAAAAAGGAATACAAACGTCTCAAAAATGAAATCGACAGGAAGTGCAAAATGGCTAAGCAGGGATGGCTAGAGGACAAATGTAAGGATGTAGAGGCTTGTCTCACTAGGGGTAAGATAGATACCGCCTACAGTAAAATTAAAGAGACCTTTGGAGAAAAGAGAACCACTTGTATGAATATCAATAGCTCAGGTGGCAACCCAGTTCTAAGCAAAGAAGGGAAGGCAGAAAGGTGGAAAGAGTATATAGAGTGTTTATACAAGGGCGAAGTACTTGAGGACAATATTATGGAAATGGAAGAGGATGTAGATGAAGACGAAATGGGAGATAAGATACTGCGTGAAGGGTTTGACAGAGCACTGAAAGACCTGAGTCGAAACAAGGCCGCGGGACTAGGTAACATTCCATTAGAACTACTGATGGCCTTGGGAGAGCCAGTCATGACAAAACTCTACCATCTGGTGAGCAAGATGTATGAGACAGGCGAAATACCCTCAGACTTCAAGAAGAATATAATAATTCCAATCCCAACAAAAGCAGGTGTTGACAGATGTGAAAATTACCGAACTATCAGTTTAATAAGTAACAGCTGCAAAATACTAACGCGAATTCTTTACAGACGAATGGAAAAACTGGTAGAAGCGGATCTCGGGGAAGATCAGTTTGGTTTCCGTAAAAATGTTGGAACACGTGAGGCAATACCAACCTTACGACTTATCTTAGAAGAAAGATTAAGAAAAGGCAAACCTACGTTTCTAGCATTTGTAGACTTAGAGAAAGCTTTTGACAATGTTAACTGGAATACTCTCTTTCAAATTCTGAAGGTGGCAGGGGTAAAATACAGGGAGCGAAAGGCTATTTACAATTTGTACAGAAACCAGATGGCAGTTGTAAGAGTCGAGGGGCATGAAATGGAAGCAGTGGTTGGGAAAGGAGTGAGACAGGGTTGTAGCCTCTCCCCGATGTTATTCAATCTGTATACTGAGCAAGCAGTAATGGAAACAAAAGAAAAATTCGAAGTAGGCATTAAAATTCATGGAGAAGAAGTAAAAACTTTAAGGTTCACCGATGACATTGTAATTCTGTCAGAGACAACAAAAGACTTGGAAGAACAGTTGAACGGAATGGACAGTGTCTTGAAAGGAGGATACAAGATGAACATCAACAAAAGCAAAACGAGGATAATGGAATGTAGTCAAATTATATCGGGTGATGCTGAGGGAATTAGATTAGGAAATGAGACACTTAAAGTAGTAAAGGAGCTTTGCTATTTAGGGAGTAAAGTAACTGATGATGGTCGAAGTAGAGAGGATATAAAATGTAGACTGGCAATGGCAAGAAAATCGTTTCTGGAGAAGAGAAATTTGTTAACATCGAGTATAGATTTAAGTGTCAGGAAGTCGTTTCTGAAAGTAGTTGTATGGAGTGTAGCCACATATCGAGCACATATGTTCTATATATCAGACTCATCAGAATGATGAGCGCTACAAATGAACATGTTTTTGAAAATTCAATTTTTTTTTATTTTTGTCGTCCTATCTCAAACGATCGATGTAGGAGGGTGGGGAGGGCTCCACTATCTAGTATTGCCGAGGTGCGGAAATATCGTAGATCCGGAGCTGATACGCAGAGGAGTCTGAATTATAGTGGGGAAGTGTGTAGTCTCCACGTGACTCATGTTTACATTTAGTGATTTTGCTGTTTCCTCTTCGTTTACTGCTCTCTCGTCAAATGAAAGCAAAGTGGATTTCTGTGGCCGGAAGCTATCGAGTGAATTAAAATAGATTCACATAATTACGGAACGCTAATGTAATTAGTTTCAAATTTTATTTCCACCTTTCTGACAGTCAAGCATTAATCGCCTTGGAGAACAATGAAGTTATTTTTGTCCGTTTGCTAAAGAAATTTGTCTTTTACTAATCTTTCCTGTTGAGGACTGGCAAGACAGCCAATCCACAATGGACGGGAGACCGAAAGGCACGCGTCTAGCTCACGCAGGCTGGCGTGAGGTCTGGAACGGGACACGTAATGGAGAATAGGAAATAAAGTACGTAGCTGCTGGAATACTTAAGTTTAATCCATAATTGGTGAACATCGGTCTGACGGTACATGCATCACAAGATTAATAGCAAATGATAATGGCGCCTTGCTAGGTCGTAGCAAATGACGTAGCTGAAGGTTATGCTAACTATCGTCTCAGCTAATGAGAGCGTAATTTGTCATTGAACCATCGCTAGCAAAGTCGGCTGTACAACTGGGACGAGTGCTAGGAAGTCTCTCTAGACCTGCCGTGTGGCGGCGCTCGGTCTGCAATCACTGATAGTGGCGACACGCGGGTCCGACGTATACTAGCGGACCGCGGTCGATTTAAAGGCTACCACCTAACAAGTGTGGTGTCTGGCGGTGACACCACATTTCCTCCTGAGGCAGTCAATGTATTTTAAACTAAGTGCTTAATTCCACACTATTGGCTAGTTTCAAATGCCGGCCGAAGTGGCCGTGCGGTTACAGGCGCTGCAGTCTGGAACCGCAAGACCGCTACGGTCGCAGGTTCGAATCCTACCTCGGGCATGGATGTTTGTGATGTCCTTAGGTTAGTTAGGTTTAACTAGTTCTAAGTTCTAGGGGACTAATGACCTCAGAAGTTGAGTCCCATAGTGCTCAGAGCCATTTGAACCATTTTTAGTTTCAAATGCTCGCTGCATTTCAAGTGCATGTTTTCATCTTCTAGCACGTATGGCATGATGCCATAATAAAGAACCAAACGTGAGACAATACAGTACTGGTAATCCAAGAAAATTTACATCCCTAAAATCACACTGAAAAGCTTAATATCAGGCCGAGGCCTACTTCATTGGGAATCTGGACATACGAATGTGCACTTAAAGTAAGCAATTTAAATGTGCACATTTTAGTATGGTTAACGAAATTACGATGCTTTTTGGAGTATCCTCTGATGTATTGTTTCTTTTATAACCTAATGTACGATCTTTCAATGTTTCACACGTACTTACATACGGGCTTCCTGCGCCATCGTAGTTGCGCAAGCATGGTGGCACCTGTTATCTGGCGCTCTCTGGCAACTGCTGAAACGAACCTATTTCTAACAAGTCGGGGGTAAATATTTCGAATGCTCGTTTGAAAAGCGTTACTTTAAAAGTAAATTTCCATTTATGTAAGTTGGACTATGTGCGCAAATTTACGATGAATTTTTTAAATCACACAGCGTCTGACACTCTTTTAAAAATCAACTATTTGGTGACGAGCCATTTAGAGGAATTTCGAGCCCAGAAGGTCAGACATCTATGTCGTTATTATGAGCAAAGTGATGTAGTACTGCGGGATGCCCTCTCTCCTCTCTGGTAACTAGTTTATTTGTGGGATTCTTCGAGGACAAGTCACTGGACTCGGCTAAAAGCTTTGCTGGCACATTTTCGTGATATACTCTGAAGCATAACACGCGCAAAAACACCGACACTACATATGAAAGTTTAGCTTCTCTTGCAGTATGTGAAAGCTTTGGTTTTCTAGTAGCAACACCGCGTATATTAAAAGATTAACTTTTACTGTTTGTGTATTCGCGCTACTTAACAGTGATGTTGCTATTGGCTAAGTACATGACGTGTCCTATGGTCTGAACATCCACTTTCATCCGCTGGCGAGATCACGTGACATGATCTATGACGCTTACAAAAGCGCATCGCTATCTCGATTTCAATGGTTCGGAAAGTAACATGCGGTGTTTGGTGAAATTCGAATTTATTCTTTCGTAATACGAAAATATGCAGCGTACGTGTTGCTGCCCATCGAAGATCTTTCAGAAACATGTTTTTCCGTGAGTTTCGTTTTCTAAAGTGCTGGGAAATTCTACGCCCATGTCTAAAAACATAATCATACAAAGGATTGATGATTTTTACAATTCCGAGGGAAAATCTACTGTCATTCAACATGGAAAACATGTGTTTTCACCTGAGAGAAACGTATTTTTAACCGGGAAATCCGGGAATTTTTCTTTCCTTGTCCGTCTATACACCCCGTATGGAGCTCCCCTTCCCGGTAATAGCTATTTTCTTTTCACTTGCGTTAACCCGTTCGTACAATGTCCCGTTCTCAGTGACAGCTATTCCCCTTCAGTTAAACCGTTTACTTTCCTCTCAGTTGCATTAAACCGATCATTCAGTGTATTGTTCAGACTCAGAAGGGTTTGACAACATGTTTCTAGTTCTTTACGTACATCTCCAACTTCATGTTTGAGAGTTTGAAATTTCGCGTCCACGTATATGGGAATGTTTGGCCC
Organism: Schistocerca americana; assembly: GCF_021461395.2. Taxonomy (NCBI): domain Eukaryota; kingdom Metazoa; phylum Arthropoda; class Insecta; order Orthoptera; family Acrididae; genus Schistocerca; species Schistocerca americana. Next base: position 51,472,671 of record NC_060121.1, on the reverse strand, counting down.
ACGTACACCAATCCTGTCTAACTGAGCTCCTGTCATGCATGCGAATTTATCCATGGTGATGCGTATGCTGATGGACTCACCTCTCTGCATGGTTTATATATGCGTAAACTCCTGGAAGTTCCGTCTGTGCCTGCCATCATTCAGTTCTCTTGTTTTATCAATAATGAGAAACCCATACTGTGATTGATTGATTCCAACTACCTGCACATATCTTTACAAAGTTATTGAATGACATGTCTGTTCCTACATGAGCCTGGTAAATGTGTTTTAAATTCGTATTGTCCTGATTGAATGCTACAATTTGGTTTGCATTATCCCTAACTGTTTTTTACATGTACATATACACTCCGGTAGCTACCAAGCGGTGTGTGGCGGAGGGCACAATTCGCGCCAAAGTCATATTCCCCCTCCCCCCCCCCCCCCCCCCCCGCCCTACCATCTTCCACTCGCGGATCGCACGAGGGAAAAAATGACTGTCTGAACGCCTCAGTACGAGCTCTTATTTCCCTTATCATTGAATGATGATCATTACGCGATTTGAAAGATTGGATTTCGGAATTTAGTGAGCAGCCCCTTCTGTTTAGCGCGTCGTCTATCTGCAAGTGTGTCCCACTTCAAACTTTCTGACATTTGTAATGCTCTCGCGATGGCTAAATATACCAGTCACGAATCTTGCCGCTCTTTTTTAGACCTTCTCAATTTCTTGAATCAGACCCAACTGGTAAGGGTCCCATACAGTCGAACAATACTCTAAGACTGGACGAACTAACATATTTTAAGCTATTTCCTTTGTTGAAGGATTGCATCGCTTCAGGATTCTACCAATAAACCGCAATCTAGAGTTCGCCTTACCCTTTACTTGTGTAATCTGATCAGTCCATTTGAGCTCATTTCGAGTAGTCACACCCAGATACTGATCGTTTATTTTGTACTCTTACATTAATGGGAATTTTCGCCTTGTAATACGCAGTAGGTTACGCTTACTAATATTGAGAGATAACTGCCAGTCATTACATGACCCATTTATTTTCTGCAAATCCTCACTGGGATTCTGGAATATGTCTGACTCATAAGATACATCAACAGCTATATGGCGACCGAAACAGAAATATCGCTTAATTTGATCTTGGTTTTCCACAGCAACATCGTCAGATATAAACAGTGTGTTTGACTTCACTTTTTCCGGTCGTGGGATATCGCTGCTCTCACTGAATGTCGTATATGTCGCACCATCTACACCGTGCAGAATCTCCTGTAATAGTCGGTATTTGGGCTGAAACAGTGCTTTGCAAATACACATACATACTCAAAGCGGACTCCATACTGATGTAACAGCAACGACATGAGAACATTTGTCTTTCGGCAGTTGGATGGACCTACAATTATTTCACGTATGTTGTCGGCAAGGAGTGCGCCATTCTTCTTTTTCCGGTTTTCTTGCGCAGCGTCACAGCTTCAGTCGCTTACAACAAAGTCTTGATGCTTCACCCACCCTGCAATGATACATGCTACATGAGGTACTGGCGTGCAATGGGTTTTTATAGAGAACAATGAACACAATGCTGTTTCAATTATACCGACCATTTCAGGTACTGGCGTGCAATGGGCTTTTATGGAGAATTTACGTAAATGGCATAATTTTCTGCTGTTGCTTGTTTCCAGTGAAAATACTGGGGCAGTAACTGTAGTACTTGCATTATAATAAGAGGTAACAAGTAAGAAACACATACATGGTCATATACATTTTTTATTCAGTAATCATACATCATCTGGTTCTTTCTTTATCTTAACGCCTTTACAGAATATAGAAAATAGAGCCTTCTTGTAAGCACAGAATTCAGTACATATTTCTATCAAACTTATTGGTAGTACACTAGTTATCGCCGGCACCATACTGAGCCACTCTTCCAAGTCTTCTACTGCACAGTGTTCATTCTCAGATACTCTGCAACGTCGCTATACACAGCTTTAACACAAGGCAGCAGTCTGTTCAGTCTTTATAACACAATGGATAGCACCATCTGTAGATCGAAAAAGTTTTTAACGGTGGAGTGCTGTAGGTAAAGGGATGTGTCACCTGATTTCACACGGGGTGCAGAGCGATTGCACACTGTTGTAATGGATAGGGTTAGAGCAGCACAGTAAATGTCCGGAGGAGGACGGCGGTCAACTGCTGCTTGATATACGCTTTAGCACGACAAAGTTCATCCCATTCCACCTCCGTAAACCGCACTTGAGACTTTTAGCTGCATTCTCGATCTGTATCACAATACGCCACTCTTGTTGCTTCTATACCAATATGGAAACGTTTCGAGCCACTAGCGGTTAAATTATACACTGAAGAGAAGAATAGTGGTGCACAGGACTTGTATGGTATCTTCTCGTCCACTTCATTCGTCCTCTGTCCACGCAGTATCACTGGAATATTCTGCGATGGCGCGTACTGTGGAACCCAGTACCGAACAGCGTCATGCTGATTAGGACCCCCAGTGCTCTTCAGCGAGCCAGGGGCTGGCTGGGTGTCTTCAGCCGACAACGGCAGCTGACTGCCCTGCCCCACCAGGCTGACCAGATGCGGGACAGGATCCCAGGACGCTGCCGCTGCTGCGAGTCCCGACGGGCTGCGACACGTCGCTGTTGCAGACCCCGACAGGCTGCAGGACGTCGCATCCGCTGGTGAGCGAAGAAGCAAAACCGTTACAAGCCGTGATAGAATAACAAAGACCCTCACGCGCCAGTAAACACTGACATTAAGCAGGGGGTACTCACTTTTCTGCGGCTTCTTCGTATTCCGTTGCTGCTGCGGCTGATCGATCTCGAGTGGCGCTTCATTCCGAATGACTGACTGTAACCGAGGCTGCAGAGCTGCTGGGCCCGCCTTACATCCCCCTTGTGATCGGATGCTGCGTTCTTATTGGCTACTGCCAATTTCCGACGCCTCCGGTGGTCTAAATGTGAACTAGACGAGTTGTTTGGTCCACTTCATCGGAGGTAGATGTCTTTAGAGTTGGAAAACTGACTGAATGTCAGAAATGTCTGGCAGTTATAACAACGGCATTGGTCCGCCTGACTTACAGGATGCACCTTGGTACCATTCTGCTGCATAGCCATTATCTCTTCACCAAGCACTCATCCAACGTAACTCCTTTCCATTCCGCTATGGATGCAGCCCTCGGCTGTATGCTTACAGGCAACATGGCTGTTAAACTGCTTCCGGCCAGACACCAATAGCTCTTTGATAGAACACATTCCACACAGCTGCGAGGATGGGTTGGTGGAGAGAAACTGGATGGGGATGAGTATCTGCTCTTCAGTGGTATATTGCACGTACACGAATATGCTTCCACTAACGGGAATTTAACATCAACCGCCCGCCTCTTCCGTTTTGGAAGAGTGAATACGTCATGTGGAATATCTCGGCAGTTTGCACACGACCATGAGCACGTATCGGTTACAACACTCATCGTGGCTCCATTCTTCTGCACTGTCGCAATCTGCTGAACTGAAGTCTTCTGCTTCTTTCTCCTACACTTTTCCATAATCATAGCCTTCCAGTCCACATGTAGTGAACTGTGGCTGCAAAAAACAAAACAAAAACAAACAAACAAAAAAAAAAAGTTCAAATGGCTCTGAGCACTATGGGACTTAACGTCTATGGTCATCAGTCCCCTACAACTTAGAACTACTTAAACCTAACTAACCTAAGGACATCACACAACACCCAGTCATCACGAGGCAGAGAAAATCCCTGACCCCGCCGGGAATCGAACCCGGGCGTGGGAAGCGGGAACGCTACCGCACGACCACGAGCTGCGGACGAACTGTGGCTGCAGTCCTGCTTGGAATGTGTACCTGTAATACAACTATTTAAAGCTGCTCTAACCTTCACACTCATCTCGTTGATCGAACATATCACAATGCTTCCCCAACGACAGCCCACCATAGACTGAACGTATTCCAACAATTCTGGTCAAATTAGTGGAGAAAGAAGTTCCTACTCAAATATGTATTTCTCACCAAGGATGGTCGCGTCAGCGCAGCCCTGGGACAATGAAATTCCCACCAATATTCGAAATAATATTGAAACATTAAAGAAATTGTAAACGCCTTTGCTAAAATACATGAACACTGAACTTTACTGTAAAACAAACAATACTATGAAGACATTTTACCCCCTGAGACTACCTCGATACGACAACAAAATAAATTTCAGTCACATTAAACTGTTTACAAAATTGAAACAGATTTCCACTTGAGAAGACTTTTTATCATAATTTCGACCCTCGAGACGACTGTGCCATCTCTAAGCACTCTCTACAAAACTGTATCTAATTCAATTAATTTGCGGTGCAACGCTTTGCACTTGACTTGGAGACATTTCCTCTTCCACTTTGCTAACCTTTGAGTCACTAACCTCTTCTTATGGCCGTCACTGACAGCGATGCACCAGTCTGACACTGGTTCTACCCGGCACTTGTCCCATTTCGTGTCCTTTCTCCGCCGGTTTCACTTACCGTCGGCGGGGCCGCCAGTTGTGTCTGGTTGCGGCGTTGCTCTCGTCCAGGGCGCTGGGGAATATCCTCACAGGCGGGCAGCCCCCGCCCGAAACAGGTTCCAAGTTGCTCAGCTAGAACTACTGACATTTATTTTTAAATATCGGTAATCTGATATACTGATATTTAAACATGCATCGTTGTCGACACTCAGCACTACGAAGAAGTATCGAAATATCGACGGAGAGAATACCGACGTACCAAGCTATAAACATACCGGCTGCACACGGTCTGCCGCTCTAGAGCTGCATATTTAAGTATTGATTTATTATTTGATATTCTGTACATCATGAAGCTAGCAGCCTGCTGATCACCCCGTAGAGCAAGAATTGGAAGGAAATCAATGAACGTTCAAACTTGGTAATAACCACTGTGCTAACAGTTGCAATTGCATGTAAGTGGCACAATGAAAGGTGTATGAAGGGTCCGTTGTTCGGTTTTGTCACTTGTCTGATTTGTCCGGAACACTTCATGTCGACTTCCCTATTTTGTCATTTCTGCAAACGCCAGCGACCTAACAGTTTTAGTGTCAAAATTGGGTGGTTGAAGTCAAATGTTGGCGTTTCTTTTAGTAGCGGAGAGCGTAGACTACGTCGGCATTTCCCCTCACAATTCCCCGACCACCGCTACACCAGTCTTGCCATTTAGATTTTTGTTTATCACTTTCATCACTCGTTCTTGAAGATGGCCGATGTGAAGAAATAGCACATTAGTTGCGTTAAAAATCTTTTTTTTTTTTTTTAAAGAAGACTAATGTGCTGTTTTTTCACATCGGAAATCTTATTCCATTCACACCACCCCTCCCCCAGTGCAATCGGACTACAACTTTGTGCCAGCTATACTGGACGTGATGAAAGCTCAAAAATAATAGACTCCGTCACATAGTTAAAGAAAAATTATGTTCAACCGCAATTTCAAAAGAACAGTTTCAAATATTTACCGAAAAACGCGAAAAAATATAATTTAAAATAAAAATATCGGCATTCGATATTCCCATTTCATTATCGATTTATCGGGAATAAAATTTTCGGCGATGAATATCGATACTTTTTGGAAGAACTATAGATAAATGGATATCTTATCAGTAGCTCTAGTTTGAGTCCACAGTTCAATATTCGCCACAGACCTTGATGAGCTACCGCTTTAGCAGCCAGCTATTGTTGCTCGAGCATCAGGTTGGCAAAGCTATTACTTCACGTCATCAAGACAAACAAAACTGGCTTTCTACGGATTGGAGTGTGGAAATCTTAATTTGGCACGTAGGTTAGAAAATTGTTTGTTGTTGTTGTTGTTGTGGTCTTCAGTCCTGAGACTGGTTTGATGCAGCTCTCCATGCTACTCTATCCTGTGCAAGCTTTTTCATCTCCCAGTACCTACTGCAACCTACATCCTTCTGAATCTGCTTAGTGTATTCATCTCTTGGTCTCCCTCTATGATTTTTACCCTCCACGCTGCCCTCCAATACTAAATTGGTGATCCCTTGATGCCTCAGAACATGTCCTACCAACCGATCCCTTCTTCTGGTCAAGTTGTGCCACAAACTTCTCTTCTCCCCAATCCTATTCAATACTTCCTCATTAGTTATGTGATCTACCCATCTAATCTTCAGCATTCTTCTGTAGCACCACATTTCGAAAGCTTCTATTCTCTTCTTGTCCAAACTATTTATCGTCCATGTTTCACTTCCATACATGGCTACACTCAATACGAATACTTTCAGAAATGACTTCCTGACATTTAAATCAATACTGGATGTTAACAAATTTCTCTTCTTCAGAAAAGCTTTCCTTGCCATTGCCAGCCTACATTTTATATCCTCTCTACTTCGACCATCATCAGTTATTTTGCTCCCCAAATAGCAAAACTCCTTTACTACTTTAAGTGCCTCATTTCCTAATCTAATTCCCTCAGCATCACCCGATATAATTTGACTACATTCCATTATCCTTGTTTTGCTTTTGTTGATGTTCATCTTATATCCTCCTTTCAAGACACTGTCCATTCCATTCAACTGCTCTTCCAAGTCCTTTGCTGTCTCTGACAGAATTACAATGTCATCGGCGAACCTCAAAGTTTTTATTTCTTCTCCATGAATTTTAATACCTACTCCGAATTTTTCTTTTGTTTCCTTTACTGCTTGCTCAATATACAGATTGAACAACATCGGGGAGAGGCTACAACCCTGTCTTACTCCCTTCGCAACCACTGCTTCCCTTTCATGTCCCTCGACTCTTATAACTGCCATCTGGTTTCTGTACAAATTGTAAATAGCCTTTCGCTCCCTGAATTTTACCACTACCACCTTTAGAATTTGAAAGAGAGTATTCCAGTCAACATTGTCAAAAGCTTTCTCTAAGTCTACAAATGCTAGAAACGTAGGTTTGCCTTTCCTTAATCTTTCTTCTAAGATAAGTCGTAAGGTCAGTATTGCCTCACGTGTTCCAGTGTTTCTGCGGAATCCAAACTGATCTTCCTCGAGGTCGGCTTCTACTAGTTTTTCCATTCGTCTGTAAAGAATTATGAGAAGAAAATGGATAGGTTGAAGATATAGTGAAAATTATTGAGATTCGGTGGCAGGAGGAACAGAACCTCTGGTCAGTTGAATAGAGTGTTATAGATACAAAGTCAAATATGGGTAATGCAGAAGTAGGTTTAATAATGAATAAGAAAATAGGAGTGCGGGTAAGCTACTGTCAACAGCATAGGGAATGCATTGTCGCAGCCAAGATAGAGTAGATTGAAAAACGTCGTGGTATAGCAATATGAATATATAGAGATGGCTGTATTATCGCTTACGTAAAGTATAAAAGGGCAGTGCATTGGTGGAGCTGTCATGTGTTTACAGGTGATTCCTGTGAAAAGGTTTCTGACTTCATTATTGTCGCACAACGGGAATTAACTGACACCGAGCGCGTAATTTTACTTTGAGCTAGATGCATGGGGAATCCATTCCAGAAAGCGTTAGGAAATTCGGTATTCCGCTATCCGCAGTGTCAAGAGTGTGCCGGGAACACCACATTTCAGTCATTACCTCTTACCGCGCACAATGCGGTGGACGACGGCCTTCACGGCATCATTTCCGCCATTATGGACGGCTATAGAGACAGCATGGCTAACTATTTCAGCAGGGGACTTCCAACACCATTTTGAGCCCACGTCACACCGAATAGATGCATTACGTCAGGCGAAAGGAGACCCGACACCGTATTAGGAGGTATCTCAGGACTTTTGTCACCCCCGTGTACTGACGAAACCCAAACCTGCAACAACAAAATGGTACATATGGCTCTGAGCGCTATGGGACTTAACTTCTGAGGTCATCAGTCCCCTAGAACCTAGAACTCCTTAAACGTAACTAACCGAAGGACATCACACGCACATCCATGCCCGAGGAAGGATTCGAACCTGCGACTGTAGCTGCCGCGCGGTTCCAGACTGAAGCGCCTAGAACCGCTCGGCCACCACGGCCGGCCCTACCACAACAGTACAAATCTGTGCCAACTAGCTCCACAGATGATGAAAAGACTGAAGTGGAAACGTTTCTCTCAGTGTCTATGAATTTATAGTGAATGAAATGATTCTGGGTGTTCTTTTCCAGTGTGTCACGGTAAAGAAAACTATCGGCTGTTGTAAACGTCCGCGAGGGGCGGGAGGAATGTCCATAGACGACAAACGGAAGCAAAAAGATATGAGAAAATGAAATTAATCATTTCTGACAACAGATGCGAAATAAGCATCCGTTTACGTCAGCGACCAACAATATCTTGAGTCAGAAGACCGTCAGGTCACTGAAACGACTGCCAATGTCATTGTACGACGGTCATCGACCGATCACCTGGACGTTATTCTTGTGTATAGATATACGCATCAAATGAAAAGAAATGGTCGGCAGTTTGATCGCTGAGTGGTTCGACTTTGAGATATTCAAATAAGTGACGAAAGAACACGCAATATATCCGGTCGTTGTAACCTCGAACAATCCGTCAGTAATCCTTTTTCTACTGGCTGTGAACAGAGACACAAATATTCGTACATAGTAATAGTTATCACAGGAATCAGTGAGGTGTGCATTTGTAAATAAACTCGACTCTCACATTTGCGTTAAATATCGTAAGTTGAACTAAATACAGATGAACGTAGCAGCAGATGGTTACACTTTGTGGTATCCAACAGAAGAAAGCGCCACCATCAGGCGAGGATAAATGAAGGGCATGATGACCGCTGATTTCTTTACCGTCGCTATACATTTTGAATTTTCGCTTTGCGCACTTAGCAAATGTCTCTTGCAATTAAAATCGTTTGGCAAAACATATTTCCTTGTATAGAAATCAGTAAAAAGTACTTTACTATACATTACAGTATTGATAGATTTCTATAAATGCGTTTTTGAAATCACTTTAGGCACTCGGTATAAATGTCTTTCACAAATAACGATGATATACAAATTTTTATAGGCCCCTTGAATGCGTGAAGTTATGTGATGAACAGAACATACTTCATGCATTCAGCCATTTACGAACTAGTACAGAAGTTTTCGATTAAATATTTCACAAATAATTTTACTCTTTTTTGAATTATTAGCTTTGATTTTCCAATAAGAAAACATTTTCGGAAGCGTTCTCATTTGTTTTAGTCATGTAATAAACTTTTAGTTATTTGGGCGCTGATCGATAAATTACCTGTCATTATTACAGTGTTTAGTTTGCTCCTGGATTGGGTGACAACTTTTTACAATATTTACATTTGACTTTATGAGGCGCAAGTGAATAGTTGTGTTCACATGGTATTACACTTTGATTCAATTCCTCCCCAGCTAGGCGCAACCGACAGGAAGGAAAGCCCCGCCCCTTTCCCAAGACGTGGCCCACCCATTTGTTTGACACCTTTATGAGCCAAAATTCTCTCGGGCTTTTGTACAGTATTTATGCCCGTTTCATCGACGTTGAACACTCGCCCCTCTTTAAATTTATATTTATCAAAGACATGTTCTAAATTTTTAAAACATGCATTAACCGCTTCTTCATTAAATGCCTGTGTTCTATTAATGCTAGTTACTTCAGGTTTCCTCATGCTAATACTTGGGTTTCTTTTTGAAAATAGAGCTAGCCAATCATTGCCTGCTACTCTAGATGACTTATCAAAATTGTTTGCAATGTTGTTAGCCTCTTCACACTCAAATGCAATCTTTCGCAGCTGGATGCATGTAATGCCATAGAACAGCTTGGCCATTGTAATAACATGATCCCTAATCTCATTTTCCTGTTCTGTCGAAAATTATGGGTTTCTTCCAAGTTTTGAACCCTCGGTATTTTTGATGTTCATTCTCGTTCGCAGAGTAGCTTCATGAATCCCGAAAGCTCTTGATACTTCTCTTATTTTTCTTCCAGATTTGATGGTATCAAGAGCCTTACAAAGTTCCTCTTGTGGCCATTTTACTTTCTGGGTTTTTCTTTTGTAATATCTACCCATCTGAAATTAAAAAAAAAACCTCGTTAGTATTGAAAATATAACCTGCAACGGGGAATACCACGTACTTCAACAGCTGCGTGGTATTACCCCACTGTAAGTTCGATGACTAACCTAAGCATAGCTCGGCACCTAATTCAAATAGCGGGACAAATCTACAATTAAATTAAATGTTTCATCTAGGGTTAGTAGTTGATACGCAAGAATTGCATTAAAGCAACTAATAGTAGCACTTACCTTGCAAAATACAGCTGACCAAAATTACATGAGACACGCAGAAAATAAACAATACGTCACTGCTCCAACAATGCCACTGGAAAATGGCTGGCATAAGCCGCGTAGTAGTTGTTACTCCTGCCGGCAGGGTGTACCACCAACTGGGAACAGCTTGCGCCATTCAAACTGCGTAAATCAGCCTGCATGGGGTTACCCACATTCGTGTAATTCCCCCACCTTCCCCTAATTTTAAAACAACATAACTACAATAACATTTCAATAGGCAGAAGGCCCAAGCTTTATCTTCAGGCAATGTACGACTTGTCCAATATAGAAAAACATTTAAAGCAGATGAAGGCCTTTGATTTTAGAAACAATTACAAGCATACAAATTGAGCCATTAAAATACACAATTAAAAACCAACAAGAAAGGTAGTATAGGCAATAGCGCTCAGAAATTTCCATGCGGCTTGGTCTGCCCTTGAAATCTTCACGTTCGTTTAGGTGAGACAAGAAGTCAGCCCAACTATACTTGATCCACCGGCAACAACCAAGAGAAAGTCAGAGACCCACCGACAAGACAACTTGCTAACCACTGACCAGTATAAGAGAATTCCAAAGTCAAAACGTTACAGACATAGCCGCCCACAACAAAAAATACATTAGGCTGTCAAAAACTACACACAATGTTGGACAGCAACAACAGGTGAGGAAAGCACACTGCCTGAATTTACGTCAGCGACCAAGGCAGGTAATCGGATACACTAATGGCCACAAGGCAGAAAATTCTGCTGGTGCAATTTAATTTCAAACGACAAATTTAGTTAAATCCACCACACGGAAGCTGAACCTTCAAGTCTAACACTTCCTGTTGCTCCCTGGAATACTGCCAACAGCGAACCACCAAGAGAGGGGACAAGGTGAACATACGTGGCATCTGTAACTAAGTCACCGCTGAACTGCATGTCCTGGGTCGGTGAGCCACGAACCTCGTAGCACTCTGAACAGCCCCCACATGCTCCGACACTGCATAGAGACCAACAGCGGGCCCGGCCAACTGCGCCGTGCAGAGACTTGCTTGCTGATCCGCTCCAACCGACTGACTGGCTGCACGCCGCCAAGCCGGAACTATAAACACCATCCACAGATGGTAAACAGTGATACAGTGCAAATATCGATACACAGCGCTGCTGCCACGTGTAAAAAGAGGAAGAACCATGGCATAACCTCAATAATCGCGTGAAACCAAACGCAGAGTAACAGCCAAGTTTTAAAACAACGCATAAGTCAGGGTCAGCACACCTCTAACTGCCCCCCCGCCCCCCCCCCCCCCCCCCCACACAATCGTAACCCAGGGAGGAGGTAATCCAAACTCTGAGCTACTTGAACTTAACCTGACTAAGGTGAACCCGAGATTGCTTACCAGAGCTGTTCTCCTTGACCAACAGATTTGCTGGGCCTAATATACACGTGATAGTGTACGACCGATAATCACGAGGAGTAAATTTACTAAGATTCCCACCGCGCACCTGCCTGCCTTGGAAATTGCGGACATAAACCTGGTCCCCCGGCCTGCCCTTAAAGGTTTCCCGAATACGATTATAACGCCCCGCTTGCTTATTATAAGCTCTGAGTAGATTACGCCTGGCCCAGTTCCTGTTTTCCTTGATAACATGCGGATTAACGTCGGCTCGAATAAGATCTTGAATTGCCCCACAAGTTCGTAAGAGGGGAGTTAACTGGGTAGGAAAAGACCAAGGATGCAGGCATAGCTCGCAAGGCTTCATGACTGGCGGCATTAAAGGCAAAACCAAGTCACGGAAGACTTGAGTCCCATTTACTGGGGGTTTTCTGATGATAAATAAACAGAGCGGACTTAAGATTCCGATTAACTCTCTCCGCAAAGGACCCCTGGGGATAACACGCAGTGGTGGTGACATGCTTGAGACCGCACTGAGAACAGAATGCCTTGGAAGGGCCCGAAAGAAAGGCAGGAGCGTTATCGCTAACTAACTGCTTGGGTGGCCCAAAAGCACTGAAGATACTAGTTAAATGATTAATGGTGGTGGTAGCAGTAACGTTACGTCTAGTAAGGAGCAAAGTAAATCTAGAGAATGCATCGATAATAACTAGTACATATCGATGACCTCTTTTAGTACGAGGTAAAGACCCCAAATAATCAATATAGAGCTTGTGCATGGGAGAGGACTCTCGTTCAAAACTCAACCAACCTTGTTGAAGAGCATTGCTTGGTTTGGCTACATTACACAAACAGCATTGGGATACCATTTGTCTCATATCCTGGGCCATGGAGGGCCAAGTTAAATGCTCCGTGATTTTTTGGAGAGTCTTGTAAGTCCCTAAACGGCCACCCACCATCGAATCATGAACATAACGAAAGACCGGACATACCAAGGTTACAGGCAAACAGATCTTAGACTGCTTAGCATTGCCGAGTGTCCTGCAAAGAGTACCCCTCTTGACCTCATACTCGTCCGACAACTCTCCTGCCAACGCACGTTGCTTAATACCAGCCCAAACTGGGTCCCAATCCTGATGCTGAGCAACGTCTTAGAAGAAAAGGGGACTTTCACCCAACACCAAGCAATTAAGATTGTCAGGTGCCACCCGCTCCCTTCTCTCACTAATCGTAGCTTCGGTAAACATCTGGCTGCGAACATCCGTAAAGACATTTTCAGAGCACTTCACATGTTTGCCTTCAAACTGAAATGCCGAAATACGCACTGTCGACCTGGCAATATGACCAATTTTACGTGGCTTAGCCAATACCCAGCCGAACACCTGATTGTCGGTTTCCAATTGGAAAACCTGATGTTCAGGGTAGAAACGGGTGTTCTCTAAGGCAAATAAAACAGCCAAGGCCTCGCACTCGTCGACAAGAGTACTTAAGCTCGGCATCAGTTTACTGACGAGACGGGGAAGCTAATGGCTGTCTCTGCCCCTCAAACTCCTGGAGGAGAACAGCAGAAATCCCCGCATTAGAATTGTCACTCTGCACAATAAACTTTTTTATTGAAATCGGGTATTCTAAGAAATGGGGCGTTAGCCATCACTGTCTTAATGTGCTCAGAGGCAGCCTGGGTGGGACCCCATTAAAAATGCACACCCTTCCGGCGTAACTGATTTAAGGGCGCCGCCAACTGAGCAAAATTAGAACAAAGCGCTAAAGTCATTTGCTATGCCTGTAAATTTAGTAATTCCCCACTTATCAGTGGGAGGAGGCAATGCCTGCAGGGCTTTCGTTTGCTCTTGGCCAATGCGAATACTCTGACCCGACACTATATGGCCTAAGAAAGACACCTCCTGCTTAGCTAGCGTGATTTTACTAGGCTTAATAGTTAGACTGGCTCCCTGTTACCTTAAGAGATCTGGCCAGATATGCTCCAAATGATCCGCAAAAGAACGACTGTAGATAACCAAGTCGTCCAAATAATTACAGACACACACTAACTTCAAGTCACCAAGGATATTATCCAACAAACTAGTAAGCTCCGCCGCTCCGGTAGCTAGTCCAAAAGTAACTCAAACTCGAGCAAGTTCCAAACAGCACAAATGTCAGTAACATGTTTGCATTCCTACGCCAAAGGAATTTGATAATAGGCCTGATTCAAATCAAGGACGTAAACCAGTTAGCGCCGGCAAACCAAGTAAAAGAATTATCCAGATCCAGCAGGGGTACTGATTCAAGTACAACCTTTAGTTCAAATGGCAGCAGTCAGTCACAGGCCTGTAATCGCGCCCCTGGTCTTTAGGTACCAAAAATATTGGAGAAACGTAAGCCAAAGCAGAGGACCTAATCATTCCTTGTTAGAGTTTCTGAGAGATCTTAGCCCTGAGTACCTTCACCTTCAGGGTTGAGGGACGATATGGAGATTGCCTAACTGGAATATCATCGGAGAGACATATGATATTCGAGAACGCTAGTGACACCGAGGCTATCACTAAGGAGTTGGGGAAAACCGCGCAACAGCTGGCGCAACTGAGAGGCCTGATTGGCCAAGAGATGGGCCAAATCAAATTCATTAGCTGCAAACTCCACGGCGAAGATCCTGGCAATCTGCCGTACCCTAGATTTAGCGCTTTCGCAAAGACCAAACTTCTCGCTAGGAGAAAACTTACAAGGTGTGTCCGGAATAATCCAAGATCAACCCGGTTTTATGGATGAAATCACACCCCAATATTAGATTAACAGGCAGTTCTATAACCAAGGCTAAAGATATAAGCCAGGAAAAATCGGTGACGGATATACTCCCCCGGACCCACCCCTCCAGAGGTAACGCCTGGCCATTGGCCACCCAACATCTCTGCACTGGCGAAGGGACCGAACGAAGTTTCGTAAGATGCCCAAATTCCAAAAACCACTCAAAACTTGATAATGAAAAGCAACTACCACAATCGAAGAGAGCACAAACGGGCTCACCAGCTACCCGAGAACAAACTATAAGGTCAAAGGGGTGATGAGGAAGCGACAACCCGGGTACACCAAGGCCTGAAGGTTCGAACCCGAGTTCGAGGGCGAACCTGGCGTCATCTACTTGCCCTAGGAGCATGAGGCTGAACTCGAGAGCGTAGCAAATGAGCTGTACTGCTGCATCTGAAACACTGGGGTCCCCTTTTGATAACTTAAATGGATGCAGATAATCCGGAATCGGCTCCTACGTCGCCCTCCTTGTTCTCGTGACGTACATGGCTCTCACGGGGTGATGCAGATGCTGCTATAACCGCATCACAGAGCTCTCCCCATGTTTCAGGCTGCTTATGGACAACAAAATGCGACGTATCTGCCTTAAGAACGAGAGAGACTAATTATTGTTCAGGTAAATCAATCAATAGGCTCCTCACCCTGCTGCACTTCCCAAATACAACGACACTCGAGTTGTTTCCGAAGCCCGGTGGTTAACCTTTGGCTAATTACGAGCTACCTTATTTGCTGCAAGGAAAGCTCATCCCCCATGGCACGTGAGAGGAGATTCTGCAACTCGCCTCTAGGTAGCAGGTACAACAATGACAAAATTACTTACTGCGGAACGCGAAAGGCGGCCGCGTGTTGCTCTAGACGGACCAGCAACCACAACGATTCTCCACCCGATCAAGTCGCTCTACAACCAATTCAGTAATATCCCGAAAGAAATAGGCCAGATGATTAGGCAACTTGGCGAACACAGTATCTAACTTAACAGAAAATGGAACAGTGCCATCGCCGGGCTGACTCTCGTGCTCTTGCTGATAGCACACCATCTCCAAACTTCCTCTCATCCAACTCCAAACACGTAAAGTGTAATACGCTTACCTGGTTCCCCAATTCAAGGGTCAAATTTTCTTGTGATGATCCCCAAATGTAACATACTTACATCGGCTACCCGATTAGTTAAATGCATCACCTCTGCCCGCACCCGATCCAGCTGAATGTCACTAGCTTAGGTTCCCTCTAGGAGACAAATAGTGTCTTCAAGGCCTTTAACAGCCTCATACAGAAATTTAATCGCCGCTCCTGTCACCGACCACCGCCGACGTGACAACCGGCTGCAGCACGGCAGCCCGCAAATGGACCACCAATTCCGGAACACTTCCCTCAATCTGTTGGCACCTTATTGCCAACTCATAGACAAGGTGGTCTTTCCTGAGCAGACCGATCGCCGGACACACTGACTGCTATTTTAACACGCACCTGAAACAAGTTACACAGGGAGCAGTACGGTACCACCAAATACAAACAGAAACAAAGAGTGAAACTGACAGCAACTAGAATGGCAAGCATAAGCGTAACCACGCTCTGCTACCAGTGAAACCCCCTGCTGAACCCGCAGGACAGGACAAGTAGTAGGAATTGTGGAAGGAGGCCAGAATGAGCGGCTGTCAGTTACACTCAAAACGTAACACTTTATTTAGCTGTCCAAACATTGCAGCGCAACTTGGACTATCGACAGGAAACGACTTTAATTCTGAAACAGCTGAAAGCCCATAAATTAATTACAACTCCTATAAATATTATTATTTTTTTTTTTTTTTTTTGAGACAGAAGGCTCTATGCTTTAACCTTATTTAAGGCCAAGCGATGTAAGATAACTAGTCCCATAGATTTTTTTAAAAGCAGCTGAAGGCCGACAAATTTGAAACGTAACTACAATAACCTGCAGTAGGCAGAAAGCTCAAGCTTTATGACCAATAAGAGATCTTACTCCAAAACATCCGAAGGGCTTTGCTTAAAAAAATGAACTGTAACCAATTTTCCAAGGCAGAAGGCCCAATGCTTTTAACCTAAAATAGTATTTAAGCCCAAGTGATGTAAGACTTGATAAGTAAGAATCCAATATTTTAAAGTGCCTGAGGACCCATGCTATTAAAAATCAATGTAACTACAATAAATGTTAAACAGGCAGAAAGCCCACAGCTTTATCTTCAGACAATGTAAGACTTGCCCAATATAGAAAAACATTTAAAACAGATGAAGCCCTTTGATTTTAGAAACAATTACAAGCATACAAATACGAATCATCGGCTATGACTCATTTAAAATACACAATTAAAAGCCAACAAGTAAGGCAATATAGGCAACAGCTCTCAGAAGTTTCCAGGGGGGCTTGGTCTCCCCTTGAAATCTTAACGTTTGCTTAGGTGAGACAAGAAGTCGACCCAACTATACTTTATCCGCCGGCAACAAGCAAGAGACAGTCAGAGACCCACCGACAAGACGACTTGCTAACCACTGATCAGTATAAGAGAATTCCACAGCCAAAACGTTACAGACATAGCCGCCCACAACCAAAAATAGTTTAAGCTGTCAAAAACTACACACCATGTTGGACAGCAACAACAGGTGAGGAAAGCACACTGCCCGAATTTACGTCAGCGACCAAGGCAGGTAACCGGAACACTAACGGCCACAAGGCAGAAAATTCTGCTGGTGCACTTCAATTTCAAATCGACGAATATAGTTAATTCCACCACACGGAAGCTAAACCTTCACCAACTCTAGCACTCGCTGTTGCTCCCAGGAATACTGCCAACAGCGAACCACCAAGCGAGGGGACAAGGTGAACAGACGTGGCTTCCGTAACTAAATCACCGCTGAACTGCATGTCCTGGGTGGGTGAGCCACGAACCTCGTAGCACTCGGAACAGCCCCCACATGCTCCGACACTGCATAGAGACCACCAGCGGGCCCGGCCAACTGCGCCGTGCAGAGACTTACTTGCTGATCCGCTCCAACCGATTGACTGGCTGCACGCCGCCAAGTCCGAACTATAAACACCAGACCAAAGACGGTATACGGTTCAAATATCGATACACAACGCTGCTGCCACGCGTAGAAAGAGGAAGAACCAAGGCATAACCGCGGGAAACCAAACGCAGAGTAACAGCCAAGTTTTAAAGCAACGCATAAGCATGGGCCTCGTTTTGCTTTTTTTGATGTTCATCTTATATCCTCCTTTCAAGACGCTGTCCATTCCGTTCAGCTGTCTTCCACGTCCTTGGCTGTCTGTCAAAATTACAATGTTGTCAGCAAACTTCAAAGTATTTATTTCTTCTCCATGGATTTTAATTCCTACTGCAAATTATTTTGGTTACTTTACTGCTTGGTCAATATACAGATTCAATAACATTGGGGATAGGCTACAACCCTGTCTCACTCCGTTCTCAAGCACTGGTTCACTTTCGTGCCCCTTGACTTGTGACTGCCATCTGGTTTCTGTACGAAATGTAAATAGGCTTTCGCTCCGTGTAGTTGACCCCTGCCGCCTTCAGAATTTGAAAGAGAATATTCCAGTCAACATTGACGAAAGCTTTCTCTAAGTCTACAAATGCTAGAGTCGTAGGTTTGTCTTTCCTTACCTTCTAAGACAAGTCGTTGGGTCTGTATTGCCTCACGTGTCCCAACAGTTCTACGGAATCCAAGCTGATCTTCTCCGATGTCGGCTTCTACCAATTTTAGCATTCATCTGTAAAGAATTTGTGTTAATATTTTTCAACCAGGACTTATTAAACTGGTCGATCGGTAATTTTCACACCTGTCAACACCATCTTTCTTTGGGACTGGAATTATATTCTTCTTTAAGTCTGACGGTATTTCACCTCATGCATCTTGCTTACGAGTTGGTAGAGTTTTGTCATGGGTAGTTCGCGAAAGGCTATCAGTAGTTGTAATGGAATGTTGTCTACTCCCGGGGCCTTGTTTCGACTTTCAGTGCTGTGTCAAATTCTTCATGCAATATCATAGCTCCTATTTGATCATCTACGTTCCCGTCCATTTCTTCAACATTTCCTCAACTACATCACCCTTGTACAGACCCTCTGTATACTCCTTCCACATTTCTGCTTTCCCTGCTTTGCTCAGGACTGTTATTCCATCTGAGCTCTTTGTATTCATAGAGGTGATTCTCTTGTCCTTTTAATTTTCGTGTAGGCTGTATCTCTATCTTACCTTGGTGATACATACTTCTACATCCTTACATTTGTCCTCTAGCCATCCCTGCTCAGCCAATTCGCACATCCTGCGACCTCTTTTCAGACGTTTGTGTTGCCTTCCGCCAGCTTCATTGACTGCATATTTATATTTTCTACTTTCATAATTTAAATTCAATACCTCCTCTGTTACCCATGGGTTTCTACTAGCCCTCTTTTTACCTCCTTGAAGCTCTCCTGCTTTCACTACGTCATCTCTCAAGGTATCTCTCAAAGTTTGAATGTATTATAAAATCCCCATGTCATCTTCCATATTCTTACACTCTAGTGCGTTATGAGCACAGTACTGCCCACCACTAGAGTACAGCACCTTAGTTTTTGTCATTTTGAGACTGAGCTTCACTTTCTCACAGTACCAGCCATGATGCGCTTTTTTCCTTAATAAACTTAAAACTAATTTCCTACGACCTGCTAGTAAATGAGATGCTCCCTTCGGAAGGTCGATCTTTGCATTCACTCCTGGCAGAAATTCCAAGCCTGACAGACAAATTCCTTACTGTGAGAAACGTTGAGTCTGCGCAGAAAAACGTGGCCGGTAGATGCGCGATCGGCAGGGCACTTACGGGCACTCGCTGTAGGGGAATTTTCCAGCGTTGGAGGGGTAATGCTGTTCTAAACTGAAGCGTACGGTCATAATTTTTGTTAATTAGTAAGTGGAACCCATACCTGTATGGTGATCATTCGAAAAGATCTGTCACTTCTGCTTTCGTTGGTATCTAAAACGAATTGCGCTGAATTGGTTTTCGCCTGGCTTATAACCATTGGTGAATTTTAGTAAAACCTGCACATTCAACTTTTTGCCATGTTAACATTTGCTTCCATTGTCAAAACACAGCCGAGTTTACAGTTTCATCTCACTAACATATTGTGCAGACTCATTTTCGAGACGATTCTGAAACAGTGGTTTATGAAATTTGTTAACTAAGGAACTGAGGAACAGTAAAGTCAATAGCTTATGAAAAAGCACACGATCGGTACAAAAATAAACTTGTAGTATCTTCACTTACATTGCTTCAAAACCTATAGCATTTCTCTTTTCACCAGCTATCGATGGCTCTTAAAAATTACGTCTGTAGTTAGTGGAATCACTCGGTACATGATGAAGTTCTGCATAATAACCATATGGAAAAATAGTCTCCTCTTTGCGTGCCAAAATCTTATTTCGATATCACGAACTGTCAAGGAAATGTGAGGAATGTTGTGGATATTACACTCTGGCTTTAGTGCTGGCGGGTCACAAGTCAGTTGGTCTCCATCCGTCATTGATCTCGAAAAAGTTGATCTACGTCTAAAGAAGAATTCAATGTGTTAACTACATGTAATACAGCGAAACATATGGTGTAATATGTACCAACGTAAAATCATAGTGACCCCTGTTTTTCAATGCAACTTTTTCGAAATTCTCGCTGTGTCTTCCATGCAAATATCACCATAACTATGACCATTAACGAAATGATGTGCACATTATCATGAAGCTGACATATAAAGCTGTAAGTAACGCAAGAATGATTTTTTTTTACCTAATCGTGTGTGTAAAATCGTTTCAGAAAGATTGCCGGTCTTGCTCCTCGATTTTTTTATCGCCGACGGAAAGAGGCAAACATTGTCGGCATCCCCTTCGGAACAAACGAACGAACTCGCCTATCGCTTTGGTGGCATTGGCCATCGTATTCTGTGCTGACTGCTACTGTCCGACTTCATATTTCATTTCACAGTCGCCTAACTAATTGCCCCTTGGCGCCAACAGCACGAGACTATACAGTTTTGGAGTGGCATTCTTGGTAAGTGAGTTTTACTGATTACACTTTTAAAACAATTCCCGTGAAGGACGTTAATATCTTCACCTCTGTCCGACAACTGTCGTGGGTATGCCTCCCACTACAGCCTTCACTGCTGCCTGAACTATTTCTTCTTTAAGTTGCATGCGCGATTTAAAATCTCCGCCGATTTCTTCTCGAATGTCTGTATCCTCACTGTATCGTAGGCTCGTAGTTTATATTCTGGGTGTTCACAAATTTAATTCAGATAAATATGTGAGTGCGAAAATGATAGTGTCTGCTGTGCAACAGTTATGCTTGACATATTTGTACAACTTCTGTCCTTGCCAATAATAATAATAATAATAATAATAATAATATAGACCCCGTGGAGCCCCAGGAAAAGAATAGGCCTCCGGTATGTTCTGACAGTCGTAAAAGGCGACGAAAAGAACAAACCACTAATAGGGCTAACCCCCCTTTTAGTGTGATTACTTGGTTCAGGACAGAACTAAAGAAGCCTCGGACAAGCGCCGTCATGGTCGGGGACGACGCTTGAACCCTATGCCCGCCCACAATGGTAACGACTCTGCTAGCCAACTGGAAAATGATTTAAATCCAAATAGAGGTGTTTTGCAGGACATGCTTCCTGCAACCACCCTAGAAGGAAAACAAAGACAGAGGATGAGATGGTCAGATGAAGTTAATCGACACCTCATGTTCTGTTATTACCTAGCAACAAACCTAGGAACCAACACAACTGGATACAGATCACAAGTATGCACAACATTTATTACGAGGTACCCAGAATTAAAATTTTTAACAGAACAACGACTACCTGATCAGATCCGTGTAATAATCAAAAATAACGGGATACCCCAGTCAGAATTAGAAAACATCAAACAACAAGTACAACAAATACTGGAACAAAATAATGTGCAATCAGAAGAAGAAGAAAATACAGTAATGGACTCAAACATCCCAGAGCAAACAAACAAAGAACAACACGCATCAATTAAACGATCAGAGGAAAACAAAATCTTAAGACAGCCACCAGAACAAGCACAAATAGAACACGAAGTGACGCACATGTTAGATATAGAAGAAAAATTTCAGCTGACATATATAGAATACAAAGACACAAATACAGACATTAGACCATTCTTGCATAGACCGCCAAATAAGCCACAAGTCGAAACAACAATAAAAACTATCAACATAATCATGCACAACAAAATAAATGAAAACACAACTATGGAAGAGTTACAACTACTGGTTTATATAGGAGCACTCACTACACTAAATATACACACTAGGCAGAGATCAGAACCAACCAACACACAGAAGAAACCCACAAAACCAGCATGGCAACACAGGCTACAGATCAGAATAGAAAAACTGAGAAAAGACATTGGACAGCTAACACAATTTATACGAAATGAAATGTCAGAAAAAAAACACAAAAGGTTAGGTAAAATATCACAACAAGAAGCGATAGAGCAATTAGATGAAAAGAAGCAGAAATTACAAGCATTGACCAAATGAATTAGAAGATACAAAAAAAGTGAAAATAGAAGGAAACAAAACCAAACATTCAACACAAACCAAATGAAATTTTACCAGACAATAGATAACACACACATTAAAATAGACAATCCACCAAACATAACAGACATGGAACACTTCTGGAGCAACATATGGTCAAACCCGGTACAACATAACAGGCATGCACGGTGGATACAAGCAGAAACAGACACATACAAGATGATACCACTAATGCCTGAAGTGATAATTTTGCAACATGAAGTCACCCAAGCAATTTATTCTACTCACAATTGGAAAGCCCCTGGAAAAGATAAAATAGCAAATTTCTGGCTAAAGAAGTTCACCTCAACACATTCACATCTAACTAAATTATTTAACAGTTACATTGCAGACCCATACACACTCCCTGATACACTTACACATGGAATAACTTATCTGAAACCTAAAGATCAAGCAGACACAGCAAACCCAGCAAAATATCGCCCCATAACATGCCTACCAACAATATACAAAATATTAACTTCAGTCATTACACAGAAATTAATGACACATACAACACAGAACAAAATTATAAATAAAGAACAAAAAGGCTGTTGCAAAGGAGCACGAGGATGTGAAGACCAACTGATAATAGATGCAGAGGTGACATAGAAAGCTGAAACTAAACAAAGGTCGCTACACTACGCATACATTGATTACCAAAAAGTTTTTGATAGTGTACCCCACTCGTGGTTACTACAAATATTGGAAATATACAAAGTAGATCCTAAATTGATACAGTTCCTAAACATAGTAATGAAAAACTGGAAAACCACTTTTAATATCCAAACAAATTCAAATAATATCACATTACAGCCAATACAGATTAAGCGTGGAATATACCAAGGAGACTCATTAAGTCCTTTCTGGTTCTGCCTTGTTCTGAACCCACTATCCAACATGCTAAATAATACAAATTATGGATACAATATTACTGAAACATACCCACACAAAATCACGTATTTGCTATACATGGATGATCTAAAACTACTGGCAGCAACAAATCAACAACTCAACCAATTACTAAAGATAACAGAAGTATTCAGCAATGATATAAATATGGCTTTTGGAACAGACAAATGTAAGAAAAATAGCATAGTCAAGGGAAAACACACTAAACAAGAAGATTACATATTGGATAACCACAACGACTGCACAGAAGCGATGGAAAAAACAGATGCCTATAAATATCTAGGATACAGACAAAAAATAGGAATAGATAATACAAATATTAAAGAAGAACTACAAGAAAAATATAGACAAAGACTAACAAAAATACTGAAAACAGAATTGACAGCAAGAAACAAGACAAAAGCTATAAATACTTATGCTATTCCAATATTGACCTACTCATTTGGAATAGTGAAATGGAGTAACACAGACCTAGAAGCACTCAATACACTTACACGATCACAATGCCACAAATATAGAATACATCACATACATTCAGCAACAGAAAGATTCACATTAAGCAGAAAGGAAGGAGGAAGAGGATTTATTGATATAAAAAAAACCTACATTATGGACAGGTAGACAATTTAAGAAAATTCTTTATAGAACTAGCAAAATACACAAAGCAATCACTCATATAAATACATCGGCTACACCACTGCAATTTCATAACCACTTCTACAACCCTTTAGATCACATAACATCAACAGAAACGAAGAAAGTAAATTGGAAAAAGAAAACACTACATGGCAAGCACCCGTATCATCTAACACAGCCACACATCGATCAAGATGCATCCAACACATGGCTAAGAAAAGGTAATATATACAGTGAGACGGAAGGATTCATGATTGCAATACAGGATCAAACAATAAACACCAGATATTACAGCAAGCATATTATTAAAGATCCCAATACCACAACAGATAAATGCAGACTTTGCAAACAACAAATAGAAACAGTAAATCACATCACAAGCAGATGTACAATACTAGCAAATACAGAATACCCCAGAAGACATGACAATGTAGCAAAAATAATACATCAACAGCTTGCCTTACAACATAAACTTATAAAACAACACGTTCCCACACACAAGTATGCACCACAAAATGCACTGTAGAATGATGAATACAAATTATACTGGAACAGAACCATTATAACAGATAAAACAACACCACATAACAAACCTGAGATCATACTCACCAATAAAAAGAAGAAATTAACACAACTAACTGAAATATCCATACCCAATACAGCAAATATACAGAAGAAAACAGGAGAAAAAATTGAAAAATACATCCAACTGGCTGAGGAGGTCAATGACATGTGGCATCAGGATAAAGTTGACATTATACCAATTATACTTTCAACTACAGGAGTCATACCACGCAATATCCACCAGTACATCAACGCAATACAGCTACATCCAAACTTATATATACAACTACAGAAATCTGTAATTATTGATACATGTTCAATTACCCGAAAGTTCCTAAACGCAATGTAACATACACCATACAGTTAAAAGGAAGTCACGCTTGATCAAGGTCCGCGTCACTTTCCGTTTCGAACCAGACCTAAGGTCTGAGACAGGAAAGATAATAATAATAGTAATAGTAATAATAATATGCACAACTTTTCTGAAAAAGGGATGAATTGTTTATGTGGAATTTTGTTGTTTTATACCTAATTTAGTAGATTTATGGCAAGAATGAAGTAATGTTTAGGCATTAACTACTCTGTTTCCCATTTTTGTGTAAGTGGGAGTTTTCGCGGTTTTTTTTTTTTTTTGAAAAATGTACAGGATCCCTAATTCATGTATTAGTTAATGAATTAAATTCCAGGCCGAAAATCGGGCATTCTTACGCTGCACCCACACAACGTACGCCTATGATAAACTTCTTTGTTAAATATTGACTGTAGTCACTCTTACTTGATTTCATCCCTTTTTCAGACAACGGAGCCCCTACTTCCTTTGCGGCTAACTTTTCCTGGTAATTTTGCTTTCTTTTACAGCTTAATAGAGGTTCAACACAGTTCACGTTGATACTACACAGGCAAGCCGATTCCTGCACAGTAATCAACCAACTCCAAACACAAACTGTTTTTTGCGGACGACTGATGTGGATAGATTTGACAGTGACCAGCAAGAAAATTAGGATTGTGTCAAAATATTCGGATTGCGAAGGGACAGATCAAGATAAGATGGATAGTTTTTATGAGGCACTCAGTGATGTAGTTGTTAGAGTAAAGGACAAGGACAGTGTTCTGCTCATGGGTGATTTTAACGCCAGGATTGGAAATCGAACAGAAGGGTATGAAAAGGTTATGGGTAAATTTGGAGAGGATATAGAGGCCAACAGGAACGGGAAACAACTCTTGGATTTCTGTGCCAGTATGGGCTTAGTAATCACAAACTCCTTTTTTAAACATTGTAACATTCACCGGTATACTTAGGAAGGCAGGGGAACCAGATCTGTCATTGACTATATAATAACAGATCAGGAATTCAGGAAGGCTGTGAGGGACACACGTGTATTCAGGGGATTCTTTGATGACACTGATCATTATTTAATCTGCAGTGAAATTGGGATTGTGAAGCCGAAAGTGCAGGAGGTCATGTCCATATGTAGCAGGATAAGAGTGGAGAAACTTCAGGATAAGGAAATCAGGCACAAGTACATAACAGCGATCTCAGAAATGTACCAGCTAGTTGAATGTAGTCAATTACAGTCATTGGAAAAGGAATGGACAAGCTACAGGGACACAGTACTAGAAGTGGCTAAAGAATGTCTTGGAACAGTAGTGTGTAAAAGTAGGATGAAGCGAACAGCTTGGTGGAATGACACAGTCAAGGCAGCCTGTAAAAGGAAAAAGGCGTATCAAAAATGGCTACATACCAGAACTCAGGTAGACACAGAAAGTTATGTTGAAGAAAGAAACAAAGCCAAATAGATAATTGCAGCATCCAAGAAGAAATCTTGGGAAGACTTTGGAAACAGGTTGGAGACTATTGGTCAAGCTGCTGGAAAACCATTCTGGAGTGTAATTAGCAGTCTTCGAAAGGGAGGTAAGAAGGAAATGACAAGTATTTTGGACGTCAGGAAAACTGCTGGTGAATCCTGTGGATGCCTTGGGCAGATGGAGGGAATATTTTGAAGGGTTGCTTAATGTAGGTGAAAGTACGATCAGTAATGTTTCAGATTTCGAGGTAGAATGGGATAGGAATGATGATGGAAATAGGATCACATTTGAGGAAGTGGAGAAAATGGTCAATAGATTGCAGTGCAATAAAGCAGCTGTGGTGGATGAAATTAAGTCGGAACTCATCAAATACAGTGGAATGTCAGGTCTTAAATGGCTACACAGGATAATTGAAATGGCGTGGGGGTCGGGACAGTTTCCATCAGACTGGACGAAAGCAGTAATCACACCAATCTTTAAACATGGAAACAGAAAAGATTGTAACAACTATAGAGGTATCTCTTTAATCAGCGTTGTGGGTAAAATCTTCACATGTATTGTTGAAAGGAAAGTGCGAGTATTAGTTGAGGACCAATTGGATGAAAATCAGTGTGGGTTTAGGCCTCTTAGAGGTTGTCAGGACCAGATCTTTAGCTTACAGCAAATTATGGAGAAGTGTTATGAGTGGAACAGGGAATTGTGTCTGTGCTTTAGAGATCTAGAAAAGGCATATGACCGGGTTCCTAGGAGGAAGCTATTGTCTGTTCTACGAGATTATGGAATAGGAGGCAAACTTTTTCAAGCAATTAAAGGTCTTTACATGGATAGTCAGGCAGCAGTTAGAGTTGACGGTAAATTTTCATGGTTCAGAGTAGTTTCAGGGGTAAGACAAGGCTGCAACCTGTCTCCACTGTTGTTCATATTATTTATGGATCATATGTTGAAAACAGTAGACTGGCTGGGTGAGATTAAGATATGTGAACACAAAATAAGCAGTCTTGCATATGCGGATGACTTAGTTGTGATGGCAGATTCGATTGAAAGTTTGCAAAATAATATTTCAGAGCTAGATCAGAAATGTAAGGACTATGGTATGAAGATTAGCATCTCCAAAACGAAAGTAATGTCGGTGGGAAAGAAATATAAACGGATTGAGTGCCAAATAGAAGGAACAAAGCTAGAACAAGTGGACGGTTTCAAGTACTTAGGATGCATATTCTCACAGGATGGCAACATAGTGAAAGAACTGGAAGTGAGGTGTAGCAAAGCCAATGCAGTGAGTGCTCAGCTGCGATCTACTCTCTTCTGCAAGAAGGAAGTCAGTACCAAGACTAAGCTATCTGTGCACCGTTCAATCTTTCGACCAACTTTGTTGTATGGGAGCGAAAGCTGGGTGGATTCAGGTTACCTTATCAACAAGGTTGAGGTTACGGATATGAAAGTAGCTAGGATGATTGCATGTACTAATAGATGGGAACAATGGCAGGAGGGTGTCCACAATGAGGAAATCAAAGAAAAACTGGGAATGAACTCTATAGACGTAGCAGTCAGGGTGAACAGGCTTAGATGGTGGGGTCATGTTACACGCATGGGAGAAGCAAGGTTACCCAAGAGGCTCATGGGTTCAGCAGTAGAGTGGTAGGAGGAGTCGGGGTAGACCAAGGAGAAGGTACCTGGAATCGGTTAAGAATGATTTTGAAGTAATAGGTTTAACATCAGAAGAGGCACCAATGTTAGCACTGAATAGGGGATCATGGAAGAATTTTATAAGGGGGCTATGCTCCAGACTAAACGCTGAAAGGCATAATCAGTCTTAAATGATGATGATGATATTTAATTCAAATAGTACTATCTACCAACAACGTCACTTGACTAGAATACAAATGAGGCACTCAGACACGATGGCCAAAAGCCCCCCATATTTAAGTGAATATCAGGGAAACCAATGAGACAGGTTTTAGTGGATATTCAGATATAGTGTAACGTGGGTCTACAGTGCTGATGAACCTGATCCACCATAGGCTCAACATATTTCATAGGCGTGAATAAACGCTGGTCTCCAATTGACGATGTGCTCTATGGCACTCAGCGCCTCAAATGGACTCTTGTATGAAAAAATCCAAAACTTGAAGTACTACATCTCAATCAGAATCCCACAAAATAGGTTTTTCTGGCAATATATGTACAGCATTAACTGATGTCCGATCTAAGTTTACTATATAGTGAATGAATTGGCGTATCTGTGCAGTGTGCGATTGCCTAGTGGGATTTATGCCGAGCAAACGTCTGCTGCTGAGTGCTACCACCTGGTGGCATTGATGTAAATTAGTAGTTGAGTGGTAGGAGCTAGTAATACACGTCGTGAACCGTGCACATTGCTTATCAAATCAGTATTTATTTCTCCCGTAAGGCAATTACATCACGACAGTTGCGCATGCGCAGAAGTTCCTTAAAATACGCGCAAGTGAAGGTGTACTCGCGACTCTGATGCCAAGTTTCACTGAGTCTAAGGGAACAACGTAGCACAGCGCGGTAGGTGCCACGTATTTCAGAATACCGCATCTACAGTACGATTAAAGCGTTTAAGGAGAAACGACCAATAAATCCACAAGTTCATGCGCTCTTATGCTCTTACACAGCAGCCGCCACTGCTCTTCATGCCGTCTATTACTCCCATTCCCCCCCTTTCCGACCGTCGCAGTGAGCACAATGGCGGCGGTTTTAGTTTTAGTGTGACACCTGCGTTGCTTGAGAACCATTCCTGGGTCACCCCTACAACGCACACGGAATGATGTCGCGGGGGTGGCGTCCAGCTAGGCGTACACCCCATATTTCGTGCCGACATGTCAGCAAATCTTTCAGTTATCAGAGGACTTCAGTCTCATGAGTGATGGTGAACAGGCTCTATACGACCCGGGACAACCGGGAAATCCGGGAAAAACCCGGGAATTTTTCATTGTTTTAGCTTTCAGTTAAATTTTTGTAGTTTTGACTGGTAAGAACTGATTCTCTAGCAAAGAATGTTACTATTTCCTGCTACTGGAGAATGATACTGCAGCAATAAAATATAAACGAGAGAAAAAATAAATCTTTAGTGGCAAAGGAAATGCGCGATTTACAACAACAAAACACCGTGCACGCACAAGCGTGTGCAAATAGCAAAACTATGTCAAAGAGCGTAGGCAAAGACTATGTAATTCTTCGTAAACAATAAACTGGTTGCGATGAGCATGACGTCACAACTGTTCACATTAGGTTCGCTTGACCAATCGCCGGCGGGCTGATGCCCATGCGCAGTTGACACGCGTATGAGCAGTACCTTCTCCGCTTCCAGCTACTTGAAGTGTGGCTGTCAGCTGTATAGGCATCAGCAGCAAGCAGCCAGATGCTAACGAAAAAATTCTTTCTTGCGCGCCCTACCTAGCTGCCAGATTCGCTCATGCGCAGAGTTGTCTGAGTTGTAGTGTGGAGGGGGTTAGTCTCCACGTGACCCGTGTTTACGTTAAGTGACTTCGCTGCTTCTCTTCGTTTACAGCTCCCTCGTCAAATGAAAACAAAACTGATTTATATCAATTTACATGCACATAATTACGGAGGGCAAAAATATATTTTTTAGTTTCAGTTTTCTGATTTATTTTATTTCCAAGTTATTAGCAGTCAAGCATTAATCGCCTTGCAGAACAATGAAGTTATTTTTGCAAGTTTGCTAAAGAAATTTGGCTTCATTAATCTTTCACCTGAGGCAATTATTTTATTAGAAACCAAGTGTTTCATTCTACAGTATTGGTTAGTTCCAACTGTTCGCTGAATTTCAAGTGCACGTTATCGTCTGCCATGCGTGGCATTATACCATAATAAAGAAACAAAAATGAGATCGTAGAGTTCTGGTACTCCACGAAAATTTACATCCCAAAAACCACACTGAAAAACTTACTATCAGATGGGACCTACTTCACTGACAATCTGGAAAAAACCAATGTGTACTTCAAGCCGAATTATGCATTTTAGTATGGTTTACGAAATTCCGATGATCTTGAGACTACCCTCTGATGCCCTGTTTCTTTTGTATTGTAATGTAAGCTCTATTAGTGCTTTATACATATTTACATGTGAACTTCCTACACCACTGCAGCTGCTCACGCGCAGTAATGCCTCTTTTCTGGCGCTCTCTGGCAAGTGGTAAATCGAACCTATTTCTAACAGTCTCCAGATAATATATATCTGCTTTACAGGTGTCCTATTTATGGAGTTAGTGACGGCATGACGTGTAATTTCACATGTCAAACACGGCTGATATGCGTTTATTTCCTTGTAAGAGGCGTTCTCCGTTACTATCGAACATTTTATATGAGTGATGCAAGCGTAGTGCAATTTCTGAACCGTGATCGGATGTGAACAGTGGACGCCATACACCTCTGCAGAGTTATATTGTGGATGTATCACGAAAAATCGATGTTTTAAGGAAGTAGTTTTTTTCACTTTAAAGTTTGTCACCTCAGTTTATCGTAGAGAAACCTGCAAGAAGAAAGTATGTCATGTGCTTGAAATATATTTTATACATTGGAATATTAACAGCGTTGCATTCCACACGACTTTTAGGTCGGAATGTGCACCGCTCTAACATTATAGAGTGTTTTAAGTGCAGAATTGTGTAGCCTTAGGATCGTATGTGTTTATGTTATCTCTTACCAATACCTTCTTAGTACTTAGTACTTTACAATTGATAGCGCAGTTGATATACGTAAAATGATTCAAACTCCGTACGTCTGGAGTTTCATCGTGCGTAAAAACCTACACGTTTATTGTTCTTTTTGACTGACTGCTAATGCAACACAACACTTTCGTCTCTACTGCTATACACCGATAAGGGGTGCTAATCTCCTGGACATGCGCGCATCTGGAGAAATCTTGTGCACTTGGATGGGTACAGAGAGAAAGATTGGTGCGGAACAGTGGTTAGGGACTCGGCTCGCTCTATTACCTCACGAGATGCGAAATGTAGCGGTCTACTTCTGGTCAGCTGCATATTCGCTCAGTGCTGCAGACAATGTGAGATCTTTCAGTCTCTGTCCTAAGAATGCGAGAATGCTCTGTGACCATCTGCACAGGGAATGATCTTAAATTACGCACTATGATGTGTAGGTGTAGATGTGTAGGTGTAGATGTGTAGGTGTAGATGTGTAGGGGTAGATGTGTAGGTGTAGATGTGTAGGTGTAGATGTGTAGGTGTAGATGTGGACGTGTGTAGATCGCTGTCTGGTATAATTTGGTGTATATGTTCGAGAACTGACAGTGAATGGAATTACTGCATAGTCATCAATCTACATTCGTAATCAAGTTCATGGTTCTCGCAAAGTAGTGTAGGGGCAGTTAGTCATAATACAGAAACTGGGAAGCATGCTGCCGCGTCATTGGTCAGTGTTGAAATCACGATAAAATTGCAGCATCTTGTCAATGCCTCTGGTGCTCATACTGAAAAAACTGTATAGGCGGCGGTTAGTAAGAAAATGAAGAATGCACCTTTCCACTTGTTTGTCCTTGCTGCCGATGCCCTCTTCCTAATCCGTTACCTACGGAAACATTTCCATACGTCTATCCTGCATTCACAGCACCAGATTTGCACCTGGTGGCAAAATCTAGAGCAAATTTTTTCCTGCGTAAAGCAGTTCCCTATTATCTCATGAGAATATCTACCGAGTTTCGCTGCCATACTATAATTACGGCCCACACTGGACCTCTACATCTACATGGATACTCTGCAAATCACATTTAAGTGCCTTGCAGAGTGTTCATCGAACCACCTTCACATTTGCTATTATTCCCATCTCGTATAGCGTGCGGAAAGAACTAACACCTATATCTTTCCGTACGAGCTCTGACTTCCTTTATTTTATCGTCGTGATAATTTCTGCCTATGTAGGTCTGTGCCAACAAAATATTTTCGCTCCGGAGGAGAAAGTTGGTGTTTGGAATTTCGTGAGAAGATTCTGTCGCGACGAGAAACGCCTTTCTTTTAATGAAGTCCAGCCCAAATCCTGTATCATTTCTGTGAGACTCTCTCCCATATTTCACGATAATACAAAATGTGCTGCCTTTCTTTCAACTTTTTCGATGTACTCCGTCAGTCCTATCTGGTAAAAATCCCACACCGCACAGCCGTATTCTAAAAGAGAACGGACAAACGTAGTGTAGGCAGTCTCCTTAGTAGGTCTGTTACATTTTCTAAGTGCCCTGCCAATGAAACGCAGTCTTTGGTAAAGCCTTCCTTATAACATTTTCTGTGCGTTCCTTCCAATATAATTTGTTCACAATTGTAATTCGTAGGTTTTTAGTTGAATTTACGGCCTTTGTATTTGATTTATCGTGTAACCGAAGTTTGAGTTCCTTTTAGCACTCATGTGGATGACCTCATACTGTTCGTTATTTAGGGTCTACTGCCACTTTTCGCACCATACAGTTATCTTTTCTAAGTCGTTTTGCACTTTGTTTGATTCTTCTGATGACTTTATTAGTCGATAAACGACAGCGTCATCTGCTAGTAACTGATGACGGCTCCTCAGATTGTCTCCAAAATCATTTATATAGATAAGAAACAGAAAAGGGCCTATAACACTACCTTGGGGAATGTCAGAAATCACTTCTGTTTTACTCGATGACTTTCCGTCAATTACTACGAACTGCGACCTCTAATAGGAAATCACAAATCCAGTCACATAACTGAGACGATATTCCATAAGGACGCAATTTCAATGTAAGCTGCTTGTGTGGTACAGTGTCAAAAGCCTTCTGGAAATCCATAAATACGAAATCGATCTGAAATCCCTTGTCAGTAACACTCAACACTTCATGCGAATAAAGAGCTAGCTGTCTTTCACAAGAACGATGTTTTCTTAACCGATGTTGACTGTGTGTCGATAGACCGTTTTGTTTGAGGTAATTTGTAATATTCGAACACAATATATGTTACAAAACCGTGCTGCATATCGACGTTAACGATATAGGACTAATTTAGTGGATTACTCCTACTACCTTTCTTGAATATTGGTGTGACCTGTGCAACGTTGCCGACCGCTGAGGCCGAGGGGTTCTAGGCGCTTCAGTCCGGAACCGCGTGACTGCTACGGTCGTATGTTCGAATCCTGCCTCGTGCATGGCTGTGTGTAATGTCCTTAGGTTGGTTAGGTTTAAGTAGTTCTAAGTTTTAGGGGACTGATGACCTCAGATATTAAGTCCTATAGTGCTCAGAGCCACTTGTGCAACATTCCAGTCTCTGGGTACGGATCTTTCGTCGACCTAACGGTTGTATATGACTGAAGTATGAAGCTAATGCGTCAGCGTACTCCAAAAGGAACGTAATTGGTATACAGTCTGGACCAGAAGACTTGCTTCACTACTCCGAGGATATTTGATTCTACGTTACTCACGTTGTCACCTGTTCTCGATTCGAATTCTGGAATATTTACTTCATCTTCTTTTGTGAAGGCATTTCGGAAGGCTGTGTTTAGAAACTCTACTTTGGTAGCACTGTCTTCGATAGTATCTCCATTGCTATCGCGCAGACAAGGCATTGGTTGTTTCTTGCTGCTAACATACTTCACATACAAGCAGAATCCCTTTGGATTTTCTGCCAGGTTCCGAGACGAAGTTTCGTTGTGGAAACTGTTATAAGGATCTCGCATTGAAGTCCGCGCTATATTTCTAGCTTCTGTAAAAGATCGTCAATCTTGGGGATTTTGCGTCTGTTTAAAATTGGCATGTTTGTTTCGTTGCTTCTGCAACAGTGTTCTGATCCGTTTAGTGCACCAAGGAGGATCAGCTCCGTCGTTTGTTAATTTATTTGGTATAAATCTCTCAATTGCTGCCGATAGTATTTCTTTGAATTTAAGCCACATCTGGTCTACACTTATATTATTAATTTGGAAAGAGTGGAGATTGTCCCTCAGAAAGGCGTCATGTGAATTTTTATCTGTTTTTTGAATAGGTATATTTTTCGTTTATTTTTGGAGGATTTGGGGCTACAGTATTCAATCTCGCTACGACAACCCAGTGTTCACTAATCCGTGGATCCGTTTTGATGCTCGTTTTTAACTCAGGATTATTTGTTGGTAACAGGTCAAGTATGTTCTCACAACCGTTCACTATTCCGTGGGCTCATGAACTAACTGCTCGAAATAGTTATCAGGGAATGTGTTTACCACAATTTCGGATGATTTTTTTATGCGTACCTCCGGAGTTAAACATGTATTGTTGCCAACATATCGAGGGTAAATTAAAGTCACCACCGAATATAATCGTATGAGTCAGGTACATCTTTGAAATCAAATTCAAGTTTTCTTTGAACCTTTCAGCAACTGTATCACCTGAATTGGGAGGTCGGCAAAAGGATACAATTATTTTATTCCAGTTGCCATCAATAACCTCTGCCCATACTAACTCACAGGAAGTATCTACTCCAATTTCGCTTCAAGCTGAACTACATCTGACAGCAACGAACACGTCACCGCCAACCGTGTTCAGCCTATCCTTTCGGAACACCGTTAGGTTCTTCGCAAAAATTTCGGCCGAGCTTATATCCGTCTTTAGCCAGCTTCCAGTCCCTATAACGATTTGAGCATCAGGGCTTGCTATTAGCGCTTGGAGCTCTGGTACTTTCCCAACATAGCTACGACAGTTTACAACTGTTATACCGATGGTTCCTGTATGTACTGTACGTTCTTCCTGTGTTCGGCCTGCACTCTTTGTGACTGAAGGCCTTCTTGTGTTTTCCCGAGACCTAAAACACCGCCCAGTCCATGTCACACAGCCCCTACTACCCGTGAAGCCGCCTCCTGCGTATAGCGGACAACTGATCTACCCACCGCAACCCGAAACTCAACCACCCTTTGGCGCAAGTCGAGGAATGTGCAGCCTACACGGTCGCAGAACCGTCTGAGCTTCTGATTCACACCCTCCACTAAGCTCTGTACCAGAAGTCCGCAATCGGTCCTATCGACTATGCTGCAAATGGTCAAATCTGCTTTCATGATGCAAGCAAGACTGGCAGCGTTTACCACTTTCGTTAGCCGCTCGAAACCAGAGAGAATCTCTTCTGATCCAAAGTGACACACATCATTGGTTCCGACGTGAGCAACCAACTTGCAGTTGGCTGCACCCTGTGCTCTTCATGGCATCCAGGAGGAGCTGTTCCACATCTGGAATGGTTGCACCCGGTATGCACACTGAGTGCACATTGGTTTTCTTTCCCTTCTTGGCAGCCTTGTCCCTAAGGGTCCCATAAGGAGCCTAGCAATGGCGCCCCCAACTATCAATAATCCCACCCTCTGTGATTGTCTGCATTTGCAGGTTGAGAAGGTTCCTCTGAAACAGGAGCGGCGACAGCGTCTGGCTCTGCGACAGCGTCACCCACTGACAGCGCCTGGCACCTGTTTGTCAGACAAACCGGGGAGGCCTTACGTGCCGCCGCCTGGGAAGTCTTTCGCCACCAGCTACACCCTGGGGCGACTTCCCACTCGATCACAGGTGAGGAGTCAGCCTCCGTGCGAGCTGTAACTGGGCTGTCCACCGGTGAGGACCGATCGAAGGACTCGGACGCGCTGGACGTCCTTCGAATCCCCATGGCCAGCCCACAACAGTGGTGCCCGTCCACTGCAGCCTCAAGCTGTGTAACCGAAGCCGTCACAGCCTGAAG
The DNA here is from genome assembly GCF_021461395.2 of Schistocerca americana. NCBI lineage: Eukaryota > Metazoa > Arthropoda > Insecta > Orthoptera > Acrididae > Schistocerca > Schistocerca americana. Next base: position 51,437,005 of record NC_060121.1, on the reverse strand, counting down.
CTGAGAGCGAAGTGTCGCCAACTCGGCTCGCATCCGCACAAAACAATCGCAGTCCTTGTCCATACTAAAGACCGTTTTTCTGCACAGTTTAGTTTTCCACGGACTATCGGCACGTACAGCGCAACTATACTGTACACCCTGACGAAAACGCAGGAACTGTGTCTAATAAAATAGATTAACACGCAGAGATTCAAAAAGCTAACTACCGAAGCACTCAGGGGAAACTAAATCATTTGCCCCTGATTAGAAACTTGTAATATGTCACAAAATCGATTTACTTTCCGACTCAAACGAAAACGTGAGAACTGTGGCTATTATTTAAACATGCAGAAACACAAGAAACTGAACTATTAAAGCACATATGATATTACAAAATTCGCTCCTGGTTAGAAACCCGTAAGTCACAAAATCGGTTATTTTCCTGTTATTGCTTGTCTCGCTGTCTGCTACTGCTGCCTGACTGTGAGTACCTGTTCTTTAATTTGCCCCCAGAACTTCGTTTGGGGGCCAAGAAGTTCGTATTTTTCATTTGTGTCAAACATACTGAGATAACGGAGACACAGCAAAACTAACGTAGCAGTTTTATGGTTGGAAGTGAAAATTCAACACCTTATTTTTATTCTCATTTTCCTGTTGTTAAGAAATATGTATCTGCCAAATAATCAGCTACACTGTCCGCCCCTGGTAGCTGAGTGGTCAGCGCGACGGAATGTCACACCTAGCGGCCCGGGTTCGATTCCCGGCTGGGTCGGAGATTTTCTTCGCTCAGGTACTGGGTGTTGTGTTGTCCTTATTTCTTCCTCATCGACACGCAATTCGCCCAAGTGGCGTCAACTCTAAAGACTTGCACCAGGCGAACGGTCTACCCCACGGGAGGCCCTAGCCACACGTCATTTCCATTTCCATTAGCTACACTAGTTAATTACGAATCTATTTTTTTCTCGTATGTTGACGAAACAGAACTTGTAACTGCAGTAATTCAGCTACCTCACAATGTTTGACTCTGTAGATTTTCTGCAGTTTGTAAAACCAAGCAAGAACTAACTGGATCGTAGGTTCTTTTTTGCCTTCTAATTCATACGTACCTCCTTCGGTAAATCTACAATTCTTCCAGTAAGATCACTCTCATAGCTCTGTAATCTACAAGTGGAATTCTTATCCTTCACTAAAGCGACAAATTACTTACACATTGTGTGTACGGACTCTAGCATAGTGAACAGCGTGTGCGGAACTTTGGCTCCAAGCATGAGCAGAAGCCACTTCATATCATTTAACATGGTAAATGTGGCTGAGTGCTGTTATACAATTAGCACCACACAGAAGGCTTTCGCGAATTTCCAAAGCTGTTATTGTATTGGAACCCTGGTCGGAGACAAAAACAAAAGTATGCAACATGTCCGGCGAAATTTTCGTATCAGTCATCCTCTCTTATGCGTCTTCTCATAGTATTTACTTCCGTGACCTTAACGGCCGGGAATTCGGCTATAAATAAAACGTTGTTCAAACGAGAGCAATCTGTGCTTATGTAATGTGCCGTAAGCGTCAAATAATGCACGTTTTATACGAATCAGTCCGCATATCAACTGTCGTAGCCAATTTTTTATTAATAACTTACGTAATAACAAAAATTCTTATCCGGCTTTGGACTGCAAGAAGCCTCTTTTCTGATATGTCTACTTACAGCAGAAACATTTCACAGAACGTCTGAATCGCTGACTTCTCGATATGTGGACCCATATGAATTAATTCTTGGCCTATTTGTTTAAAACCTTCAGCAGACACACCTCTCACTTCTAAAAGGTGTCATGTCCTTAGTGTTGTGGCGTAACAAGCTAGCTACGCCACATTGAGAAGGGAGCCGAAAGGCACGCGTACACACACGCCGACTGGCGTCAAGTCTGGAATAGGATACGTTATGACTGCTATCAAGAAAATACGTAGCTTTGGAGTATACTTAACTTTATTCTTTGTTGATTTACAACGTTCTTCTTGAGACATTTATACGATAACTCTCAAACTAGGTAAGGCTAATGGCGCCTTGCTAGGTCGTAGCCATGGACTTAGCAGAAGACTATTCTAACTGTCTCTCGGCAAATGAGAGGAAGGCTTCGTCCGTATTGTCGCTAGCAATGTCGTCCGTACAACTGGGGCGAGTGCTCGTCCGTATCTCGAGACCTGCCTTGTGGTGGCGCTAGGTCTGCGATCACACAGTGGCGACACGCGGGTCCGACATGTACTAAATGGACCGCGGCCGATTTAAGCTACCACCTAGCAAGTGTGGTGTCTGGCGGTGACACCACATTCCTCCCCCGCAAATCGGCGAACGGTCGTGTTATAAGGCTTCCGCCCGCCGTGGGGAGGACCCCATGTTGACGTATGCGATGAGGTGGGGAGCCTAACAACAGGCGAGGCTGTGCCACCCGCACCCGGCCATTCGGTCCGAGGGGAGCTAGGAAACGCCTGAAAACCTAGTCCAGGGTGCACGTCAACATGCGGTGTATGCGCCCGTAAAGAGACAGGAGGGGCCGAAGGGTCGACCTCCATTGCGTCGGGGTATCCGACGCGCGATGACGCCAGGTGGTCCGGAGCGGGCAAGAGTTCCATGGCGGAGGACAGCTGGTCACGGGAAGCGATCGGCGGCGCGTGACCCAGGGAGGCGCTTGGCGGCTGCAGCGAAGCGTCGAATGCGGGCGGCGCCGGCGGGAGAACAGGCGGCGGCGGCGACGGCTGCGGCGGCTCGTCGCCATGGGGCAAAATGGAAGGCAGCGTCGGTAACACCTGGGGATGAGGCGAGCCAGTAGATGGGTCCCCAGGGCGCTGACCGGACGGCACCGTCGCTGAAAGCAGACGGGGAGCGGCAGAACCCGTGCGACGACAGAGGCGCAGCTGATTGAGATGCCTACGCACCTCACCAGAGGCCCCCAAAACCAAATACATTGCGTGGCCGAGGCAGCGAAGAATGCGCCCTGCGAGCCAACGCCGTGAACCGCGATAGTTGCGATAGAATACAACGTCGCCTGGAGCAAAAGCAGGAGTCTGCCGCTGCACAGGAACCTGATGCGGCGGATGCAGCAAAGACATCAAGGTTCGATGAGGACGACCGTGGAGCAACTCAGCCGGCGAGCGACCATCTCGGGGCTGAGAGCGATACGAGGACAAAAAGAGCAACAACGCGTCCTCCCGAGAATGGGACTCTTTCAACTTCAACATCTGGGACTTGAAAGTCCGGAACAATCGTTCAGTGGCACCGTTTGACTGAGGCGAAAACGGCGCGGATGTCAGATGTTGAATACCATTGGCCTGGCAGAATGACTGAAATTCTGCGGACATGAACTGTGGGCCATTGTCGGAAACAATAGACTGCGGAAGACCTTCAATGCAAAAGATAGCAGACAACGCTTGGATGGTGGCAGAGGACGTCGTGGAAGACATCCGGACAACAAAAGGAAAATTACTGAAGGCATCGACCAGAACCAAGTACAGTGCTGACGAGCAAGTTGTTTCGTTCGCACTATACCCCAATGTCCTTGGTGAAGAAGCCGCAAAACAGAGGACTGTAACGAACGCGGGACCACGACTCTGGACTGATCATTATCAGAACGCAACAACAAAACACCACGTCGTACAAAAAGTCTCTCCCTATGAGCAAAAAATCTGCGAACCAATGGATCCTCGATCCGAGACTCAGACAAAGGCCATTGCGTAGCAACAAAACGCAGAACGGTAGCAAGGACAGGGTCAGCAGCTGTGGCTGTAGCTACACGACGAAAATCAATCGGAAACGATTCGACCACTTCATCGGTTTCCGAATCAATGAACAGGCAAGCAAGTTTGGAAGAATCGAATGCTTTATCCTCAGCAACAGGCAAACGGGACAATGCATCGGCGTTTCCATGCTTAGCAGTGGACCGATACAAGATATCGTAGCGGTACTGCGAGAGGAAAATAGACCAGCGAATGAATTTCTGCGCTGTACGTGGAGGTACAGGCTTGGTCGGATGAAAAAGCGATGTCAAAGGTTTGTAGTTTGTGATAATGGTAAAGTGACGACCATACAAGAGATCATGGAACTTAGTAACACCAAACACGAGAGCCAAAGCTTCTTTCTCTATCTGGGAATAATTTCTTTGTGCAGACGAGAGCAATTTGGACGCAAAGGCAATAGGGCGATCATGCGAGCCAACTTTGTGCGCAAGCACAGCACCGATCCCGAAATCCGATGCATCTACCATCAACAAAAGGGGTTTCTGGGGATCGAAAGGCGTGAGGCAAGTATTAGAAAGCAACGCCGATTTCAACTGGCGAAAGGCGCGTTCGCATTCCGTCGTCCAGACGAACGGAACACCTTTACAGCGTAAGCGATGAAGCGGAGCTGAAATGGAAGAAGCGCGCGGCACAAATTTATGATAATAGGTAATTTTACCCAACACACTCTGTAGCTGCTTCATATTGTGTGGCGAAGGCAATTCTTGTATGGCACGGAGGTGCTTTGGACTCAGATGTATGCCTTGGGCATTAATGACATGTCCCAGGTATGGTAAGTCACGAGCAAAAAACATACATTTGTCCTTCCACAACCGAAGACCATTTTGTCGCAAGACCTGAAATAAGGTTCGTAGGTTCGCAAGATGATCTTCTTCTGTCTGTCCGGAGATCACTATATCGTCCAGATAGTTTGCTGCAGTAGGGACCGACGCACAAATAGTTTGTAAATATTGCTGAAACAATGCAGGGGCGGATGCACACCCGAACGGCAGTCTTTTGAACCTGTACAATCCAAGATGCGTGTTAACCACCAATACGCGCTGGGATTCGTCGTCCACCGGTACTTGCAAGTACGCATCGGCTAGGTCCAACTTTGAAAAATATTTTCCCCGGGCACAGTTTAGCAAAAAGATCTTCCGGGCGGGGCAAAGGAAAAGTAGCAGTCACTAGTTGTGGATTCACTGTGGCCTTGAAATCCACACAAAGTCTCAATTTTCTGGAAGGTTTTGGCAAAATTACTAAGGGTGAGGCCCAGAGAGAAGCTTGCACACTTTCAATTACACCCTGTGATTCTAGATCGTTTAATGTTCTTGCGACCTCATCACGCAATGCGTGGGGAACATTGCGCGCTCTGAAAAATATCGGTTGCGCATTTACTTTCAGTTCCAAATGTGCTTCATAGTTTTTAGCGCAACCTAAGCCCGGTGCAAAAATGTCTGCAAATTCGTCACACAGACGAGAAACACTGTCTGAAGGCACAGTTTGATTCACTGATAGGACCTGATTTACAATAGACATGTTAAACAACTGAAATAAATCTAAACCAAACAAGTTCACTGCAGTAGAAGAACGAAGAACGTAAAATGACACAAGTTTTGTTTGTCCTTTATATGTTGCAAGAAGAGTGCACTGTCCTAACACAGGTATATTCTGTCCTGAATAACTATGTAACTTAACATTTGCGGCACGCAACGGAGGTGTGCCCAGTTGTTTGTAAGTGCCGTGATTGAGCAATGGAACTGCAGCTCCGGTATCGAGCTCGAGCTGGAACGGTATGACCTTGCCATTAAAGTCCAAATCTACAAAAAGTTTATTGTTCTGCTGACGACAAGAGCAACTGTTTTGTGCAATTTGAACAGACACTGGTACAGAATCACTTGCTAATTGACGTGATTTCCGGCGACGTCGACGCACAGTTTTTGTGGGACGAACACAGTCACTGTTAGAGAAAGTGGCACTGGACGAAGTGGAATTAACGACATGAATGTCCCTGGGCGAAGGTCCACGAGCCTGAGTGTCCTTGGTTCGATTCCGGCGCGAAGCAAAGGGCCTGGAATGGTTGTGATTGTCTGATCTGAGCTTTTTCTGGCAAACGCTTTGAAAATGTCCTGTCCTATTGCAGAAAAAGCAAATAGCTTGGCGTGACGGGCAATGTTCACGCGAATGTCTAGTAGCACACCGCGGGCATGATTTCACTGCATTTGTGTGCTGGCGCGGCACACCTGGTTTAGAGCGCGGCGGCAGCTGCGTCGAAGTGCGCGAGGGCAGGTGACCGGGCCGCGCAGCTCACCCGGCGGGCCGGTTAATGTTACACACTGCTGGTGAAGTTTCAAAAGATTCCTGAGCACAGTCAAGTGTGTCTTGTCTATCCAATATGTCTATCACTTGTTGAAGGGAGGGATTAACTAGTTTCAAAATTTGCTCCCGTATGCGAACATCAGAAACGTTCTATGCAATTGCATCACGTACCATTGTATCTGAATAAGAAAGGCCACAGTCACAGTCAAAGGCACAGTCCCTAGTAAGGCCTTGCAATGTTGCTACCCACTCCCTATTAGTTTGACCGGCTGTACGTTTCGTACGAAAAAACGTATACCGTTTTGCAACCACATTAACTGTTTCTTTGAAATAGGCATCTAAAGCAGACAAAATTTCTTTGTAGGACAGAGTTGCTACGTCGCGTCGGGGAAACAATTTCACTATCACACGGTAGGTGGACACACCGACACAAGAAAGCAAAAACGGCTGCCGCTCATTACCTTGAATTCTGTAGGCGGCTAGATGAAAGCCAAACTGTCGGGACCATTCTGGCCACGATTCTTGCGCTGGATCGTAGTGCCGAAAAGGCGGTGCAACTGCGAGTTGTGGCTGCGGTAGCGGTGAAGCGGCGGCTGCCGCATCGGTTTGAATGGCACGTTGTCCCTGGACGAGCTGTCCAAGTGCATCCAATAACGCCTGCGTCTGCTGATTCTGCAAGCGATTAAATTCGGACAGTACATCTGGCGAAGCCATGACACAAATAAATCAGAGCAAAGCAAGTAGAAAGAACACGATCCTTTAAGCCTCGTCGCCAATCTGTTGTGGCGTAACAAGCTAGCTACGCCACATTGAGAAGGGAGCCGAAAGGCACGCGTACACACACGCCGACTGGCGTCAAGTCTGGAACAGGATACGTTATGACTGCTATCAAGAAAATACGTAGCTTTGGAGTATACTTAACTTTATTCTTTGTTGATTTACAACGTTCTTCTTGAGACATTTATACGATAACTCTCAAACTAGGTAAGGCTAATGGCGCCTTGCTAGGTCGTAGCCATGGACTTAGCAGAAGGCTATTCTAACTGTCTCTCGGCAAATGAGAGGAAGGCTTCGTCCGTATTGTCGCTAGCAATGTCGTCCGTACAACTGGGGCGAGTGCTCGTCCGTATCCCGAGACCTGCCTTGTGGTGGCGCTCGGTCTGCGATCACACAGTGGCGACACGCGGGTCCGACATGTACTAAATGGACCGCGGCCGATTTAAAGCTACCACCTAGCAAGTGTGGTGTCTGGCGGTGACACCACACTTAGCACACATTGCAACAAACTTCGCTGTTATGTTGTACTACTACCTACATTCCTGAAGGTGTCAGTGTGGGATTTTTTACAAATGTATTTCTTTAAATGAGTAGTTCTCGACTAGAAATACAGTAACGTTGATCAGTTTACGCATGACACATATCCTGTAGACTTTCTGTTTTAGTATACAACAAATATTTATTTCTTACTTCGCTTTTTAGTCTCTCCCATTTCTTCTACGTTTACGCATTGGTTTCAGTTTTACTTGTTATTGCACTTCCTTCCTCACTCTGCGTGATTACAAACACAGCACGAATGAGAAGCCTGTGCTGAATGTAGTCGCGCAGGGATAAAGACACGTTTAACATTTTTGGAGTCAAACATTATCCAGGACTCGGCCACGGCCTCTACGCTCGGCCACTGTAACTACTGTGGGCAGGCAGTCCAGTTAGGCTGTTCTCAGCACACCTCGCATTTTGTGCTCGATAACTCGGTCATGCAGGTCTAGTCTGTCCCATCATCAACTGCTGTACTAGCCACACACACACACACACACACACACACACACACACTTTATCGACCTATCGACAAATTTCAAGGCAGTCCACACTGATTAACTTCAGCGCCGCCCAGCTCCTAGCGCTGGTTGTGACGTTCTGTTCTATGAGATATCGCTTAGTATTCCACAGGAAAAGAATTCGAATTTGGCTTGGCTGTTGTCGAATTAACAAGGCCAGAAAAAGCCCTGATAAAGCTGTGGGTAGTGAAATGGATAATGCAATGGACCAAATGCACCTACGCTGTGTTACTTACGGAGTTGGGACCCGAAAAGTTTTGGAATTATTTAAGAGTGGATGAATAATGCTCTTCGGAGCGCGTGAACGTCGTCAAACGATAGCTGCATCACGATTTCTGGCCACTGGCGGAAGTTACGAGGAACTCGGATTCAGCGCAATTAATCCCGACAATTATTATCTAAAATGATTCTTGAAACCTGCAAAGTGATTAGTAATGGCATGAGGAAGTATTCGTGATAAAGCAAAATCGAAACGAAAACGAAATAAATTATATTCATGCAAACTTTATGAATTTATGTTCGTATGTAATATTAATAATACCCCTTGTAAGTTCGAGAAACTCATTACAAATTAGAAGGAAGACTGCAAATGGCAACGGCGCATACTATGTAACAAATTCAGCAACATTTTCATAAAAAATGAAGCACGTAACAGGTGTTAGAACTCAAGAAAAGTCCTTCACTTTGCTCTTCACAGCAGAAAGGGGTGACGATAGCTTGCATTTTTGTGACACTTCTGATGATGAACCTCGTGCATTTAATGAATAAAGGTCCATCGACTGTCTGTAATTAGGTTTTTAGTTTTCATTTGCAATACGTATCGGAAATGAAATGAAAATCCAGTCTGTCTATTTAAGGGTATCAGACTTCATTTCCAAAAAGTATCGGAAATAAAACCAAGAAACAGACAGACGACTAACAGTTATTCACAACAGTGTGTATCTTTTAATTTTCTCTGTTTGCCACATGAACATGCTACGGATTCGTTAAAAATGAAAGAAGCGCTTCGTTGCTTACCTCTCTACTGCTATTTTGCTCGCACGACATGTTAGACAGACATCTGAAGACTCGAAAACTTTCGAGAAACTCTGCCTCGCACACTGTCACGTTAGCCACATTTGGACTGAATTGAATCTCGCGCGTGGTGACTGAAAAGGAACTGTTGTCAGGCGGTTTGCACGGCGGACTTTTTTTTCTTTATTGTGATTTTAAACACCTTATACAAAGGCGGGCTGTCAGCAGCACAATACGCCGCTCTTCGGCCTTGAGTTTGACAACAAGTAGTACTTACAGGTGGCACAGAGTAGACAGTAAAAACGATGGGCAAAAAATGTAGACACTAAAAATCGAAAAAACATGGAGCCGTTCACGCTTGACGAGAAACATCACTAACACGAGGCGACACGGTGCACAGAACATGGATGATGGCGACGGCACGTGAACGGTGGTGGCGTGACGGCGAACAACACCACACACAAACGAAGGCACACACACGAAACACTGACGGCGATGTACGGCGGACTACACACTACACAAATTGTAGGGCAAATGGGGCGTGGGGAGGGGGTCGCGGCTGTTTGCTGGTCTTACCTAACCAACCGACCGCAACGAAAAATCGGTCGGTCTTTCGATCAACAAGCAACACTCGTACAATTAGTCGGTCGGTCGGGCAACAAGCTATGCACGCACAATTTATCGGTCGGTCGATAAACCGGAGCATCTGTAGGGTCCTCTACTGACAATGAGACTCAGACAATAATTGAATGAGAGAAAGAGCTCGAAAAACTAGATTTCGCAGCAGCAGATTTCGATATCTCATAACAGGCTTCTGACTGCAGCGTTGAAGGATTTGAATACTGAACAGTTCGCTTGTAGCCTCAGAACCGTTCCTCGAAACTACTACGAAATTAACGAGCGAGGTAATGCAGTGGTTAGCACATTGGACTCGCATTCGGGAGATTGATAGTTCAAACCTGCGTCCGGCCATTCAGGTACAGGTTTTCCCTGATTTTCCTAAATTGTTTGCGGCAAATGCCGGGATGGTTCCTTTGAAAGATAACACTGCCGACTTCCTACTCCATCCTTCCATATTCCGAGCTTGTACTCCGCCTCGTTGTCGACAGGATGTTAAACTTTAACCCAACTCCTCCAGCTACGAAATAGGAGTTAATATTTGTCCAGATCTGAGGGAATTAGATTAGGAAATGAGATGCTCAAAGTAGTAAATGAGTTGTGCTATTTGGGGAGCAAAATAACTGATGATGGTCGAAGTAGAGAGGATATAAAATTTAGACTGGCAATGGCAGGGAATGCGTTTCTGAAGAAGAGGAATTTGTTAACATCAAGTAAAGATTTAAGTGTCTGGAAGTCGTTTCTGAAAGTATTTGTATGGAGTGTAGCCATGTATGAAAGTGAAACATGGACGATAAATAGTTTGGACAGGAAGAGAATAGAAGCTTTCGAAATGCGGTGCTACAGAAGAATGCCGAAGATTGGATGGGTAGATCACGTAACTAATGAGCAGGTATTGAATAGAATAGGGGAGAAGAGAAGTTTGTGGCACAACTTGACAAGAAGAAGGGACCGGTTGGTAGGGCATGTTCTGAGGCATCACGAGATCACAAACTTAGCATTGGAGGGCAGCGTGGAGGGTAAAAATCGTATAGGGAGACCAAGAGATGAATACATTAAGCAGATTCAGAAGGATGTAGGTTGCAGTATGTACTGGGAGATGAAGAAGCTTGCACAGGATAGAGTAGCATTGAGAGCTGCATCAAACCAGTCTCAGGACTGAAGACCACAACAACAACAACAACAACATGGATACCATAATTTGCCCACGGAACGTGGTGTCACTAAAAACATGTGCGCCATATTTTGCGAACAATTCACCGCTGTTCATCAGGAAGTAATTAAAATTTGTGCCAGAACGAAAACATTCATCCGGCTGTGTTGGCTATCATTAGAGACCAGGTAAAGGAAACAGAGGCAGCTCAGCGTCGGAAAGCAGGGAAGTCGCACTTGTCATTGGTTCAAGTATAAACGAACTTTATTTGCGTACATTAAGGATTATGTAACACCCCTTCACACGCACCAATTTATCGGCTGACAAATGACCCATTCCGTGGCACCCTACACACGTCCCGACAGACTGAACTCAGCGATTATAGTGCGGACCTGCTGTCGTTATTTGTTTATTTTATGTTTAGTTCATTGTGTTTGCCCTACAGGATCCCGCTTAGTTTTTCACAGAAGCAAAAACGGGGTTTGCTTTGCCTGTTTTACAGGTAACAAGGAAACTAGCCGAGAGATAGCTGTGGGCAAATAGTGGCAATGGCAGAACGGGTGAATCGTGCATTTCGGAACTGCTGAACATCATAAAATCATTCTTAAGGGAAAATACTGCAGTCCTGACAGAGGTTGCGAACTCCGAGGAAGAGAGTGTTATCTACGTATATTACAATTTCTCGCCAATGGCAGCAGGCGTAAGATTCAGTGCTCTTCTGGTTCAAATGGCTCTGAGCACTATGGGACTCAACTGCTGTGGTCATAAGTCCCCTAGAACTTAGAACTACTTAAACCTAACTAACCGAAGGACAGCACACAACACCCAGCCATCACGAGGCAGAGAAAATCCCTGACCCCGCCGGGAATCGAACCCGGGAACCCGGGCGTGGGAAGCGAGAACGCTACCGCACGACCACGAGATGCGGGCAGTGCTCTTCTGCTGCCACAATTATTAACTAATATTGTTCCTGAAACGTGCAACGTGTTTTATAGGTGACTGAGAAAATACATCGTGGTAAAGCAAAATAAATACAGCAAAAGACTTTCGTGAAAACATTATTAATTTGTTTATGGATGTAGCACAACAAGATGACCTGTAAATTTCAGAGACTCATATTCGAAGAAGAAAGACTACACATGATGTCGGCGCACGTCATCTAATAAATATAACAGATGCGTAAGAAATGAAGCATTTAGCGACTGTTAGAATTGAAAAAAAAAATACATAGCAGAGCAAGTATATTTTATGAATTAACGTCCATGGAATGTCGATACTTCGGTTTTTAGATTTCATTTCCGATAAGTATCGGAAATAAAACCTAAAAACAGAAATAAAGAAGATCGACAGACTTAACCTCGTGTTGCACATAGAGAAACCATTATGTATTCGTTAAAAAATGAAACAGGTGCTTCATCTCTTGCATCGCCGCGAATACATCAGCAGTCTTTAAAAACTCTGTCCTTAAAGTTTCATCCTCCTCGGACGTCCACATGTATATTAGAATAGTATTTAATTCTGTGTGCTTTGACATAACATGAATTTTAGTCGGGCGGCCAGCACGATCGCGCTACACTCGACACAATCTGTTGGGTCGGCTATCGAGTGGTGCGACGCGCCCAACAGTGAAAGTTCGTCGGTCGGTCGGTCGGTCAAAACACCGATACGCAGCCAATTTGTCGGACGGTCGGTGGTTGAGGCGCCACGAGAGGCGCTGCTGGCGAGTCACGTAATCAGGCTGACGGCTGCGACAGACGAAAGGAAGAGCTGTGAATCATTCTTCCTGCTTTGCTGGTTGCCGAAGTTGTGAAGTGCTATCTCGAGTTAGTTGGAGGAGTTGGTGTTGTTTGAGTAGTTTTCGCTGTTGTTGGGGTGTTTGTTGTTGTTGTTGCAATTTTTGTTGCCTTTGCAGTTTTTATTGTTGTTGTTTTCGTTGTTGACAGTGGAGGTGTTTTCGTTGTTGTCGGTGGAGGTGTTTTCGTTGTTGTCGGTGGAGGTGTTTTCGTTGTTGTCGGTGGAGGTGTTTTTGTTGTTGTCGGTGGAGGTGTTTTTGTTGTTGTCGGTGGAGGTGTTTTCGTTGTTGTCGGTGGAGGTGTTGGGGTTGCTGGTGGTGTTGGTGCTGCTGGTTGCGGTGGTATTGGTGGTGTTGGTGCTGCTTGTTGTGGTGGGATTGGTGTTGCTGCTGCTGGTGTTGGAGCTAGCAGTCACGGTAAGTGAACTCACTTATATTTCTGCACTGTTTATTTTTGGATTAGAGATTTGCTTTCTGTCATTGACTTCCAAATTCTTAACCATTTAACTCCAAAGGTCTGTGGTGAAGGCTGTGAGAAGGAAAGATTGCAAACCGAGGAAACGTGGCATAGTGTTTTCAGCATTTTCGGGAAGACAGTGAACGGATATAAATTTCGTTCTTTGTGATAAACCATCGCGAAAGCTAAATCGTATTTCCTTTTTCTAAATGTTTTATTAAACTCACGTATATTTTAGGGCAGTATTACTCATTGAGAAGTCGAGGTGGATCAAACGGGAGGCAGGGGGGGGGGGGGGGGGAGGGGTATCATAGGAGGCAGTATGGGCCGGGTAGTGATGACGTGAAAGACGAAAAAATTTATCACAACGCAAACGTGGAAATAAATTTAAACTGCTCTTACTAATTTCACGTTCTTGCCAGCAATGAAGAAGGGCGAAGGAGGACTATGGTTCATTTCTGTTGCAGTGCCCTAGCGCTCTGAACAATCTTCTTTCATTCATTCACTGTTTTTTCTAGCGGAAGTATGCAACAGCGCTGGAATAGATCTGCTGGAAGGAAGGAAGGACGGAAGAAAGATAGGAAGATAACGTTTACAGTTCCGTCGACATGGACATGATTAGAGACGGAGCGCAAGTTCGGACTGTGTCAAGGATGGGGAAGGAAATCGGCCGTGCCCTTTCAAAGGAATCGTCCCGGCATTTGCCTGGAGCAATTTAGGGAAACCACGGAAAATCTAAAACTGGATGGCAGAACGCGGGTTTGAACCGTTGTCCTCCTGACTGAGGGTCCAGCGTGTAACAACTGCGGCACCTCGCTCGTTAGAGTGTTTTCGTAAACTTCGATTACATATCGTAACTTGTTTGGACAACTGTGTGAACATTGCTTGCATAACGCAACTTGTTTGGACATGAGAGAGGAGCCGTAGTATTATACTGCTGTTAATCATCGCTCTCTTGTCCGCCCAAATAATCAGCTACACTGTCCGCCCCTGGTAGCTGAGTGGTCAGCGCGATGGCATGTCATACCCAACGGCCCGGGTTCTATTCCCGGTTGGGTCGGAGATTTTCTCCGCTCAGGGACTGGGTGTTGTCTTATCATTTCTTCCCCACCGACGCGCAAGTCCCCGAAGTGGCAACTCGAAAGACTTGCCACCAGGTGAACCGTCTACCCAACGGGCGGTCCTAGCCACACGGCATTTCCATCTACCGCCCTCTCAACTCGAATTATCCAATATAGGAAAAGGTCACCGTCTTGAGTAGCTAATAAAATCTGGAGTGCCGACTTTTTATTCAGCACATAATTCATCTCAAAATCGTGTTATCCATGAATGCAAACAGATATTAGTAATTCCCCTCCCGTGGAGGGCTACATTATACCCTCGCTATACAAACTTTCTTTGAACAATTTTGTTTAAAATCACGAGAGCTACATTGAATTTCGTTTTTGTAAATGTTTTATTAAAATAATAACTACCAGCATGATGTCACTTATTAATGCTAGTATTTGAAAAATATGTTGGAACTATTCAGTATTAGAAGCTTTCTGTGTTTACGATAATAATAATAGTAATAATCTCCTAGAAATATTTTCGTAATTTAGATACGTTAGGAGCTTTTTATTTTCTACCCATCAAAAAAGTTCATCTTACGCCTGAGCGGATGATCACAGTCAGCTTAAGAACGTCTTTACTACAACGTAGTTGCAGCATTGTCGTCCGTGATTGGAAATATTATGCCTTAAACAGTGACTAAATAACTCGGATTTTGTTAAGCCTCTCAAGCGCAGCCAGTGCTAAACGTCAGTGAGAATTCTGTAATGCCTCTCCCTTTCACGGGCGCCTACCATATTGCGGGGTACGCGGGGTGTAAACGGTAGCTTTCACAACGTACCACAGTGGTGTAGGGCAAGTCGAGACGAACAATTCGATATATACATCCTATGCACCAAGCACGGGAACTGCCTCATTGTCGGTAAATGTTACGTATTTCAACCTGTTCAATTTTTCAGTATGGAGCAGATATAAACACTGGGCTTCACTGCCTGTCAATTTGTTACCACAAACTCTATTTGCCTTTGAAACTTCCTGGCAGATTAAAACTGTGTGCCGGACCGAGACTCGAACTCGGGACCTTTGCCTTTCGGGGGGCAAGTGCTTTACCAACTGAGCTACCCAAGCACGACTCTACGCCCCGTCCTCACAGCTTTACTTCTGCCAGTACCTCGTCTCCTACTTTCCAAACTTTACAGAAGCTCTCCTGCGAATCTTGCAGAACTAGCACTCCTAAAAGAAAGGATATTGCCGAGACATGGCTTAGCCAAAGCCTGGGGGATGTTAACTTTCACATTCGTTGATTTCGCGAGCTATCAATCAAATTGTGACCTTCCAACGTAACATAATAAAGCTCGGGTTGTGGAACGGATCAGTCTGTTACCACACACAACCAAGATGCGTTCGTGGGGGATGGCGTGGTGGCAATACCACGCTTTAACTTCAGATTGGCCTTCGTGAAACACCTAAGCTATAGGGTCAGCGTTTCATTCGATATTTTTCAATATTCTCTCCCTCTTTTCGCTAAAACAAAACCAAAAACAGAATAAAACATTTATGTAGCATATATATAAAGCTGTTTAATTTTTTAATTATATGCATTTCTGCTAGTCGTCTGTTCTCGAATTGTTACAGAAAGGCGTAAAAAAGAAATGATCTCCAACTACACTTCCTCACACACGCCCCTCCACCCTCCCTCCTGTCAGAATGTTTAGTACGTTGCTCATGGCACTCCCTTCTGCCACTGTATAAAAAGCTGAGATTACATGAATTATTTCTATATTCTACCGGTTTCATCGGCTATATCATCATCATCCATCATCATCACATCATCATCTTACAGACTTCATTGAACCACTCCCATCAAATTTAGAAAGGTTTATAGAATTTGTTGGTGTTCTGCAACGCAATTGTTCAGTAATAATTCAGTAAGGTGATTAATAACACAGTCGTTGTTCAAGGAGTGTTATAATTTGTTACACAAAGGGTGTTTTACTCTCCTGTCCGGTCAATACTTCTCTATTCTTTCGTATATTTTTTTATTCTTATGGGATCAAACTTGTTGTTGTTCTCCTGATCGTCTGCAGTCTGGTTTGCCTGTCTCCCAGTATTTTTTTTTAATTGCATAATTGTATCTTCCTTAATTTCTATTTAAAATTACTCTTACGATTCCACAACTTTTCTATTACTTTTGTACTAATTCTTTTCTCTGGTGTTCTCGTGAGATGTCCAGACGATGATATGCAATTGTTCCTGATTGTGCTCGTTATTGGTTCTATTTTTTGTATGTGGTTTCATTTGAAGCTATTCTTCAGTTACTCTATTTTACCATTTTCCGTTCTCATTTAGGTTGACTGTTACGGTTTCATCTAAATACTCACATTTTTGCCTAAAAGTTGCGTATTGGACCCCTTCCATTTTTTCAATGCGGCACAGATGTAGACATTAGTCTTCGCTACATGTCAATTTGTTACCACAAACATGTTTTCTACTCTCTCATTACTTGGCTTTGCCATCTCAACCAGATCGCCACCTTAGAACGTAACCTTGACTAAGGGCTGTGCTACAAATCCTTGTCACCATGGCTACGATTTCAACAGGAGGGGAGGTATCCAATAAGTAACTTTAACCCAGTTTTGATTCCCTGTTGTTATATTGTAATACTATTTGCAGGTCAGATAAGTCAGTCTAATCTTGTGATTCTTCAGTTTCTCCCGGCATTTACCCACATAAGGGCTTAGTAATCCTGCCAGGTATTTGGCCAGCAAATATGTAGGTGCACTAAAGTTGCTGCCAAGGGGGACCGTTACGCCCAGTTGTCAGCAACATTAGGGCACCTACATATTTGCTGGCCAAATTAAGCCCTTATGTGGGTAAATGCCCTCATCACGTTCGTAATTCTGTGATTTCGTAAAATGTCTCGACAGCTTCAAGATGAAAGACTCAGATATCCTGGTGAGTTTCGACGTTGTTTCATTATGCACTAGGGTTCCTCTTCGAGAGTCAGTTTAGCTCATTGCACAGAAATTTGACGAGAAGACGACCGACCTTTTCAAGCACGTTCCGACCTCCACGTATTTTCTCTTTAATGGAGAATACTATGGACAACCAAGAGGAGTCGCAACTGGGAGCCACTCCCACTTGTGACCGCGAATTGCTATATGGAGTACTTCCAGGAGGAAGCTTTGGCGTCATCCAAATGGAAACGTACTTGTTTTCTGCGTTATGTGTATGACACGTTCGTGATTTGGCCCCATGAATGGGACAAGCTCCCAGACTTCCTTATACACCTGAACTCTGTACATCCGAACATGAAATTCACTATCAAGACCGAAGTAGAATGAAGATTACCATTTGTGGATGTCATGGTCAAAAGAAGAGCGGATGGCACCCTGGACCAAGGGGTATACAGGAAGAAAACGCACACTGACCTGTATTTGCATGTGGATACCTGCCACCACCCAGCGCAGAGGAATAGAGTGTTAAAAACACTGGTGCACAGGGCGCGCACCATGTCTGACGCAGCCCTCCAGGGGTCTCAGTCCTTTTGTAGGTACACGTGTGGTGTGCACGGGGCCCCGAGCTGTTGCAGTTTCCTTTCCTTTCCTTTGAAGGCTGCAGTACCATCCCTGTTCCTCTCCCTCCCTCTCCCTCCCTATCCTTGCTCGTTCGTCCCTGCCCCCTCTTTTCCCTCTCAGTGGTCTTCGCTATGTTGACTTGGCTATCCTCCTAGATTTGTTCTGGTCTGTGCTATTGTTCAGTTTGCTGTTTCCATGTCCTTTCCGGCGTTTTTGGTCCCCTTGAGGATTGATCTCCATTTACAAAATTTTCCGTTCAGTATGAGCCATTTGGGGATGAACTCCCTACCTAGCTTCCATGGTGCAGGTTCCTCTCCCCCCTCCCCTTTCCCATTGCACCCTGGCCCCCCTCCTGCTAGGTCACCAGCACAGTAGCCAGTCCGTGTGGTGGGGCTGTTAAGTACCCACTTGGCTGAGGCCCCTGAAACCACAGGTATCACACTACTACTACCTGATCTGTTAACGCCTCGTGTATGCCCAGGAGTCAATGCTCATCGTTTTGGGGCACCAGAACTCCGGGTAATGGCTGCCGTGCCAGACAGATCTTGCTGTGGCTGGGTGGCACCTGTGGAGTCAGCCCATAATTGGAGTGGGTGGTACTAGGGTGGACACCTTGTGCAAGGAGCGACAAAAGCTTCACTATGCTGACCATTCTGTGGTCATCTCTAAGAGTGGTAGCAGACGTGACACTTCTCCTGATCCCTAGGCCTTCCCCTCCGTGACCACCCCTTGGGAGGAGGGTCAAGCTCGCTGGTTTGGGTTGAATCCTTTCCCTCAGTACCTGGTTTGTACCAGGACGGATGGCGGTAGTATTGCCACGACCAAGCCTTTGTTTTTCGTGCAGACAATTGGAGATAAGTATGGCGAAGTTGAATCGATGAGTAAAGTGCAGTCCGGTGCTTTGCTCATCAACACATCTTCAGCTGCCCAATCTGACGCCCTGCGTGCTTGTGACCGTCTCGGTGATGTCCCAGTCTCCATCACACCCCACCAATCTTTGAACTCAGTACAGAACATTATTTTCCACTGAGATCTTCTTCTGCAAACTGACGAGGAACTCTGTGCCAACCTCGAGAGGCGAGGGGTTCCCTCCAAACGAATGCATTGCTAAGGGCACCTTTATCCTGGCCTTCGAGGGGGATTTCCTCCCAGAGGTGGTCAAGGTAATGGTGTATTGATGTCACGTAAAACCTTACATTCCACTACAGATGTTTTAAATGCTTAAGGTTTGGACACATGTCTTCCCGCTGCACCACTGATCCTCTCTGTGGTGACTGTGGGTGCCCCCTTCATGAGGGGAGTGGCTGTGGTCCCCCACCAATGTGTGTAAATTGTAATGAACAGAATGCTTGGTGTTTGTGAAAGAAAGAAAGAAGGATTCAAAAGTACAAAACTTTACATGGGTTCACCTACACTGACGCTCATCAAAAATATGACTGGCTCCACCTCTTGTCTATGACCTCGACTTTTGCTTCAATTGCGTCCATTCCCCCTCATAGCCCCTCCTCATCCCAGCCCTACCCCATTCACCCCATGCCTTCATCCTCCTCGGCCCCCCCCCACTCCCCCTGCCCCCTCCCTCTCAGTACCCATACCCACCCCTTTGGGCGCAGCTCCCCCTACCCCATTGGAGAAGTGGTCCCTTCCTTTGGCAGCTGCCGGTACTGGAGCTCCCTCCGGGGACTTCTCTTCCTGGCACCCCTGTGAAAGGTGATCTGCTGCTCCACATCAGCAGCGCGATCCTCAGCCGGTGGGCGCCAAGATTGGCTGGTGTAGTTCTGTGCCTGCCCTTGCTGAAGTCTACCCTTCTCTTCCTTCCCAAGAGAAAAGCAGAAACGCAGGAACAAAGGCAAGGTCCCTCTGGTACCCCCCCTGAGGTGCAGCCTTCCACTCCTACAGTCAATGAACCAACTCTAACCCCACCTATATGGATATTACCCCATCCTTATTGGTGATGGATAGCGACTCAGTGGCGTGACCGACTCTGGTCCTTTCGCTTCCACTTTGGACTCTCGCTTGAGAATCCTCCAGCGGAATTGTAATGGATATTTGCGTCACCTTCCAGAATTGCAGCCCCTTCTTTCTTTCTACTCTGCCACTTGTATTGCGCTCCAGCAGACCCATTTTGTCAATTCTTACTCACCCACCCTTTGTGGGTTCCATGCTTTCTGTCGGAACTGAATTGGCCCCTTGCAGGCTTCTGGTGGTGTGTTCACCTTGGTCCGCAAGGACATTGTTAGTAAATGGGTTCCCCTCCATACCACTCTGGAAGCAATTTCTGTCAGTGTCCATCTGGCCACTCCAATCACAATCTGTAATCTCTACCTCCCACCTGACAGGCCGCCCACATCCAGTGCCCTCACCACCCTTTTTCAATAAATCCCTTCTCCCTTGTTGTTATTAGGGGACTTTAATGACCACAACCCTCTTTGGGGTAGTCATACGACTACTGCCCCGGGCAGGACAGTTGAATCTGTTCTGTTTACTAAACATAGGCGCTCCCACACACTTTAGTGTGGCACATGGCACTTTCTCAACCATTGGCCTCTCCATCTGCAGTCCCAGCCTTCTTCCCTCCAATCAGTGGGGTGTCCATGATGACTTATGTGACAGCGACCATTACCCGATTGTTTTGACGTTCCTTCAGTGTCTCTCGCTCTGTCACCCTCCCAAGTGGACCATATCTAAGGCTGATTGGGTGTCTTCTCCTCTGCTCCCATACCCCCCCCCCCCCCCATATTGCCACACGACAGTGTTGATGAATCTACTCAGACTTTGACTGCCTCCATCCTTTCAGCAGCTGTTTCAGCAATCCCTTCTTCAGGTCCCCCCCCCCCCCCCCCCCCTGCCGGAAGCTGGACCCTCGGTGGACTGTGGACTCCTGAAATTGCTGCAGCCATAAAAGACCACCACCGTGCTCTTCAACAGTTAAAGCAGCACCCTTCTACTGCTCTTCTTCCGGTCTTTAAACAACTCTGCACCCGGGCCCGCTACCTAATCAAATTTCAGAAACGGATTTTCTGGGAATGATGCTGCCATAGGACCCCAGACCCCCTCTTCACAAGTCTGGGCGAAACCGGCGAATTCTTTGCCACTGTCCTCCCATTGGAGTTGCAGGAATTTCTGTGCATGATGTTGCCCTTACCAATCCGGACTTCGTGGCAGGAAATTTCGCTCTAAGCTTTGCTCAAGCTTCTGCATTGGTTCAGTATCCGCCCACATTCCTTCTCCTGAAAGAGCGTTAAGAACGACTGCCTTTGTCTTTTGTTTCATGCTGGTCAGAACAATATAATGCCCCATTCAGCGAATGAGGATTTGCCAGCGCCCTCGCCCTTTGTCCTGACATGACTCCTGGACCGGATGCTCCAACACTTATCGGTAGTTGGCCACTATCATATACTGACCCTCTTCAACCGTCTGTGGAGTGTGGGGGTATTTCCTACCCAGTGGCAGGAAAGCATTGTTGTTCTGGTGTTGAAGCCAGGGAAGCCGCCTCTTCAGTTGGATAGCTACCGTCCAATTAGCCTTAATAACACCCTCTGCAAGTTCCTTGAATGCATGGTGAGTTGGCGGCTTGAATCCCGTGACCTTTTGTCATCGACTTAAAGTGGTTTTTGCTGTGGCCGCTCTATGGTTGACAACTTGGTCCACCTGAAGTCTGCTATCTGGTCAGCTTTTGTCCATCAGCAATCTTTGATCTGCATAAATTCTAGCACCACCTGGCGCCACCACATACTCACCACCTTTCACGAATGGGGCCCTCATGGCGCTTTGCACGTTTTCATCCATAACTTGCTTGTTTGTCACTCTTTTCAGGTCAAAGTTGGCTCCTACTACAGCTTTACCCATGGGCAAGAAAATGGAGTTCCATAGGGTTCTGTGCTGAGTGTCCCTCTCTTTCTCATAGCCATTAATGGCCTGGTGATAGCTGTTGGTCCCCCATTTCGTATGCTGACGATATTTGTATCTACGTTGCCTCCTCTGTAATGGGCGCTGCAGTAGGCCATCTGTCAGGCACACTCATATGCTCTCTCCCATGGCTTTCAGTTTTCGGTGGCCAAGACTTGTAATGCATTTCTGCCGTCGCCGTACAGTCCATCCCCATCCGGAACTGCTCCTCGATGGCCAGGCCCTCGAGGTGGTCGACACCCATCGCTTCTTGGGTCTGGTCTTCAATGCCCGGTTGACATGGCTCCCTCTGTTAGCCAGCTGAAGAGGATGTGCCGTTCCCATCTCACTTTGTTCGGATTCTATGCAATACCACCTGGGGTGCAGAACGCTGTGTTCTCCTGCGATTGTATCAAGCATTGGTCCAGTCTCGTTCAGACTATGGAAGTCCTGTCAACGGTTCTGCGTCGCCTTCAACACTGTAGATACTAGACCCCATCCACCACTATGGGGTCTGACTTGCGACTGGTGTCTTCCGGACTAGCCCCGTACTTAGCCTTCTTGCAGAGATGGGGATTCCACCACTGCACCAGCAACAGCTGATATATTATATGCTCTGCATTTGTTGCAACCCAAAGCACCCTAACTATGGGCTTCTTTATCCAGACACGGAGATCACCCTGCCACAGCAGTGGCCACGATGTGGGCTTACCATAGCTGTCCGCATTCAGTCGCTCTTTTCTGAGCTCCAGCAATTGCCTTTACCACTTCTCTTCACTGCTCACGCATGTACCCCTCCGTGGTGCGTCTCTCGTCCGTAACTCTGTCTTGATCTCTCAATCGATTCAAAGGATTCTGAGTCTCCGATGGCTATTCGCCACCAGTTCTCCTGTCTCCTCAGTTCTTTTCAGGGTTCAGAAGTGATATATACTGATGGCTCCATGGTTGATGGCTGCACTGGTTTTGTTTACAGCCATGCGTGATACACGGAACTTTGTTCCTTACCAGATAGCTGTAGTGGATTTACTGCAGAATTGGTTGCCATCTTGCGTGCACTGGACCATATCCGCTCCTACTCAGGACTATCCTTCACTATCTATAGTGACTCAATGAGCAGTTTGCACGCTATCAGCCAGTGCTTCCCTCGCCACCCATTGGTCATCGCTATCCAAGACTCCCTTTCTCTCCTCGCTCAATGTGGATGCTCGGTGGTTTTCATTAGGACCCCAGACCATGTTGGGATCCAGACAGTGAACTTGCCAATCGACTGGCTGAATTAGCTACTACCAGGCCATCTCTTGCTATTGGCATTCCGGAAATAGACCTTTGCTCAGCATTACGTCGTCAGGTTTTGGGCCTTTGGGATGCAGAATGGATCACTCTTTCTTCGCCAAACAAGCTCAGGGCAATTAAGGATTCTACAACTCTGTGGCGGTCCTCCTCCTGGGCGTCTCATAAGAAGCCTGTTGTCCTTGCTGGCTCTGCATCAGCCATACTTGGCTGACTCACGGTTATCTCCTCCGTCGTGAGGACCCCCCTCACTGTCGTTGTGGTTGACTGTGGCTTACATCTTATTGGACTGCCCCAACTTAGCCACTCTGCGACGGACTTTTAGCCTTCCAGACACGATACCCCTGGTGTTGCTGACCATGCCTCAGCGGCGGATATTGTTTACATTTTATTCGTGACAAGGGGGTTTTTATCACTTTATTTAAGGGAGGGACCTTCTACCTTATCGGTGAGTGGAGGGGATGACAGGCCCTCTTGCTCCCACTTTCGTCCCGAGTGGATTGGCTTCAACTGGGCTTGGTGGTTCACCCCAGCCCTCTGCCTTCCCACTCCTTTCGTTACGGGTTCTGTTATGTATTGAGCGTTTCTCTTGTCTCCTGTGCTTCTTCCTTCCCGCCCCTGTCATTAGTCACTTTCTTTCCCTCACATCTTCTTCCACCTTTTTCCTTCCGTCCCTTAGTTCTCATTTTATGGGCATTGTAGTTGCCTCTCCTAACGTGGTATTTTATCGGTTTTAGTGACTCTAAGGTCGGAGGGATCGATTACCTCATAGTTTGGTCCATTCTACAACCAACCAACCAATCTCTGACGCAGAGTGTCTTCCCCAAGAGCTGGCACACCTCAAAACTGTGTTCGGAAAAACGGGTACTCGGAATGGCAGATCAGAAGCGCTCTACGCCTCACCTCTACAGTACAGCGTGTGGAGACGAAAGAAGTCATGGAGAAAGACATAGCCACTGCCTATATACCGTATACTGGCACACTATCTGGGAAAGTAGGACGAATATTGAGGAAACACAGAGTAGGTACTGTCTTTTGCCCACCAAATAAAACACAAGCATTATTGGGAAGTGTCAAAGGCGATCTCGGTTTGCAGATGGCTGGCATATATTAGATTCCATGTCAATCTGGGAAAACTTGAATTGGACAGACAGTGCACACCATTCAAGATCGTTGCCGAGAACATCAGAGGCACACTTGACTTGGGTACCCCAACAAGTCAGCGGTCGCAGAGCACTGTCTGTGCGAAAATCACGAAATGGGATACCAACATACCTGGGGCCTGGCACAGACATCCAAATACTGGGACAGTGTCGTTAGAGAGGCTATCGAAATTCTTACCAGGGATGGAGTCATCAAACGAGATTGCGGCTACAACCTCAGGGCGTGGGAACCAGCATTGAGTCTAATTAAAAAGACGCTTAGCAAAGGCAACATACAGATGACTAGGGCGGACGAGGCAATTACACCGTAGCCACTACAGATGCCGTCGCCAGAATCTCACCGACAGCCAACCCGTGGGTGCGGACCGTGAGGAGAACGCCTCACGAGGGGTGGGGATTTAAAATGATGGACACTACGGACCATCAACACACCAGTGATCTGTTAGAGCAGCCTAATATTGTTTTTCAAATGGTGTTCTAAGGCCAATTTTCTGTGTTTCTTGTAGCCATTTAACCTGTATGGTTTCTTGCATATTGTTGGCTAGGTGAGCTAGAGCATTATAAAATCCCAAGCAGTGTAAACTTACTTACTTTGTTGCACATCCATTTCTTATTTTCTTTTATCTTTGTACCATTCACCCATAACATACCCCCCTGCAGGTCTGGGGCTTAGAATAGGCCCGGGGTATTCCTTCGTTTTGTATGAGGCAACTAAAAGGAGTTCCACACGTTTTGACCTTTATGATGGGCCCCTGCGGGGTTTGACCTCCACTCTTCAAAATTTTCCAGAGGATCTAGCCAATTGGGGAAGGGCGCCTTACAAGGTGCATTGTGTCCATAGTGCACGGAGATCTTTTTCTTGTCATCGCATTGCAGTCCTGCTTATTCTCCATCTCTTGGGCGAGGACACCTTCTTGGGTGCGTTTTCCACCATGCACTATCAGTGTCGATTTCTGTGTCGATGATGGCCATGGACTTCTTTGCACCTGATACCCAGCACTGTAGCCAGTCCATTGTGGTGGGGCCGCCAAGTACTGTGTTGGTTGTAGTCCCTGACCACACACAGAGATCGCTCTGCTGATGGGTTGGCCGTTAACTCTCCATGTGTGCCAAGGGGCATCAGGACTCCCAGCAATGGCCATCCTGCCAGGTGGCCTTCCACCATGGACTTCTTTGCACCTGATATCCAGCACGGTAGCCAGTCCATTGTGGTGTGGCCGGCGTGTACCCTTCTGGTTGTAGCCCCCTGACCACACCGTCGGCGAGCTTTACAGCGGCAATGCCGCACCCATCCCTGGAACACCTCATAGCCTTTAAATGGCGCCATGCTAGTGTACGCTACCTTATCAAACAATGGAAGGAGGAGTGTTGGGAGAGATACATCTCCAGCATTGGGGGCACACGTCACCTGCCCAAGTCTGGGCAAAGATCAAACGTCTTTTTGGGTACCAGGCCCCAACAGCTGTACCCAATGATACCATAAATGGCGAGTTATTACCGACGCATATGCGATTGCCGAGCACTTTGCTCGATCTCTGCGCAGGAGAATTAACCCCCAGCCTTCCGCATACTCAGATGGAGGCTGGAAGGGAACCTCTTCTCATTCACTACACGCTGCAGTGAATCCTATAACGTCTCATTTACAGAGTGGGAGCTCCTCAGTGTCCTTGCATGTTGCCCTGACACAGCTTCTGCGCATGATCGCATCCACAGCCAGATGATTAATCATGTCTCATCTGACTGCAAGCGACATCTTCTCATCATCTTCAATCAGATCTGATATTATGGCGTCTTTACATAGCCATGGCGGGAGAGCACCATCTATCTGGTGCTCCAAACCAGTAAACACCCTCTTGATGTGGATGACTATCGGCCCATCAGCCTCACCAACGTTCTTTGTAAGCTGCTGGAATATATGGTATTTCCACAGTTGGGTTGTGTCTTTGAGTCACATAGCTTGCTGGTTCCATGTTAGGGTGGCTTCCGCAAGGGTCCTTCTACCACTGGTAATCTTTTATCCATAGTGCCTGTTATCTGAACAGCCTTTTCAGACAGCAACACCTGATTACTGTCTTTTTTGACTTACGTAAAGCATACGACACGACTTGGCGACATCATATACTTGCCACATTGTATGAGTGGGGTCTCCAGAGACCACTCCCGATTTTTGTCCGAAACTTCCTGTCGCTCCGTACTTTCCATGTCCGAGTCGGTGCCTCTCATAGTTTCCCCCCCCCCCCCCCCCCCCCCTCCCCTATCCAGGAGAATGGGGTTCCGCAGGGCTCCGTATTGAGTGTGTCTCTTTTTAGTGGCTATTAACGGTCTAGCAGCAGCTGTAGTGCCGTCTGTCTCACCCTCTCTGTATGGGGCGACTTCTGCATTTCGTACTGCTGCTGTAGTACTGTTGTTGCTGAGCGGCGCCTCCAGGGAGCCATTCACAAAGCCTACTCATGGGCTCTAGCCCACGTTTTCCAGTTTTCAGCCCCAAAGTCGTGTCTCACGCACTTCTGTCGGCGTTGTACCGTTCATCTGGAACCCGCACTTTACATTAATGACGATCCACTCACTGTAGCGGAGACATCAATTCCTAGGACTGGTTTTTGACCCTCGATTGACGTGTCTCCCTCATCTTCGTCAGCTTAAGCAGAAGTGCTGGCAGCACCTCAACGCCCTCCGTTGCCTGGGCAACATCAATTGGGGTGCAGATCACTCTGCGCTGCTGCAGCACTACAGAGCCCTTGTCTAATCCAGAATTGACTATGCGAGTGTGGTTTATGGTTCAGCAGCGCCTCCTGTATTACATTTCCTCGACCCTGTGCACGACTGTGGGGTTCGATTAGCGACAGCAGCTTTTAGGACGAGTCCGGTGACGAGCATACTAGTGGAGGCTGGTGTCCCTCCACTCCAGGTCAGACGTGCGCAACTGCTCGTCAGATACGCAGCACACTTTTATAGTTCGCCTGAGCACCCAAATTACTGTCTCCTTTTTCCGCCCGCAGTAGTCCATTTCCCGCATCGGAGATAACGATTGCGGTTCACGTGTGGTCCCTTCTCACTGAACTGGAGTCCTTACCTTTACCACCTCTACTTGCGATCCGTTCTTGTATACCTCGGCCGAAACTTCGTCTGGACATTTTGCATGGCCCTGGGGACTCCGTTAACCCCGCCAGGGTTCCACAACTCTTTTGTGGATACGTGCTTTGCGAGCACGGCGCCCAAGCTAGTGTGGCCCCCTCTCCTTTGCGGGCTGCATACCTTCCTTTCCCATATCCTTCCCCAACCCCCATATTCCCCCCCCCCCTCCTCACCTCCAACTCTTCCCTTCCCTTTCTCCCCCTATGGGAGTATGTTTAGTGCCTAGGTCTGGAGACGGATGCTTGAAACTGTAAAACAGTCTCTCTTCTTCGCTTTCTCTGCAGGCAAGTCTCTGTTCTTGTTGCAACCCTTGTTCATTCAAGTTCCAGCAGCCCTTAGCGGCTCACCATCTTATTTACAACTATTTATGACGTCGCCTTTCCGGCTTAGATTTTTTAAAATGTGTCTTGTAAGTACTGCATCTCTTTCCAGTCAGTACAAACTTTAATTTTATTAATGTATTATATACGTAATGTTTTAAAACAGTTTAATTCTGAAGACGACGTTCATAGTAGCGTCGAAACCTGGTCAATTTAGACTTAATATTTGTGACCGAGGGCTTATTTGTTCTAATATAATATCTCTGTCCTTCCTTTGTCCTTCTCTTTCCCTTAGATCTTCTCTTTCCCTCTTCTCCATTGCAGCGTTTGAGATCTCTCTTCTTTCGTTTCCTTTTTTTTGTCCCTCCCTTTCTCTTTTTTCCTCCCTGTGCGTGTCTGAAGGCCGACCCATGCATTCCCACGCATAGCCGGTGACGGGGTAACACGTAATTACCCGCCTCGGGTAGACAGGTAGGACTTGTACGTACCCCCTGGTAACGGCCAGGCCCAGGGAGGGGTGATTACCCGAGCTGGTACCTTCCGAAAGTGCCGATTGGTCCCTCCGTCCATTTCTCGGCAGTTGTGACCTGCCTAAGGCGGGAGTGCCCTCAGAGAGGGTCCCCACAAGGAAGGAGCGCGCCATCGGACACGCCGGTAATTATGGGGGATACATCCGCAATGGTTTCCTCATCATCTACTATGTCTGCTCACAAGCGAAAGTTAAATGAGTCTCAGCTACGAACAATTCTTCCATCAGTGCCATTGTTCCTTGTTGTTTCTCGGTCGGACGAAGGTCAAGACTTCTCCACAGTCAACCCTTTCATTGTCGACGCAATTGCAGGTCCTGTAGAGTCTTGTTCCCGATTTCGAAATGGCACCTTGTTGTTAGCAGTTTTTGTGCCTGGAGGGCACTGAATCTTTCTGTGTACTTCACTGCTACACACCTTCCCTGTCTGGGTGGAAGCGCACCACACTTTAAATTCATCACGTGGGGTGGTTTATACACGCTCCCTCGACGGATTGTCCGACGAGGAAATTCGAAACTACCTGTCTGACCAGGGCGTAACGGCTGTTCATTGAGTCATGAAAAGGGTTAACAAGGACTTTGTCAAATGCCAAGAAGATAGTACGGCTTGAAACCGAGTTCAACTTCCATCGAACATAAAAGCGGGCTATGAGATAATTTCCGTTCGCCCTTACATCCCAACCATACGCGTTGCTATCGGTGTCAGTGGTTTAGTCATACCAGCCAGTCATGTTCCAGCCCGCCCAAATGCGTTACCTGTGGCAAGGATGCCCATGAGGGTGCTTGTCCACCTCCATCCCCTCGTTGCATCAACTGTATGGGTGATCACGCTGCTTCCTCTAGAGATTGCCATATTTTCTAAGACAAACGGCTCATTCAGGAAATCAGAGTGAAGGAAAAGGTGTCGACCTTTGCTGCTCCAAAGTTATTCGCCAGTCGAAAGCCCCCTCTGCCTCACACAGGTAAATACAGCACTGTCCTTGCCTCTCCTTGGCCTACAGAGGAGGCAGCCACACAGACTTGTGATCCCACCTTTAGTGCCACGGTCGCCCATTCAACCTCCCCACTGTCACCTGCTTACCCTACAGCTCACCCTTCGTTGGGTTCAGCTAAATCACAAGCCCCAAAATCAGACACCAGGACTTACAAAAAAGAGGCTACTCGTGAAGAGTTTTTACGTACCCCAAATTCACAACCATCGGTTCCTCCTCCATCTAAACATCCTGTTTCTAAGAAGGCTAATAAGAAACCCAGTTCCTCTCCTTCTCCGCCACGGCGTGTCCCAGCTATAGCACCACCTGGCGGTAGCCTCCCTCGGCCGTCTTCTGTATCGCCGAGGCGCACTGCTGGCGGCCGATCAATCGGCCGATCGCTGGTGGCAGGAGCTGCTTCCGAACAAACTATGGATCAGGATCTTCTGCCTTTGGCAGAATGCTGTTCGACGCTGTCGGCCGCCGGCTCTGAGCAGTCCTTGGTCACATTCTTCCCTTTTCTGTCCACCCTATCTCCATTATCCATTGGAATATCCGCGGCATTCGAGCCAATCGGGATGAATTGTCGATCCTCTTACGATCGTACTCGCCGGTCGTCTTTTGTCTTCAGGAAACAAAGCTGCGTCCTCAGGATCGCTTTGTTTTCCCTCATTTTCAGTCAGTCTGATTTGATCTCCCCTCTGTTGATGGCACTCCAGCACATGGAGGACTCATGACTCTTCTCCATGATACTGTCCACTATTACCCAATTCCCTTAAACAGTTCCTTCCAAGCTGTTGCTGTCCGTCTTTCCCTTTCTGGATAAAACTTCTCTCTTTGTACTGTATACATTCCATCATCCACACCAACGGCAAGAGCTGATCTCCTTCATCTTCTTGGTCAGTTTCCGCCGCCGTATTTGCTGGTTGGGGACTTCAATGCCCACCACCTGCTGTGGGGATATCCGCGTCCTTCTCTGGGCCCTCACTATTAATAGACATCTTCCACCAAGCGGATCTTGTTTGCCTCAACACTGGGGACCTTAAATTTTTGTCTGCCTCCACGACAAATTTATATTTGGACCTTTCGGTCGGTACTGTTCCGCTAACGCTTTGAATGGTTCGCTCTTGCTGATACACACTCGAGCGACCACTTTCCCTGTGTCCTTAGATTGCAGCCACAACTGCCATCTATGCGCCCGAGACGCTGGAAGTTTGCCCAAGCCGTTTGGACACTTTTTTCATCTCTAGCGACATTCGATGACCATCACTTTCCCAGCGTCGACGATGAGGTCACTCGTATTACAGACGTTATTCTTACAGCTGCGGAACGTTCAATACCACGCACCTCCGAATTGCCCCGGCGCCCCCCCAGTTCCTTGGTGGAACGAAAGGTGCCGTGACGCAATACGTGAGCGGCGACTTGCTCTTCGCGTTTTCAGACACCATCCTACTTTGGCCAACTGTATCCGCTATAAGCAGTTCCGTGCGCGATGCCGTCGCGTCATCCGCGATAGCAAGAAGGCAAGCTAGGGCTTCTTTACTAGCTCATTTAACACCTTCACTCCCTCCTCGGAAGTTTGGAGTCGGATTCGACCGTTATCTGGCGCGCCTAGTTTCTCCCCGGTCTCCTGGCTGATTGTTGCGCGTGATAAATTAGTGGATCCCATCGCAATTTCTAACTCATTGGGTCAACACTTTGCTGAGATTTCGAGCTCTTCAAATTACCCGCCAGCGTCTCTCCCGAAGAAACGTGCAGCGGAAGTGCGACCTCTTGCTTTCTCCTCTCAAAATCGCGAAAGCTACAATACTGTTTTCTCCATGCGGGAACTCCAACATGCACTCTCTTCTTCTCGCTCCTCCGCCCCAGGACCGGATGGTATCCACATCCAAATGTTGCTGCATTTATCATACCATAGTCTGCGTTACCCCCTTCGCCTTTATAATCGAATTTGGACCGACAGTAATTTTCCCAGACGATGGCGGGAAGCTATCGTCGTTCCTGTTCCGAAACCTGGAAAGGACAAACATCTCCCCTCTAGCTATCGCCCCATTTCTCTCACGAGTAGTGTCTGTAAGGTTTTGGAGCGTATGGTGAATTACCGTTTAGCGTGGTGGCTGGAATCCCGCAGTCTTTTAACACCTGCCCAATGCGGTTTCCGAAAGCATCGTTCTGCAGTTGACCATCTTGTTGCTCTCTCCACTTATATCATGAACAATTTTCTCCGGAAACGCCAAACAGTAGCGATATTTTTTGATCTGGAGAGAGCATACGATACCTGTTGGAGGACAGGCATCCTCCGCACACTGTTCTCTTGGGGCTTTCGAGGTCGGCTGCCCCATTTTCTTCGCGAATTTATGGCAGAGCGCACATTTAGAGTGCGGGTGAACACTGCTCTCTCCCGTACCTTCTCCCAAGAAAACGGGGTCCCCCATGGCTCCGTGCTGAGTGTTGTAGTGTTTGCCACTGCCATAAATCCCATTATGGATTGTCTCCTTCCTGATGTCTCGGGCTCCCTCTTTGTGGACGATTTTGCGATCTACTACAGCTCTCAACGGACCAGCCTTCTTGAACGACGTCTTCAAGGATGTCTCGATCGCCTCCATTCTTGGAGCATCGAAACCGGCTTCCGCTTTTCTCCCAGTAAGACTGTTTGTGTTAATTTTTGGAGTCGTTCGGAGTCTCTTCCGCCTTCCTTACATCTAGGCCATGTCAACCTCCCGTTCGCAGACGTCGCTAAATTCTTGGGTCTTATGTTTGACAGAAAGCTGTGCTGGTCCTTCCACGTTTCCTATCTTTCGGCTCGCTGTCTGCGATCCTTCAACACCCTCCGTGTTCTGAATGGTACCTCCTGGGGAGCGGACCGAGTGGTCCTCCGCCTCTATCGCACTTTAGTGCGCTCGAAATTGGACTATGGAAGCCTAGTTTACTCCTCTGCTCGGCCGTCTATTCTTCGGCGTCTAGACTCTATCCACCACCGTGGATTACGTTTACTGTCTGGAGCTTTTTACACAAACCCTGTGGAAAGCCTTTATGCTGAGACTGATGAACTTCCGTTGTCCAGTCGGCGAGCTGTCCTTCTGAGTCGTTATGCTAGCCATCTGTCTTTCATGCCTGCAAATCCGGCCCATGACGTTTTTTTTCGACACCTCCTTGGATTTAGAGTATGCTGGGCGCCCCTCCTCCCTACTACCACCGGGAGTCCGCTTCCGTCAACTGCTACATTCTCTTTCCTTCCACTTTCCTAAAACTTTCTTGACCACTTGGGGTACAGCGCCGCCTTGGCTCCAGCCACGGACCTACCTGCTCCGTAACCTTTGTCATTTTCCCAAGGATGGTACCCCTTCTATTGTTTATCGTCGCGCATTTTCTGCTCTATGTGCACAAATGAAGGATGCTACATTTATTTACACTGATGGCTCAAAAACATCGTTTGGTGTTGGGAGTGCCTATATTGTTGGCGACACCCCAAATCGATTTCGGCTTCCCGACAGTGTTAGGTTTATACTGCGGAGCTTTACGCTGTTCTCCAGGCTGTCCAATACATCCGTCGCCATCAGCGGATACAGTATGTTTTCTGTTCAGATTATCTCAGCTCTCTCCTCAGTCTCCAAGCTCCCTACCCTGTC
This sequence comes from Schistocerca americana, assembly GCF_021461395.2. Classification (NCBI taxonomy): domain Eukaryota; kingdom Metazoa; phylum Arthropoda; class Insecta; order Orthoptera; family Acrididae; genus Schistocerca; species Schistocerca americana. The sequence continues at coordinate 51,404,523 of NC_060121.1, read as the reverse complement.
CACCTTATGGTCCATCGGATTCAGGACTGCCTCCACTTGCTCCACTTGTGGGGCGTCTCTGTGGCGTTCCTCTGGATCCCAGGACATGTTGGTATCTGTGGAAATGAGGCGGCCGATATAGCGGCCAAGGCTACAGTCTCTCTTCTCCGGCCAGCTATTCGCATGATTCCCTTCGCCCATCTACGGAGTGTTTTATGTCGTCGTGTTGCTCTTTTATGGCACGAACATTGGTCGACATTTCCCGATAATAAATTGCGGAGCGTGAAAGCTCTTCCCTGTGCTTGGACCTCTTCCTCCCGAACTCGTCGTCGGGAGGAGGTAATTTTAACTAGACTCCGGATAGGGCACTGTCTTTTTAGCCATCGACATCTTTTAAGCGGCGATCCTCCCCCACTCTGTCCCCACTGCTCTCAACTGTGGACGGTGAGACACCTTTTACTTGAGTGCTCCTATTTTACTCCGTTACGCGCCCATCTACAGCTGTCGAATGACATATCTTTCATTTTAGCAGATGACACGCACTCAGCCGATCGCGTTCTCGAGTTTATTAGTGTCAGTGAGATAACGTCAGTAATTTGCAGCTCTTTTTGGGGACAAACAACCCCCCTTCTATAGTGGTTTTTTAAGCTTTCCTTCTGTTTTTGGTTTCCTCACTTTTTGAGTTTTGCTCCCATTGCTGCTGGTTTCCAGTTTCGTTTTTTAGTTTTTCCTAAGTCACAGACCGGGTGGTAATGACCGTAGCAGTTTTGCGCTCTAAAACCATAACATAAAAAAAAAATAAAAAATAAAAAAGTCAATAACTGTAAACAGTTCGATGCTGATACATGTTCTTATCAACACTGACCCCACTAAAGCCCTGGGGCGGTGGAATGGAAGACATCATCCAGAGAGTACGATCCCAGGCATAAACTCTGGTACTTCACTAAAATGTCCATGAGCAGGTGTGGTGGTGGTGGTTAGTGTTTAACGTCCCGTCGACAACGAGGTCATTAGAGACGGAGCGCAAGCTCGGGTTAGGGAAGGATTGGGAAGGAAATCGGCCGTGCCCTTTCAAAGGAACCATCTCGGCATTCGCCTGAAACGATTTAGGGAAATCACGGAAAACCTAAATCAGGATGGCCGGAGACGGGATTGAACCGTCGTCCTCCCGAATGCGAGTCCAGTGTGCTAACCACTGCGCCACCTCGCTCGGTCATGAGCAGGTGTAAATCGGTGTTCATGCATGATCCTGTATATTCTCCTTAATCGGGGATGACTAACTCCTCCCAAACACTTGTTCTCTTACTCCACGTTCGTTGTGACAGTGCCCGTTGGTTCACTGGAGTGTGTGGGTAAGTCGGGCAGTGTGGTTTCATCAAGTATCTCCATCGAATGGAAGAACTTGTGTGGAAAAACCCCCTTCTTCGTCAAAAGCTAAAATTTCGCATCGTTGGGATATGTGGCTGTGGTGATAGGACTGTCTTCCTGACGTACTGTCTCGGGAAGTTTCTGAAGTGAAGCAAATCCCGGAATAGGAGCGATATTTTTGACGTGATTCTCTTGGAAAGTGAAATTTGCTTGTCAGGTTGAAGGGTGATACGTCAGTGTCACTACCGATACCGCTGAAAACACCTTAGTGTTGAACTAAACAGTGGGCATCATACCCACCCAATTTACAAAAAAATAGGCGCTATGACAGTTGGTACTTAAAGTTGAATGCGTCGGTAATTCTGCAGTGGATCCTCCCCGTCAGACGACAAATGTCTGCTTGTACGTTCCATTTCTATATCCAAAGGCAGCCCACAAATAGGACAATCAGCTGCCTGCTCATAAAAGGCATTATTACCCTGTGAGTTGGTCGTTGGAATGCTGTCATGATAAATCCCATCAATTTCCACTGCACGTTTTTTTGAGCTCCGCAAGCAATCACCTCGCAGGATCACCCAAAAATGATAGTAATTCGTTACAAGGTAAGTCCTACGAGCTTACAAGACGATACACAGTTACGTATGGCAAATGTCTGTGTGGCAGACGGTGGGTCGTCTTCACAACGCCCGAAGAGAGGTAGGAGGCGCTGCAAGTCCGTGAACGCGTGGAAGGGACGTAGCCCCCAGTGGTGGGCGCACTTAACCTTCAAGAGCTTTTTGTCGTCGGTAGACAATTCCACAAGTACTGGTACCTGACTCGAGCATACAAGGAGGTTTTCCAGATTCTCTCTTGTGGTAAAAGACTTGACACATCTGTGACAAATGACGTGTACCATAGTTTTTTGATGTTTTGATAGAGTAGGTGCGAAATGGCTTTGATCCACCCATTTTGTTGCTTCTCATTCTTGGAGAATAGCAACAGTTTAAGTGTTTGGGTTACTGACTGACTGATTTTGAGAATGGTCCAGCTACTTTAACAGCTGCTGCTTTGTTGAGCACAGCGTGCTTAGGGTCATCTTCCAGCAGAGTATCAACGTGCAACAAATAATCAGGGTTCTGCCCCTCGAATGTTGGAATGTCCTGGAATTTTACGAGGCGTGAAATGGCTCAGAAATTATAATGCCCATGGTTATTAGATGTATTTTATGTACTCTGAAGAACTGCATTTGTTAGGTAGTTGCTATTGCTAGCCAAAATCTACCGTGGAAAGCGATATTCATCCCTGTTACCCAAATCCTGGACATTGGGATATTACAGCAAGCATGGCTTTTGGCTGACTTGCTTGGTCGTCTGTAATAGAGCTATGCTGCTGCTGTGTGCAGAGTGATTTTGAATCTGTCAGATACTGTGTAAGTCAATGACAATGGTAACAAGAGTCCTGGGCGTTGTTATATGGACAGACATCATCAGCTCATACCACACTGGTGGTGGTGGTGGTGGTGGTGGTGGTGAGTGTGTCATCAACAAACGGGGCTGGGATGATGAACACATCATCCTGACAGGTCAAGGAGTAGGTGATGTTGCAGGCCCCTCTTGGAGTCCAACACATCCATGAAAGAAGTAGAAGAAAAAGAAGGCAACTACAAGTAATCTACACAAACACGGGGAAATCATTTTTAAATGCATACTTGTAGGTTGACAGGAGTCAAATCAACGTCGCTTATTTACCCCTGTTGAATAATGGTTTACACTGTAGCGTTTCATTTCTGGTGATTCTGTCGGCGAGTTCCATACTGCAGCCAGCAAGTCTTGGAATGGAATGACCTCTCACACCAAAACGACTTGTATTTATAACAGACACCCACATTGCTTTGTTTATTTACATCAACGGGAGGTCAGTATTCACATTCCTCATCAAACGGGTTTAAGCAGGACGGTGCTGCCTCGAGTTTTTTCAGAGGCCTCCAATGTCTCTCACTACTATTGATGGTGTCTTTAAATATAGGATTAGATTTCAGTGCAGGTACGTGCCTTACCCATCACATGGATGACGTTTCCACTTAGGCCACGGCTTGTGCCTACAGTGCACTATCAACGAATCCAGCGCAGCTGTCAAAGAAAACTATACATATTTTAGCGATGCACCTCTTGATGCATTTACTAGAATGTAATCCATCAATGTAAACATCAGGCATAGTCAGACCAATATGCACTGCTTTTGTAATATTATTAATAGCGGCAGGGGAAGGTAGTGAGATTAAATTTTGAAATCGCCAGCAAGGGCTCATGAATTCCTTGCAGGCTGTCCAAATGTTGGAAAGCTGATATGCACAAAAACCAGCTTCAGGCCAGATAAAATTATCACGTGATACATGAATGTGGTTACACAAAGCAGTTACCAGCCCGACTTTCTCTTTAAAATAGTTGACAACCTCAGTGTTTATACCAATACCACTCTGCGAGGAATGTTTATAGATTGTTCTGCAGAATTTTGAGCACAAGTTTATGTAACCAATTTCCACATTGTATAAACAAAGTTAGACACATGGATATTTTTCGTTAGACCCCACACTTCACATTGCATCCCAATATTTCTCAGATCCCTAACACATATGACTGGCCTCGGTATAAACTTGCAGCTTTCCTTGGAAGTCTATCATGCTATCTCAACCTAGCGAGCCATAGTTTTTACGAACTAATAAATTCTACTTCTTCCGGCAGATGTCAAGACTAAATGCCAAAGCCAATGATAAAAACACACAAACTCTCTCTCTCTGTCTCTCTCTCTCTCTCTCTCTCCACCTAAAGTGCTGTGGGAGGGGGAGGGTGTAGTTTGATGTTCTGCTGTGTGTGTGCACCTACACACACGTGCAGATATGTTTTTTTTGTTCCCAATACGGAATGCGTTGAATGTGTAGGGGTGTAATACAAAATACATGGTGTCCTACTGTAAAGGCCCCACAAACATAAATCTGACTGAGTTACAGTGAAAGGGTTTGTATAAAAATTAGGAAATATAGTGTACATACCATATCTTGTTCATGGGGAAAAACATTACTCACAAAACGTGCCGGAAGTGACCACCATTGACTTGTAAACACAGTTGAACACAATGATGCAGGTCCTCGAATATTACTACCAGAACCTTTGGTGTCACTGCCTGGTTTTCATGGATGATATGTTTTCTAAATCTTCCAAGTCATGTCGTTTGTTCCTGTAAACCTTGCCTTTTAGGCCAACTCAGAAGAAAAGTCTGGTGATGTTAAACTAGATGACCTTAGGGGCGACAATCTCCTTTCGAAATCATTCTGCCAGGGAAAAATAATTTGACCCCAGCCATGGTCATTAAATAAGTGTGACGCCATCGTGTTGGTACCAGCGAAGGGTAAGTTCTTAATCATCCAGCTGGTTCACAGAATCCCGAGACATTTAGATGTCAACTGCACTTGTCACAGTAGATTAAAAAAAATGATGATCCGACGCTGTGATATCGCACAGAACATCCCAGTCTTTTGTGAATGCCGGGGGAGCTCGATCAGTGCATGTGTATTTTCATTGAACCATAAACCTGTATTCTGAGAGTTTATACAGCCAGAGGGGTGGAACCACGCCTCATCACTGAACCACGTGTACTGTAATATTCCTGGCCTTTGTGCAACAAAATTACTGAAACCTACGGCAAAATGTAATGCCTTCGTCTTTGTCACTGACGTTCAGTTCCTGAATAACCATAAATCTTTATGGATACATGCTGGCTTTCTTCGCAGTTATGTGACGTTCCCCATTCCTGCGATAAACGTCGGATGGACTTTGCAGGAGACGCCATCCTCCAAGATGAAGATCCATCAGTGTTCCACTGCAAATTATCCAGTTCAATAGCTTTTGTACGCTGCATTTAGACAGTATATGCTGCTCACCAAACTGTTCAACAAACTTTCTCTGACATGTGTTTATGGAACCAGTAATACAATATTGTTTCATAAGAAACACGTACTCTTCAACAGAATTGCGACACATTGTTACTGAACACTGAACACTGAGCTGCAGCGACAGCGACGCACGGAAACACACTAGTGCTCCAAAATGTTCAAATGTGTGTGAAATCTTACGCGAACTTGGCAAGCTACGTTCATTCACGAGATGTGGAATGCAGCGGTCTACACCTGGTCATCTGCAGATTAAATCGACAACGGTGCTGCAGGGCGGGTTGGTCAAAGACAGTGCGCGGATATCTTGCAGTCTGTATCCTAATACTGCAAAAATGTCCTGTGGCTCCCGCCCGCGTAGAGTAAGATCGTTAAGTATGAACGACGCTCAAGGTGTTAGAAATATTAGAAATATGTAGATCACTGTCTGATATACTTTCAAGATGTATATTTTCGACAACTAACGATGAATGGACGTACTGCACAGTCATCTGTCTACATTCGCAATGGTACTCGCAAAGTAGAGAAGTGGCTGTTTAGCTATGATACTGAAATTGGGAAGAATGCTGTCGCATCATTGGTCACTGTTGAAATTACTGTAAAATTGCTAAAATTGTTTGCGGTGTCAACTGTGACGCTTATTATTACAGTACATCGTTGGCGTCTTTTCCATCCCATCCGTCCAATGGTACACTGTAGATTGCCAGATAACGATTGAGATGGAGAAATGTCTTAGTGGAGGGGTAACACCTTCTAGGGGTTGACTAGCACCGAAACACTGGTGACGTACACTCTTTGACACAAAACTCGACCGGCGGCCGGCTGCTTCAGAGGCTAAGTCCGCGCCGATCGCGACATGAGACAAAAAAACTGGCCAACTCGCTAATTCTCTAAGTCCGGTTATCTGCACAATCTGGCAACACTGTAGACTGCGGCACTTCCTGGAGGAAAACTTGTCCGATGATAGAGAAACCCTAAGCTGATTACGCCTGTGGTCTAGCGGTTGCGTCCGTTGTTTCTTTTCATAATGTCAGTGGATCGAGAGCAGCTGGCATAAAATATTTTTATAGCCTCTTCTGTCTGAATGCTGAAGACGTGAATGTAATGGTAGCGCAGATTCAATCTATTTCGATTTCTGACACACCGATATCAAAATTTTATCCTCCTCTGGACGCCGTATGCGGCAAAGCTCTCCGGGATCCACTGGCCGGCTACCGGCAGCGACCGTCAAGCCAGAGTGAGCGTCTGTGGTGTAAAGTGTATTACAGTTCTTGTTTCATTCCTTATGGTAAGTCTATGCGATAAACTGTGTGGATACCTTGCAATGCATGCTCTGTAGCAGTGCAGGAACACTGCACATTTGGAGTTCCATGTGTGGGTTCATGAAGTGTTTAATATTGATCGGAAGTGATAGTTAAGGTCATCAGATTTAAACCAGAAAAATTTGTCGTTTTGGAGGTTTCAGAAAACGGAAAGGAATTGCTAACGCCGGTGTTACAAAACGTCTACAGTTAAATGCTATTGCAAAAATTTAGAAAGGGGAACTATATTAATCAACATGTGCACTTCATAAACAACCTTCTGCCATGTTAGACCTATATGACGAACAAAGCTCAAATTTATATCGTTGACAGTCGGTTTGAATCTTTTCAGCGAAAAGAGGCGTTACCTGTTGTGCAGCATTGTTTAAGTTTTTTCGCCATTGCACTGTGAGCAGAAAGTATTTTCTTGCGATTTCCTTATCGATGTTTGATCTGACTGCTTGTAGCTCTTTCACAGAAGGGATAAAAACGCTACACTCAGTGAGACCGGAACTGCGAACCATATCAGACGCCTTTTCACAGGTCAGCACATTACCACAGAGCTCGCGAAGAATCATGTATCTTAGCTTTCTCTTACGAGACCAATAGTGCCTAGAACTCGTAAACCGCTATTAGAAGGACGATATTATTTGGGATTTCCACGTGCAACGACTTTCCTGGGCTGAAAACCGTGAATTTACAATCTTTTGTTACACCTCAAGCGATAATAACTCAGATTATTCAATGGAAAAGACAGGTAAAATCAAGTGAACTTTGAGGCTTAATTCCGTGCACACCAGGAAGTAACTCGTCGATCACAGAGTTGCCAAACATACGTTGCCTTGTTGCCAAATCTCAGTTACAATACCAGCAGGAAGAAGACGAACCGAGGTGATCTTACAGCGGGCTGGGAAGTGACCATAGCTGGTGTCTCCAAGTCGCGGCTGCTACGGCCTGGAATACGTAATGCGTCTGATTCACTTTCTGTAGCTAGGTTTAGGGACTGGAGCGTAGTTACTAATAATACTCAGAACTGACTGCAAACTAAGCATCATAAATCAGTAACTCTCATTGTTGTTTTTATATTTCTTTCGTAAGTGTACTCAAAACTAAGAAACTCATTCACATGCGTTTTCGTGCCTCGCCGATAGTAGAGCACAAAAACAAATAAAAATAAAAAAGAATTCGTATCTCCTCTTTCGAGGATCTGAATCTCTCGGCACAGTATAGTTCAATCATTTCGTTCCTTTTCCCTAGACTGCAATCTTCTCTAGGTCTCCTCGAAAGTTAAGTATGTGGGCCTGAACCCTGATCCAGTACAAAAATATTCATAATTTCATTTCAAGCTTTATCAAGTGCACACCCACCTGCTAGTGAAAATTAAAAATTAACGCGCAATTTTAATGTCTGTTCATGTGTTGCCAACAATCGAAACAGGTGTCGTTATTTCTGGTCAAACACGCACACATCTTACTATTCATGAGTAAGAAACTGATACTTCAGCTATATTCGTGGATGCACGGTAGGTGTACAGTTCGATTGTCGCTTAGGCACAAAAGTTTGTATCCTTATTTTAGATTCAGACACCTAGCGGTTCGTAAGAAAAACCGATACGTAACATTTGATTTTTCTTAGTTAACAATCCGATTACGTGTTGGGTTTGTATCTCCATCACAGAACTTCACATCATGCACTTTGTAGTGTTGGCAGAAGAGCCAACACTGTGTTGCTAGAGGAGGCCGAAATGCACGCGTTTAATTACACGCTGACTGGCGCGAGGTCTGGAACAGTTAAGGGAATTAATAGTAGCAAATAAAGTACGTAGTTGATATAATACTTAACTTTAATCCACAATTGTAGAACATCTCTCGTTACGGTACATGCTTCACAATATTAATTATCAAATGCTATGGTGCCTTGCTAGGTTGTAGCAAATGACGTAGCTGAAGGCTATGTTAACTATCGTCTCGGCAAATGAGAGCGTAGTTGTCAGTGATCCATCTCTGGCTAAGTCGGCTGTACAACTGGTGCGAGTGCTAGTAAGTCTCTCTTGACCTGCCGTGTGGTGGCGCTCGGTCTGCAATCACTGACAGTGGCGACACCCGGGTCCGGCGTATACTAATGGACCGCGGCCGATTTAAAGGCTACCACCTAGCAAGTGTGGTGTCTGGCGGTGACACCACACACTTCATCTTTAAATGCATGCACACTTTGTTACATCAGAATGGAGGTATATCGGACATCTTTCGTGGTTAGATAACAAGGACGAAAGGGTCTTGATAGGAGTGACGGTTTATTACAAAAATTGTCGTCTTTTATTTTCATGTTTAGATTTGGTTACTGGTATTGGCAAAAATTTCGGTAATTCATGACTCTTCATGGCTAGTCATCAATATGATGTGATTAGATTAGATTAGATTGCATTAGATTAATTCTTGTTCCATACATCATGAATACGACATTTCGTAATGATGTGGAACGTGTCATTTTAATGAAAGATTTCCTTAAATACCATGATTCAATTTCTTTACAACGATTTTTTACACTCTGTCTCATTCCTTTTTATTTCTCTCTCTCTCCGTTTCTCTCTCTCTCTCTCTCTCTCTCTCTCTCTCTCTCTCACACACACACACACACACACACACACACACACACACACACACACACATTCTTTTTTATTTTTGTTTGTTTGTTGTGCTCGACTATCTTCGAGGCACGAAAACGCATGTGAATGAGTTTCTTAATTTTGAGTACACTTACGAAAGAAATATAAAAACAACAATAAGAGTTACTGATTTATGATGCTTAGTTTGCAGTCAGTTCTGAGTACTATTAGTAACTACGCTCCAGTCCCTAAACCCAGTTACAGAAAGCGAATCAGACGCATTACGTATTCCAGGCCGTAGCAGCCGCGACTTGGAGACACCAGCTATGGTCACTTCCCAGCCCGCTGTAGGATCACATCGGTTCGTCTTCTTACTGCTGGTACTGTAACTGAGATTTGGCAACAAGGCAACGTATGTTTGGCAACTCTGTGATCGACGAGTTACTTCCTGGTGTGCACGGAATTAAGCCTCAAAAGTTCACTTGATTTTACCTGTCATTTCCATTGAATAATCTGAGTTATTATCGCTTGAGGTGTAACAAAAGATTGTAAATTTACTGTTTTCAGCCCAGGAAAGTCGTTGCAGGTGGAAATCGCAACTAATCTCGACCTTTAGATAGCCGTTTACAAGTTCTAGGCACTATTGCCCTCGTAAGATGCTTAGACCCATACCTCTTCGCCAGCTCTGTGGAAACGTGCTGACCAGTGAAAAAGCGTCTATTATGGTTCGCAGTTCCAGTCTCACTGATTGCAACGTTTTTATCCCTTCTGTGAAAGAGCTACAAGCAGTCGGATCAAACATCAATAGGGAAATCGCAAGAAAATACTTTCGGCTCATAGTGCAATGTTGAAAAACTTACAATGCTGCACAACAGGTAACGCCTCTTTCCGCTGCTGACAAGCGAATTTTGGGTTTCTAGGAATACGTAACTATATTTATGAAATACCACATTTGCATACCTCTTGAGTATGACACAGAATACCATTTAAACACAGACCCAATCAAAATCTAAGTGAGTATTATGTTACTAATTCGTGTCGATAGAGGCACACTTGTGTACAGATACTCTGTTTTATTAAAACAGACTTTCGTCGTAAGTTTATCGTGGTTAGTTTTATTTCATTTCTTATAATACAGTGCACAATTTTCGTAAGGTTTCCTTTAGTGTTGTTAAAACAATAGTAAACATGAGAGAGAAATTAATCATCAACGATATATGCGAATTCTCTGATGTTACCTATGACAGTCTGACAATGCACATGCAGTTTATTGATTACATGCATGTAGAAAACTTGTTCTGAGTTAAAGCTATCAAACAAAGTTTGAAGAAGAATAAAATCTCTCTACCACTCGACAGCTGATGTAGAAAATACTTTTCTGACATATTATGGCACGATGCGCCCTCCCTACACATGTTCGAGATGCATCTGCTGCCTGGTGTCTATTAAACCTGAATAGAACAAAATGTCACAGTAGTTAGCCCTTGTTCCACATGCGACTACTTTGGGTTGAGAAGTGAAGGGAATTATGTTCAAAGTTCCATTAGATTGATAACTTCAGCAGACAGCAGAATTGCGTTTTAAAAAAAGTAGTGCTGAATGTATTCGAACTCGCGACATCTTATCTACGCTACTAGCTGACACGTAGCTACAACAGCTCCAGAGCTCGACAACTATTCCTCCAGAACTTTTGGGTTCCACAGCACTGTGAGATTATGCATATGGCCAGGTCTTGACTTCTGAGAGACAAACAGTTACAGCTTTTCTTTTGGACTGAACGACGTTTTCTACAAACAGATAGCGCAATAGAATAGCTCAAGTGGAAAGGAACACTTCCTATTTAACCTTCTGCATCCTACACTGTTGGTAGTTCTGTGTAGGTGGCAGTTACGTGATTGTATTTCGGTGATTACACAATAGAGTCGAATGTATGCACTGGGTAGCCGAGGCAGCTAGTTCATGGTGATTCGGTCAACCAAGTAAATGAATTTACTGAACAAGCTGCAAATTGCTACAGGGAGCCTGTGTGTCAAAATTCTCATCCAGTGTGGCGCAACGGCGTTACGATAGAAAAAGGAGTCGCAGAGAAGAGGATTTCGCGGTCTGTTGGACGGATGGTAGGTTGTTATACCTATGGTTTGGGTTCGATTCCCACTTCTGTCAATGATTTTAGATAGGGAGAGACAGATTCCATTCTCTCCTGGCTACACCAAGTGAAGAAGATATAATGGCAGTGAGGTCTGAAAATTCACATTAAAGATGATATTCCTTCTCTACCAAGTAGACGTTAGGTTGAACCACAATAAAGTCTGGAGTGTCGAAATGTAGAAACTATCACCAGTAACCTTTCTTGTACTAGTTATTTATTTCAAGTGACGAAACAAACGCTGTATATGGTCACAGGACACTTACTGCATCTTTTATCTGAGCTTCTGTATGTCGATAAAATTGGTTCTGAACTGGAAATGCAACTCAGACCGCCCTTAACGCGGAATTTGATGCCTTCGTGACAATACAGCTCGGTAACAATTTGTTGTTTGTTCAAAACTGCAGATTCCTCAACATCTCCACAATGGGATCGAATCCTGGCCCGGCACTAAAGATTTAATTATGTATTATCAGGCTCTAGCATGAGAACACCTATCTGCTTGTGGATAATAATTTTGATTTTTAATGTATTTTCATTCGTTGTCAACACTAACAATGTCTGACGTTTTTAACTTTGAGTGAGACACAGAACTATTTGCGAGATGACTGTAAGTTCAAGATGTTATTCTGAGCAGCCGGTGGAGAAAAATTCGGTAGCTGACATCTCTTTGTGTGTAGTCAACAACGATATGTGTGGGGCTCTATTCCCAGTGAGCGCTGAACTCTTCGTCATATTATTTCTAGTTCAAACATGCTCACATGTCACTTCTGGTGCAACAAACCCATATTTAACGTTTGTTTGCTCTAGAATATAACAGCGATAGGTGCCGGGTTGGTGCCTGGGAAGGAAAAAATTAATGTTTCGTCTCGTCATTTCAGTGACAACATCTAGCTACTGCCGCGAAAATCCGATATGTCATATTGGACTGTGCTTCGATAGCAATCCGATTAGGTTCTGGGTTCGAATCCGTGTCCAACACAAAGCTTTACCTCACGGCATTTCAAGTAAGTTACTTGTGAAGAAGCAATATTTAACATCTCTCGTAGTTCGTTAACAGGGACAATAGATGCTGGGTAGGAATTCGCGTCTGTTAAAAATGTTTGCGTTATGCAATTTAAAGTTGATATTTGCTAACTGATACTATCTGAAATCGAGGTATATCACTCTCGGTATGCCTAATCAGGAATGACTGTTAGTTTCCGTCAGTCACGAAATCTTTGCTCAGTCTGCATGAGCTGGGTTTGAATCCATATGCGGAACAAGACGGTTCGTCGTGTCATTTGAAGTTCATACATATTCTCAACTAGCTGCTCGTGAATAACTTAAATTTTTAACGTCATTTTGTGTTAAATAGTAAGTAAGGTATGTTACTTTGAAGAGGAAACCATGAATACGACGAACTTACTACGTGCATTACCAATCTGACGTAATAATGAGAGTGGTAACATTTCAGGTATGTCATTTATTGTAATAAATGTGAGCTTACAAGCCTTAAGGACAGTCTTATCTGTGATAAGGTGTTCCCTGATATTTGTAGTATTGTGGTATTACTTTACATCTTGAGTTATTGCGATACAAAGCAGTGTTTTCTAGTGGTGACTTGTTGGAACCATTTTCAATAGTCAAACGACTGTACCAAGGAGCGATTAGAGGACCTGCCAGATAGCTGCCTTATGCCGGTTGCATGCGAATCAGGCGAAATGCAATTCAGGTCGTTCGGATACTTTTGAGCACGACTGTACATCTCGAGGTGAAAACGTACGAAAATGCACAACTGCACTTTTGCCAACTTCTGTTTTATTTTCGCATCAATACTGTTGTGAACCCACCATCTGGTATCAATGCATTACATTATCATCCATTATATATAATCATTTTGATAGTACACTTGATATTATAGATGAGTAGGACACAAGACAGGACATAGATAATGTCCGTTTGACGTCAACAGTGTGTAACATTTTACTTTTTTTGAATAGGACAATGTTCCTCTCCAATAATTTTTAGATTAGTTACAATAAGCTTACGCTGCAAGAGAATTCGCTTGTATTTTTCAATATGTGGTCTGTTGTCGGTTTGAAGGCCTTCCATTACATCGGCAACGTAGTGCAGCTCCACCGAGGACTGTCTGGAGTAGGGTGGAGATAGCAATGTGAAACTTGCGAGCTGTCGAAGACGATCTTCATATTCCTAATGCGATTAGAACATCGTATACTCTTGACGACGTTTAGTACCTGTGCGGCACAGTCACCCAATTTCAGAATTCATGTTGAGTAATCCTGCTAAATTCCCATAATATTGTCTTTTTATATTGATGAGTAATATGGATAGTCGTCACGTTCATGTGCCGTCTACAACGCAAATTTAATGTTACTATCCTAGGAACTAACCTGCAATATGTTTTGTATTTCATAATCGGAACTATCTGCATTAACCGTCATCAGAGCAATGTCAGGGAACAGAATGCAGCAGTGCCTTGGTACCTACTTGGGGACATGCTTGAGTCGTGTTCTAAGGAAAGGGTTGTTGCTGGTTCACATTATATTACACTAGCGAGAAGTACCGACTTTTCCTTTTCTCTGCAAACATCCAGAACTAAATTCAGTAACTAAATGCTAAGAATATATTTGCATTGTGCCGACTCAAAGATCAATAGATATGGATATAGATATAGATTTTTATATTTAAAGCCATTCTCGTTCTGCGTTGGAATAAACATCATTCATTATTTGCTTGTTCTTGTTACGATTGTTATTGTCATTCTCTCACTCGCAAGAGTTTTCACATTCCTATTTGGTATCGATGCAGATGAAGAGTGGCGATGAAAGAAGGGAATACTGAATGTTACGTCATGCGGAATACACTCATTTACTTCGGCTCCTCGTGATTAACGCTATGGGAGAAGTGAGATACATAAAGTTGACAGTGTGAGGACAGACATGCTGGCAAAACTCTGCAACTACACAGTGTTACCAGATAAAATGGTGCTGCCGGATCGAAAGTGTAGTACGGACTTGCCACAGTAGCAGACAGCTGCTAATTTCGGACCATGATCGTAGATTACACTTAGGTCAGTGCTGGTTAGAGTGTTGCAACTGTAAATGGAAGGCTTTGTTTGATAGACTTGTGCTGATGCTGTCTGAATTAATTATGCCATTGGATAAAAAGCGGTTTAGTTTTGAGACCTAACCCACGAAGGGGGAAGGCACAGTGGTCTGCTTCAGGAATTCCAAGCAATGAAACACAAAAAATAACCCAGGAAGGGTTCGAACAGCTACTTTCATGCAGAGACATGCATTTGGAATCTGTTCATCGTTACGGGGTCAAACAAGAGGGTAACATTACTGAAACAATGATCAGGCTACTTAGTATATATTAGAGCATACATATGTCAAGGAGGAAACGTATGAAGACGCAGACTTGCTCGTTATCAATATGTGCGGCATATCTTTCGTACCGAGCGAGGTGGCGCAGTGGTTAGCACACTGGACTCGCATTCGGGAGGACGACGGTTCAATCCCGTCTCCGGCCATCCTGATTTAGGTTTTCCGTGATTTCCCTAAATCGTTTCAGGCAAATGCCGGGATGGTTCCTTTGAAAGGGCACGGCCGATTTCCTTCCCCATCCTTCCCTAACCCGAGCTTGCGCTCCGTCTCTAATGACCTCGTTGTCGACGGGACGTTAAACACTAACCACCACCACCATATCTTTCGTGTTAACGAAAGTAATATCCCGCTTTACCTCTTCTTACGTCTCAAATGAAATGAATGCCATGAGGAATCGAATATTTGTTGACTGCGTCTCTTCTTGCTTCCATTCTTACCAACATATTTCTTCATTCTCGTGGTAATCATGACATTCTATGTGTATGCTGCAAAAGATTGCACGTGGACAAATTCGACATCGAGGTGCAAAGCGTTTGGTATCTTACATTATATTCAATTCGAATAAGCTTCCGATGTATTTTTACTTCGCTTGTATTTTTAGATGATTATGAACGTTACGGAAAATTATCTCACATGCTTTATGTTGACTGAGAAACACTGAATGACCCGTTTTGCTTTCCCTACGTTGAAATGATATAATGTCGGCGTCAACAGCTTTCTTCCACGCCGGGAGCTGAAACTTGTATCATTCCGGATTAATGATAATTGAATGTCTCAAATGTATACATAGCCCACAAGGCGACGTTAGAAACCATCAGGGGAGAACGCCGCATAAAAACCAAACGTGCGCGCGCGTCTCCACTCTGAAGAACCGTATCGGAGAATCGCGGCAAGCATTTCGCTGAAGAGCTGCCTCGTAAGAGAGCCGAGAAATGGCAGCGTCGTAGCAAGTATTTGTCAACACTGTGATAGTGCATTTACTTCCGGGTGTAGGCCGGCATTACCTCGCTAAATTCACTTGACATTCGTTTTCCACATCCAAGACTCGTACGATATAATCCATTGTAAGATGATGACAATTAGAAAGTGTATTTAATTTCTGGACTCCAAGAACAGCGTTATTCACATAAGTAACACCTGTTTGTGTGTTTTAAGGTTGCATTTTGAGGCTCAGGCAACATCGCAGTGACTATAGTCCGTCTGTTGTCGCCAGTGTGTCGTTCCCTTGTGTGGTGCAGTAATCGTACTATATGTCATAGCAGTTCCAATCACGGTAGAAGCCGCTGACTACAACCTTTTATTTTCCATTTTAATTAATGGAGTTGCAAACTGCTAGTAAAAATTCCTTATACGAAATCTGAAGAATGCCTTTAAACATCAATCTTCGTCCGATTTCGTCTTAGTAAATTAAGTTAATATCATCGATGTCTGCTTTGCAAATGCCAAGGTGCTTCAGTGTAAAATAGATCCTGAAAAGATTCAAACCGACTGTCAACGATATAAACTTTAGCTTTGTTCGTCATATAGGTCTAACATGTCAGAAGGTTGTTTATGAAGTGCACATGTTGATTAATATAGTTCCCCTCTTCTAAATTTTTGCAATTGCATTTAACTGTAGACGTTTATGTTTTCTAACACCGGCGTTAGCAATTTCTTTCCGTTCTCTGAAACCTCCAAAACGACAATTTTTTCTGGTTTAAATCTGATGACCTTAACTATCACTTCCGATCAACATTAAATATTTCATGAACCCATACATGGAACTCCAAATGTGCAGTGTTCCTGCACTGCTACAGAGCATGCATTGCAAGGTATTCACACAGTTTATCGCATAGACTTACCATAAGGAATGAAACAAGAACTGTAATACACTTTACACCACAGACGCTCCCTCTGGCTTGACGAAAACATCCGAACATTGACCAAAAGTTGCACAAATTATTGAGTTTGAAAGGAAAAGAAACGAGCTATGAAGCATTTATAAATTCATCGAATGTAGTGAGGTGTTTTAATTTCGTCCCAGTCTATAAAATTGATTTCGGGCCATACTCAGCTCCTGCCGATTAATGTAATATAATACCCGTCTACTAATCAGGGCGTCTCCCTCCGTTGCTTTTGAGCGTGAATGGAAATTGTAGAAATTTTCTGTGGAGCTATATTTAATAATAAAGCGTTTTAAATCATCAAAAGCGATGAGCGGGAGCAGGCGCTTTCGATAAAGAACGGGGGAGTGCAGCGCCGCTGCTGTCGCCACGGCCACTGCCGGTAGCCAGCAAATGGATCCCGGAGCTTTGCCGCATACGGCGTCCAGAGGAAGACAGTCTGCAGGAAATCTACCGCAAAATCGTTACTGGATAAAATTTTGATATCGGTGTGTCAGAAAGCGAAATAGATTGAATCTGCGCTACCATTACATTCACGTCTTCAGCATTCAGACAGAAGAGGCTATAAAAATATTTTATGCCAGCTGCTCTCGATCCACTGACATTATGAACAGAAACAACACACGCTACCGCTAGACCACAGGCGTAATCAGCCTGGGGTTTCTCTGTCATGGGACAAGTTTTCCTCTAGGAAGTGCCGCAGTCTACAGTGTTGCCAGATTGTGCAGATAACCGGACTTAGAGAATTAGCGAGTTGGCCAGTTTTTTTGTCCCATGTCGCGATCGGCGAGGACTTAGCCTCTGAAGCGGCCGGCCGCCGGTCGAGTTTTATGTCAAAGAGTGTACATTAAGCAAAGCGTTGTTGCCGTCCTCACTCGGCAGTACACGTTGCTGAAAGTACGTTGGTATTGCTAAGAGTCTGCTGAAAGATATTTTCAAGTTCTCGACCCTACTGACACATCAGTACATTCATAAAACTTTTTTAGTATAAAACAACAATTAACAAATTTTAAAACTTTTTCAATTTGGGCATAATTTTTTTTAATGATTGACAGAAGAAACAACGAATAACGAACTGAAACAGAGTGAATAATAAATGACGAAATTTTTACTTGAACCAGGAAGGCAGCAGCGAGAATTGCTAGACTTGAGCAAAGACAGGTATTGATTTGATTTGATATGATGTATTGATCCATCGTTGAGCATTTTCCATACAATTGATGTCATTTTACGCACCTTGTATAGTTACATAAGAAGTCATATGTTTTAACCGTGTTGAAGGAATATATATGGTTTATGCAGAACACAAAAAATTCCGCCTTATGCAAGACACCTTTCAGTTTCAGCACTTTTGTGCTATCTTCAACGGGTTATTTCATTTTCTTTCCTACATGAAGCTATTGGGTATTTATAGTGCTAGCTAGTCTGTTACACAATCTAAAACTTGTCACGGCTTTGATGTTGTAGTGTTTTCACGTATGTTTTTGTCGAGGTGAATACGCTGATTTCTGCGACTTACGGTCTTTAACAATGCCTATGTCTGAAAATTCTTAGAAAGTGCAGAGTTTTCGCCGCCGTTACGGGTTGACAACGTGCCGTGCTGTTAGCAAAGGCACTCGCGTCTGTCGCCTGCTGGCATAGCCCATCAACGCCAAATTTCCGCGCGCCGTCCCAGCTGATACATGCTGCGTTTCGTGTCTGTTAGCACTGACAAACGCCGCCTCTCGCGGCCCTTTAGTGAAGACTGTCGGCCATCGCATTGTCTGTGGTGAGAGA